>NC_064921.1:583038839-583347339 GCF_023897955.1 Schistocerca gregaria
TGAGAGTTTCAGAGCAAGCATTAGGCAATGATTGACTGATACTTGGGAAATGGATACAAGAGAAATGAATACAACTGTCATGTTGAGCAGCAACCTGGAATGGGACAGGGGAGGGGGAGAGATAGCAGGATACAGGCACTGTCTAGTGGAGTGTGCATGGACTAGACTGAGGCGGAGAACACTGGCAGGCACAGCGTCAGGAGGCTGAGGGGTAGGGGGTTGGGGGTGTAAATGGTGAGGAACAGGGGAGGGGAAAGACAGGAGTGTGAGCTTTCAGAGGGCAGACCACAATGAGGCTGAGGGGACATCTATAGAGAGGAGATGATGGGCTGGAGGGGGTATGAACTATTGAGTCAAATGTATGGGGACAGTAAGTTATCATAGGTTGAGGCCAGGATAATTTTGGGAGCAGAGAATGTGTTGAAAGAATTACTTGCACCTGTGCAGTTCAGAAAAGGTGTTAGTGTAGGGAAGGATCCAGATGGCCCTGGTTGTGCAGCAGCCATTGAAAGCAAACTTATTATGTTCAGCTGCATGTTGTGCTGCAGGGTGATCTACCATGCTCTTGGCCACAATTTGGCAGTGGCCATTATCCTGGTAAACAGACTGTTGGTAGTCATACCAATATAAAAGCTGTGATTCCTGGGACTGTGATTACTGTGTGTGGGTGCACGCCAATGTGGTGATACTTCGCTCTCAGCTGCAGGCTGTGATGGCTGTGATGGCTGTGGTTACTCAGCCTGAAGCTGCTGTGGTTGATACAGGGAAGTTGTGGTCCATCCATGGGAATCCAGCAGATTTTCCAGCACACATGAGTCCGCCAGTTGTCCGCACCAGTGACCAGTCCGTTACTGCTCATACTGAGGTTGACCTCTCATCTGTGGTCAAGTGCCAGTTCGGGGCATGGCAGGTGGTGAAAGACTTCCCAGGGGGCCACATGTAAGGCCTCTGCAGTTAGTCCGACAAACGGGTTCCAGGTGCTGCCTGTGTCTGACATTGTCCCTCAGCCAACTGCAGACACTTGATGTGTTTCAGTTGAAACCTCTCAGATTTCAAGATCCAGGCAATCACGACATGGGATTATTGGTAGTTGCGAGCTCCAGTGTTAGGCATGTTATGGGCCCACTTGGCTGCTGAGGAGGGAAAGAAAGCATTCTGCACTATATGTGCACGTCGTGTGGAATCATTCCAGACATGGAACGGGTCCTTCTAGATGCCATGAAAAGCACAGGGCACAGCCTACTGCAGGTGGTGGCTCACATTGGTACCAATGATGTATGTTGCTTTGGATCGTTAGAGATTATCTCTGGTTTTGAGAGGCTAAGAGAAGTGGTAAAGGCTCCGAGCCTTGCTTGCAAGATAAAAGCAGAGCTAACCATTTGCACCATAGTCGACAGGACCTATTGTGGACCTCTGGTACAGAGCCGAGTGGAGGGTACAAAACAGAGGCTCAGACAGTTCTGCGACCATGTAGGCTTGCGCCATAGGGTGGTTGGGTTTCAGGTTTCATTTAATAGGTCAGGGGTCCACTATACTCAGGAGGCAGCTACACAGGTAGCAGGGGCTGTATGATGTGGATTGGGCAGTTTTTTAGGTTAAAGGCTCTCATGGAAACACAAAAAGGTCTTCAGTCTCAAAGGGTGCAGGTCGATCACAGGAGGAATATAGGTACAGGAACCATTGGTACATCAGTTGTAAATCGTCATAACTGAGAAAGTACCAGAGCTTCAAGAAGTAATAGAAAGCTTAGATGCTAAAGTTGTTACAGGCACTGAAAGCTGGATAAATCTGGAGGTAAGTTCGGCCAAAATTTTTGCGAATTACCTAATGGTGTTACAAAAGTATGGGCTAAACACAGTTGGTGGTGGTGTGTTTATTGCTGTAAGAAGTAACTTATCTCGTAGCGAAACTGTAGTAGATAGTTCCTGTGAGTTAGTATGGGCAGAGGTCATTCTTGTTCAACCTCCCTATTCAGGTTGTAAAATTGTTGAAAGGTTCAAAGAAAATTTGAGTTTAGTTTCAAACACATAACTGACTCGTACAATTATAGCTTTAATTTACCCTTGATGTGTTGGCAAAAATACATGTTTAAATCAAGAGTTACGCATAAAACATAATCTGAAATTGTGCTAAATGCATTCTCTGAAAATTATTTTGAGCAGTTAGCTCATGAGCCTACGCGAATAATAAAAGGTTGTGAAAACACACTTGAACTCTTAGCAACAAGTAATCTTGAGTTAGTAACAGGAATCAAAATAGATACAGTGATTTGTGAACACAGGGTTGTCGTAATGAGATTGAATATTGTAACCTCCAAATCCTCCAAAAATAAACGAAAAATATATCTAGGCTTATTCAAAAAAGCTGTTCAAAAAATCAGACACCTTCCTGAGAGACAGTCTCCACTCCTTCCAAATTAACAATGTAAGCATAGACCAAATTTGGCGTGAATTCAAAGAAACTGGATTGACAGTAATTGAAAGATTTATACCAAATAAATTAACAAATGATGGAGCTGATCCCCCTTGGGACGCACAACAGGTCAGAATACTGTTGAAGGAACAATGAAAAAAGCATGCCAAATTTAAATGAATGCTAAAAGTTTCGACAACAAAACTTTGTCTCGAAACCTGCCAAAAAATCCAAAGAGATTCTAGTAATATGTAAAGTATGCTAGCAGCAAGACACAATCAATGCCTTCTCTGAATTATAGTAATGGAACCAAAATTCCTTAACCAAAGAAGACGAAGTAAATATTCCAGAATTCGAATCGAACACAGCTGCCAACATGCGTAACTTAGAAGTAGGAATCCTCAGAGTAGTGAAGCAAATTAAATCACTCAATAAAAGCAAGTCTTCCAGTCCAGACTGTATACCAGTTACATTCCTTTCACAGTATGCTGATGCAATATACAACCGCTTGTTCAATGAAAGATCGATACCCAAAGACTGAAAGTTGCGCAGGTGTCGCCGATAATCACGAAAGGTAGTAGGAGTGATCCTCTAAATTACAGGCCCATATAATTAATGTTGGTGTGCAGCAGGATTTTGGAACATATATTCTTTTCAAACATTATGAATTACCTCGAAGAGGACGGTCTACTGATACACAGTCAACACAGATTGAAAAAACACCGTTCTTGTGAAACACAACTAGCTCTTTACACACACGAAGTGTTGAGTGCTATTGATAAGGGATTTCAAATTTCTAGATTTGCAGAAGGCTTTTGACACTGTACCACACAAGTGGCTTGTTGTGAAATTACGTCTTATGGAAAATTATCTCAGTTATGTGATTGGATTCGTGATTTCCTGTCAGAGAGGTCACAGTTGGGGTCACAGTTTGTAGTGAAATTACGCCTTATGGAAAATTATCTCAGTTATGTGACTGGATTCGTGATTTCCTGTCAGAGAGGTCACAGTTGGGGTCACAGTTTGTAGTAATTTGTGGAAAGTTGTAATGTAAAACAGAAGTGATTTCTGGTGTTCCCCACCAGTAGAGTTATAAACCTTACGCTGTTCCTTATTGATAGAAAAAATTTAGGAGGCAATCTGAGCACCTGTCTTAAGTTGTTTGCAGATGATGCTGTCATTTATCGTGTAGTAAAGTCATCAGAAGATCAAAACAAATTGTGAAATGATTTAGAAAAGATATCTGTAAGGAGCGAAAATTGGAAATTGACCCTAAATAATGAAAAGTGTAAGGTCATCCACATGAGTGCTAAAATGAATCCTTTAAACTTCAGTTACACGATAAATCGGTCAAATCTAAAGGCCGTAAATTCAACTAAGTACCTAGGAATTACAATTACAGACAAATTACATTGGAAGGAACAAACAAAATATGTTCTGGTGAAGACAAACCAAAGACTGCATTTTATTGGCAGAACACTTAGAAATTGTAACAGATGTAGTAGAAAGACTGACTGTGCTACACTTGTCCATCCTGTTTTGCAGCACTGCTGTGCAGTCTGGGATCCTTACCAGATAGGATTAACAGACTACATCGAGTAAGTTCAAAAAGAGCAGCACATTTTGTATTATCGCAAAATAGAGGCAAGAGTGTCACTGACACGATACTGGATTTTGGGTGGACATCATCATAACAAAGGCATTTTTCATTGCAGTAGAATCTTCTCATGAAATTTTAATCACCACTCTTCTTCTCCAAATGAGGAACTATTTTGTTGACACCAACCTACGCAAGGAGAAATAATCATCATAATAAGATAAGGGAGGTCAGGGCACACACACAAATATAGACGTGTTTGTTTTTTCTGTGCACTGTTCGAGATTGGAATAAAAGAGAATTATTGTGAGGGTGGTTCGATGGATCCTCTGCCATGCTCTTAAGTGTGATTTGCAGTGTATCCATATAGATGTAGATGTACAATGATTGCAGCAGAGCTGGTATATCACATGGCTACTTTCACAAGTGGCCTGGACTCTGATGGGCTAGACAAGTTTGTAGTAGAACTGGAATAGAAAATGCTGGTCCTTCTAAGCCCAGTGTGCCATCTTCCGGAATGTTTACCACCTCCTCTTAGATACCTCGAGTCGCACATCAGTCAGTTACACCCTTCAACCACCAACAGTAGCTGCATTTTAACAGCTACTACCCCCTCCACACCAAAAAATCCCTCCCATACAGACTGGCCACCTGGGGATAGCACAATGGCAGTAACAAGAACTCCCTTTCTCAGTATGCAAAGGTTCTGACCAAGGTGTTCATAGACTGGCACTACCTTCCAGACTTAGTCCTCGAACAGATCTCACGTGTCATTTCTCCACAAACCACCAAACCTTCCAACACCCCAAAGAACCAGCTACAAAGGAGAGCACCCCCCCCCCCCCCCCCCCCCCGTATGCGAATAATTGAACCATATCTTTCAAGGCTTGAAATCTGTTGTTATGCTATGAAATGAGGTAAATCCTACACAAAATTCTAGTCCACCTCTGTGCCACTCCCAATCCCAAACCCCTACCACAGGAATCGTATCCCTGTTGAATATCCAAGTGCAAAACCTGACATATTTAAAGGCTTATAGCCTTGCCTTTAAATATGTCTGCTTGTGTCTGTGTATGTATGGATGGATATGTGTGTGTGCGCGTGCGTGCGCGAGTATATACCTATCCTTTTTTCCCCCTAAGGTAAGTCTTTCCGCTCCCGGGATTGGAATGACTCCTTACCCTCTCCCTTAAAACCCACATCCTTTCGTCTTTCCCTCTCCTTCCCTCTTTCCTGAAGAAGCAACCGTCGGTTGCGAAAGCTAGAAATTCTGTGTGTGTGTGTTTGTGTGCTTTATTCATTGTGCCTATCTACTGGCACTTTCCCGCTTGGTAAGTCTTGGAATCTTTGTTTTTAATATATTTTTCCCATGTGGAAGTTTCTTATGTTGACAGGATACTTCCCGGGACTGGATCAGACTCTGAATGTGGCTCTCCAGCAGGGATACGACTTCCTAAAATCCTGCCCCGAAATGAGATCCATCCTTCATGAAATCCTCAATAATACGTAATTTACTTCCAAACCATAACCTAAAATTTTCAACGTTTTCAACATAACCGCTGCTATAAAATCCATTGTTCCAAGTTTACAAACATTTCATGTAAACTCGTGAATACTATTTCACAGCTTCAGTTCCTTTCACCCATTACACAACCATCTCAGTTTTTTCCAACAACTTTCGTTTTATTTCCATTCCCGTTTTTCCCACATAACCGATCATTTTTTAGCAGCTTCCCACAGGTTTACACGTTATTATTTCTTCATCAAACAATTGTTAGCCTCATTATCATAACCTGCCAGTACATAACCAGTCCTTTGAATACATTTACACACATATTCTTCGAGATTTTATTCGAAAATTTTTTTCGAATTTTATTTTTTCGCAAATTATTTTTTCGAAACTTTTTTCGAAATTTTCTTGAATTTCCCCACCCTTTAACGTGATCTGGAGACAACATAACTACCCAACCTTTGCACCCATTGTTGTTCACCAACCTAAGTTCAGCACATGATCAACATAGCTCATCTCAAACCAACACTTTTTCGACTTTTTTCACACCTTTATCTCTCCCTATATAAATCTCTCTTTACTTTCACTTTAACCTCATATTACCCTTTCCACCTACTAATACCATGTCAACCTCACAACATCCCTACAACGACCCCATTAAATTTTATTTACATTCCCTCCGCAAACATGCCTTCACCCTAGCCAGATTACGCTCCCATATTTTATTTACTCAGGCTTGTCTGACATTTGGCATTACTCCCAAAGGCCTCACACTTAAAGTTCCCATCTCTGGCTGCAATCCTTCTTTCCATCAGTCCTTATACCAGTTCCAAACAGCACAATCCATAGCCCTCACCCGCCTAATCCTTCACCTATACATCGACTCGGCCAATGAACACACCCGTCAACTCCTATCCCAAATCAAAGTCCTCAATCTTTCCTCTCCCACATCCACACCGGCTGTACATAGCATCCTCCTACAGGCCAACCGCAAATTAGAACAACATGCCACCCTCCACCTCAAAAAACTATCCAATCTCCTGGTTTCCCACCTCCGGAAAGGCAACTCACTCACCCTCCACAACCTTTCCGACAAACCTCAACCTCCTCTCATTGCACACAGACCCAGTCTCTCCCATCTACTCAATCTCCCACTTCCAGCTCCACTCCCCCCCAACAACTCAAAATTCTAGTCAACACAATCTGGAACCACAGTAGTTAACCTTTCCTCCAAACCCCTCTCCCAATCCGAAACCTCTGTCCTATCCAAAGGCCTCACCTTCAGCCCAACTCCCAGGTTCAACCAAACGGCCCTTGTCAAAGATTTACTGTCCTACACTCGTAGTCTCTGCTGGAAATATCACTTTGCCACGAAGAAAAACAATCCTGATCCCACTCCTAATGATCCAACTCCCCAAGACACTATCCAAATTGAACCCTGCCTGCAACAGTTCCGTCCTCCATCACAGCGGGACCCACCTTCTCTTCCTCAAAATCACCCTCTCCAAACCTTCCAGGAATTTCTCACTTCCAGCCTTGCCTCTCAATCTTTCTTGAAAAACCTTAATCCTACTCCCAACATCACCACAGCCGAAGCCCAGGCTATCCGTGATCTGAAAGCTGACCGATCCATCATCATTCTTCCGGCTGACAAGGGTTCCACGACCGTGGTACTTGATCGTCGGGAGTATGTGGCTGAGGGACTGCGTCAGCTTTCAGACAACTCTACATACAAAGTTTGCCAAGGTAATCCCATTCCTGATGTCCAGGCGGAGCTTCAAGGAATCCTCAGAACCTTAGGCCCCCTACAAAACCTTTCACCTGACTCCATCAAACTCCTCACCCCACCGACACCTCGCACTCCTACCTTCTACCTACTTCCTAAAATTCACAAACCCAAACATCCTGGCCGCCCCATTGTAGCTGCTTACCAAGCCCCCACAGAACGTATCTCTGCCTACGTAGATCAACACCTTCAACCCATTACATGCAGTCTCCCATCCTTCATCAAAGACACCAACCACTTTCTCGAACGCCTGGAATCCGTACCCAGTCTGTTACCCCCGGAAACCATCCTTGTAACCATTGATGCCACTTCCCTATACACGAATATCCCGCACGTCCAGGGCCTCGCTGCAATGGAGCACTTCCTTTCACGCCGATCACCTGCCACCCTACCTAAAACCTCTTTCCTCGTCACCTTAGCCAGCTTCATCCTGACCCACAACTTCACTTTTGAAGGCCAGACATACCAACAATTAAAGGGAACAGCCATGGGTACCAGGATGGCCCCCCCCGTATGCCAACCTATTTATGGGTCGCTTAGAGGAAGCCTTCTTGGTTACCCAAGCCTGCCAACCCAAAGTTTGATACAGATTTATTGATGACATCTTCATGATCTGGACTCACAGTGAAGAACAACTCCAGAATTTCCTCTCCGACCTCAACTCCTTTGGTTCCATCAGATTCACCTGGTCCTACTCCAAATCCCATGCCACTTTCCTAGACGTTGACCTCCATCTGTCCAATGGCCAGCTGCACACATCCGTCCACATCAAACCCACCAACAAGCAACAGTACCTCCATTATGACAGCTGCCACCCATTCCATATCAAACGGTCCCTTCCCTACAGCCTAGGCCTTCGTGGCAAACGAATCTGCTCCAGTCCTGAATCCCTGTACCATTACACCAACAACCTGAAAACAGCTTTCGCATCCTGCAACTACCCTCCCAACCTGGTACAGAAGCAGATAACCAGAGCCACTTCCTCATCCCCTCAAACCCAGAACCTCTCACAGAAGAACCCCAAAAGTGCCCCACTTGTGACAGAATACTTCCCGGGACTGGATCAGACCTTGAATGTGGCTCTCCAGCAGGGATACGACTTCCTAAAATCCTGCCCCGAAATGAGATCCATCCTTCATGAAATCCACCCCACTCCACCAAGAGTGTCTTTCCGCCGTCCACCTAACCTTCGTAACCTCTTGTTTCATCCCTATGAAATCCCCAAACCACCTTCCCTACCCTCTGGCTCCTACCCTTGCAACCGCCCCCAGTGTAAAACCTGTCCTATGCACCCTCCCACCACCACCTACTCCTGTAACCCGGAAGGTGTACACAATCAAAGGGAGAGCCACATGTGAAAGCACCCACGTGATTTACCAACTGACCTGCCTGCACTGTGACGCTTTCTATGTGGGAATGACCAGCAACAAACTGTCCATTCGCATGAATGGACACAGGCAGACAGTGTTTGTTGGTAATGAGGATCACCCTGTGGCTAAACATGCCTTGATGCACGGCCAGCACATCTTGGCACAGTGTTACACCGTCCGAGTTATCTGGATACTTCCCACCAACACCAACCTATCCGAACTCCGGAGATGGGAACTCGCCCTTCAGTATATCCTCTCTTCTTGATATCCGCCAGGCCTCAACCTCCGCTAATTTCAAGTTGCCGCCGCTCATACCTCACCTGTCTTTCAACAACTTCTTTGCCTCTGTACTTCCGCCTCGACTGACATCTCTGCCCTTACTCTTTGCCTTTAAATATGTCTGCTTGTGTCTGTGTATGTGCGGATGGATATGTGTGTGTGTGTGCGAGTGTACACCTGTCCTTTTTTTTCCCTAAGGGAAGTCTTTCCGCTCCCGGGATTGGAATGACTCCTTGCCCTCTCCCTTAAAACCCACATCCTTTCGTCTTTCCCTCTCCTTCCTGAAGAAGCAACCATCGGTTGCGAAAGCTAGTAATTCTGTGTGTGTGTTTGTGTGTTTTGTTCATGTGCCTGTCTGCCGGCGCTTTCCCGCTTGGTAAGTCTTGGAATCTTTGTTTTTAATATATATAAACGTTTCTGAAAACAGGAATGTTAACATCTAACATACATATAAGTGTTAGTAATACTTTTGTGAAGTTACTGATCTGGCTTGCAGCCTTGTACAGGAGTGAAATGCCCGAAAGATAAATAATTAAGGCTATAAGAGACTAGAATCTTTTGAAATATAGTGGTGCAGATGAATGCTGAAAATTGTATTGGTAGATTGAGTAACTGATGAGAAGTTACTGATTTGAACTAAGGAAAAATTAACCTTATGGCAAAACTTGACTAAACAATAGATTGGTTGATAGTACACGTCCTGAAGTATCAAGGAATCATCAGTTCAGTAATGGGTGCGTGTGTGTGAGAGGTGGGGGAGGGGTAAATGTGTAGGGGGAGAACAAGGCTTGAATACAATTAAATAGGTTTAAATGCATGTAGGTTGCAGTAGTTACTCAGAAATACAGAGCCATGCCCTGGAGAGACTAACATGGAGAGTTGCTGCATCTTAGCAGACTTCAGACTGAAGACGACGACAGCTTCTGAATGTTGTTCTATAGTAATGTAAATTCACAAAATAAAAACACGTTTAAACTAATTCATAATACTACAAAAAGACTTTTACTTGATTTATAGTTCGGAACAAAGTTATAAGCTTTGACCTTTTCAAATCAAAGAGACAGATTTTTTTCTCAAGTCCAGTTGTTCACTGAAAATGTGTGTATATATTGGAAGCTAATGTTTCATAGTATTTAGAAGTTAGTTTGTAGTTGTGATAGAGTTACATTATTTCTCAAAAAAGAAATATCAACAGCTGAACAGTATAAATTGGTACACGCCACAAACAGGGGGCATTGATTGACAGAGAGGCACATTAAAAAAGACAGCTAGGTATTATTCAGTTATTGAACTTAGTTTATCATCAGATGTAACATGTCTTTCTGCCACTCAACACCTCTTTGTGATATGTTGAATTCTGTCCTTTGCCAATTGTTGTTGTTCCATTCTGGATATTCAGTTTTTTAAAAAGGAGATATTTAATTTATTTTCAGAAGGAAGATGAAATGTCAAGAGAATCATCTCCTTGCAAAACACCAGATTCTGGGTTTGTTGATCAGAAGTCTCACACAGATGGTATGACATCAGAATTAATAGGTAATACTTTGCGAAACTTAAGTTATGTGTTGCTCTGTCTGCCATATCAGTGCTTTGCCCCTAAAACATTAATGTCCTTATTTTTGCTGCTACCTTTGTGCATTATCCCTGCACCAGGTAAGAATTGTGTATTTCAGGTAAGTGGAACATTTTTCTAGGGACTACTGATAATTGTTAGAGATTTGAACTTGAGTTTTAGTGCTTCGGTCCAGGTTTTCTACAATTTGTGCAATGTATGAGGCTTTTTTTTATGGCAAAACACTTTTTGCTTTAAACAGCTACACTTAACTGCTAATCAGCTCTTGATTATATCTACAACATATCCCACATCAGTAGAGAAGTACTTTTGAGTATAAAATTAATTTCGTGGTCTTGGTGAACATTTCTGCTTTTTGCTGTAGAACAATAACCAGTTTACATCTACAAAGCATCTGTTAATCATTTCAATTGGCAACTAAAAATTTGCACAAAGAAATGAATTTACACTTCTGTAATGTAGTGATTTTAAATGTATGCATGGATTGTTGAACTTTGAACTAAATGGTAAGAGACTTACACATGAGTTCTACGAAGTTCCAATCTTTGTGTCCAGAAATAAAAGTACTTGTTTTACAGTAACTCATTAAACAAGTGCTTTTCCTGTGCCAACTTTGCATTATTACATTAACACACAAGGTATTGCAAATGGGTGCAGGAACTCACAAAAAGAAATCTTTACGATGATCAACCCAGATATAGGATCTGACAGTGTGATACAACTATTTTAATGTAGCACATGACCAGAAAACTATTTTGTAAGACATAATATATTTTTGCTAATACAATATGTATGGTGAATGGTGTAGTATTATTTTCACACTTCTTGAAGACTCTTGAGTGCAGTGGGGGGCTAGTGGAATCAACATAAATCAAAAGTACTGGACCAACACTGACAGCATTCCCTAATAGCCAACACAGCTTGACAATTAGCAGACAGCATTGACTTCAGTATATCATCTGCTTTTATACGCGACATGTGGGTTTTCCTGAAATATGATTCAGCACTGTGAAACCACCTCTCAGTGATGACAACAACAATGACAAATGTGCAATGAATTGTATGCTGAGCTTAGCTTGATAGTAACCTGAAACACGTATCATTCTATAATTGTACACTGTCTTGTGTTTTTCTCAGTTCTGCTACACCCACGAGCCATAGCATCAAGTGCTTCTTGAAAATTGCTGGTAGTCTGTTTTATATTGGTAGCTGCCAGCAGGCCACTTTAGTTGAAAGAAACACACATGTGCAACTCGGATATACCTAAAACTGGATTACTTACATAAGATATAGACTTCACTTTTGCAAAACTTGTGTGTTCATCTATGGGCATAATAGACTATCATAACATTCTAATTAGAAAATGAAGTATGTGTTTGGAAGGAGATTTTCTGAAGAACTAATGGGGACCATCATTTTTTCGGATCTGGAGCAGCAGTAGCACTCTGTTCTCAGAATAAACAACTCAGTAGAGAGCTGTTTATTCTGAGAACATGGTGGTGGTGGTGGTGGTGGTGGTGGTGGTGGTGGTGGTGGTGCTGCTGCTGCTGCTGCTGCAGATGCTGCTCCTGCTCCTACTGCAGACCCTACTAAAGAACATCAGGCAGTATGAAAGTATTAGTGGGATCTAGTAGAAAATTCCTCCATTGACTAATAATAAGTGGTGGATCCTATGATATTTTTATGAAATGCTGTAATTTAGGCATGGGAGTTGTATGATTATAACATCAGATTGAGTTGAAATACATATTTTCAATCAAAAGTACTAGTGACACCACCTAGTTATAATTAGTGTGTGTTGGCATACATTTGACGTGTGTTGTAACAAAATTTTTTCTACTCTGGGCAGCCACAGCTATGGAAATATATCTTGATAAACGAAGAATGTCCCCTCCCACCCCCCACCCTCCCATGAACCATGGACCTTTGGTGCGGAGGTTTGCATACCTCAGCAATACAGATAGATGTGCCATAGGTGCAACTTCAATGGAGGAGTATCTGTTGAGAGGCCAGACAAACACGTGGTTCCTGAAGAGGGGCAGCAGCCTTTTCAGTAGTTGCAGGGGCAACAGTCTGGTTGATTGACTGATTTGGCCTTGTAACATTAACCAAAATGGCCTTGCTTTGCTGGTACTGGGAATGGCTGAAAGCAAGGGGAAACTTCAGCCGTAAATTTTCCCAAGGGCATACAGCTTTACTATATGGTTAACTGATGATGACGTACTCTTGGGTAAGATATTCTGGAGGTAAAATAGTCCCCCATTTGGATCTCCGGGCAGGGACTACTCAGGACGATGTTATCATGAGAATCAAAAAAGCGCGTGAGACAGGGTTATAGTCTATTCCTAAGCTTATTCAATATGTATATTGAGCAAGCAGTAAAGGAAACAAATCAAAAATTTGGAGTAAGAACTAAAATCCATGGAGAAGAAATGAAAACATTGAGGTTTGCCAATGACATTGTAATTCTGCCAGACACAGCAAAGGATCTGGAAGAGCGGTGTCTTGAAAGGAGAATATAAGATGAACATAAATAAAAGCAAAACGAGGATAATGGAATGTAGTCGAATTAAATCAAGTGGTGCTGAGGGAATTAGATTAGGAAATACAACACTAAGTAGTGGGTGGGTTTTGTTATTTTGGCAGTAAAAAAACTGCTGATCATGGCTGAATTAGGGACGATATAAAATGTGGACTGGTAATGGCAGGAAAAGCGTTTCTGAAGAAGAGAAATTTGTTCATATCGAGTATAGATTTAAGTGTCAGGAAGTCTTTTCTGAAGGTATTTGTATGGAGTGTAGCCATGTACGGAAGTGAAACATGGATGATAAATAGTTTAGACAAGAAGAAAATAGAAGCTTTCAAAATGTGGAGCTACAGAAGAATGTTGAAGATTAGATGGGTAGATCACATAACTAATGAGGAGATACTGAATAGAATTAGGGAGAAGAGGAAACTGTGGCACAACCTGACTAAGAGAAGGGACAAGTTGGTAGGAAACATTATGAGGCACCAAGGGATCACCAGTCTTGTATTTGAGCGAATTGTGGAGGGTAAAATTCATAGAGGTAGACCAAGAGATGAATACACTAAGCAGATTCAGAAGGATGTAGGTTGCAGTAGTTTCTGAGAAATGAAGAAGCTTGCACAGGCTAGAGTAGCATGGAGAGCTGCATCAAACCTGTCTCTTGACTGAAGACCACAACAACAACAACGACAACAACAAACAAAGAACTGCAACAGCTGTTAAGCGATCCTTTATTGTTCCTTTATTGTAATGACCAGTTTCACAGCTTGTAGTGGCATTTTCAGGTATACATCTAAGTAGAAAAATGGGGCAAAATATGATAAACAATATTATATTTACCCTGAGTTAAAAAAGGATGTGGTAAATAATCGATATAAGTACTCACAGTTTCTTCATATAAAATCCAAACTGGAGCTAAATGGATGAGTCAGTGTTCTTAGTCAAATCAAAATAAAATATCTGTTGAAAGAAGAGTAGTCAGGTAATAAAATCGACAGAATGAAGAGTCAACCATCCGAAATAGCAAGGGGTCCTACATGAAAAACCAAGAGAAGTTATAGGGTATAAAATTCAAAGTGTGAAAATACGGAATTAAAATGAAGGTAGTGAGATGGTGAATATAATTGTATGAACTTACCATTGGGAGCAATGTAATGTGAAATAATGTAAAGACTGGTTTGGGGGGTGAGGGTGGGGGGAGTAGATATAGAGAAACAGACTAACCAAAAGAGACTGAAAACTGAAGTAGGGTGGTGTTAAAGAACTTACCAGAATGTAAAACCGAGATAGTCATGCACCCGAAACAAACATAGGTGAGAGCTGGCAGAATACAGTGTGAGGAGTCATGGAGCATACCAAGGAGACCAGTGTGCCCAGTCTAGGTAATTAATGACACCACACAAGCGATAACGAAGATTGGGACAGACAAAGTTGGGTTACGTCTTTACATAGCTGATTAATACAAAGATGGCAAAATATAATAAAACTGGAACATGAAAAAGTTTTGATAGAATATATGCTGTCCAGTCACATTAATGTGACTCATCTGTCAAATGCCTGAATAATACCTTTTGCAAAGGAGACTGCTGCAAAATGTGCAGGAAGAGAGAGTGAAGAATCAGTGAAGTTCTGGAAGGTATCGACAGAGATATGAGACCAAGTTCTGGAAGGTATCGACAGAGATATGGGACCAAGTTCTGGAAGGTATCGATAGAGATATGGGACCATGCCAACTCCAGTGCCGTGGCCACCTTGCCACGTTTCTCAGTTGAGGATCTATGATGCATACAGTCTGATCGAGGTACTCTCACAGGTCCTCGACTGGATTTTAATGTGGGGAGTGTGGAGTCAAGGGAGTATAGTAAACTCACCCTGGTGCTCTTCGAACCATGCATATATACTGCTAGCTGTTTTACATGTTGTGTTATCCTGCTGGTAGATGCTATCATGACGAAGAAAAACAAACTGGATGGAGATGGCCTCCAAGAATAGGTGCATACTTGCCACGAAAACATTTCCTAAACCATAACATTCCCTCTTCCAGTCTGGACTCTTTGGACAATTGTTTCATGGTGTTTGCTTTCCAACTTTCACACCACACCTGTCAACGGCCATCTGTCCAGTGGAGCGTAAAACATAAAATAAATCTTAAAAGGCCACGTTTCACCACTCAGTGGATGTCTGGTTGCAGTACTGGCATACAAATTCCAACTTTCGTTGCTGATGAACAGCAGTCAGCATGGGTGCATGAACCAGATGCCTATTGTGGAGGTCCACATGCAGCAGTGTTCTCTGAACAGTCATCTTGTAGACACTGTTGATAGCCCTTTGGCTGATCTGGGTGGTCAGCTGCATGTCTTTTGGCTGTACACATCTCTGCAACTGTTATTCACACCTGTCATCAATGGCCCATGTTGCAACACAGTTACCTCGGTGTCAGTTTCACATAGTGCCATTTTGCCGTACTTGTGTCACTTTAACCACAGCCTCATGTGAACAATTTGCAAACTTGGCCATTTTGGAAATGCTTCCACCCTTGGCCCGAAAGCCGGTGACGATGCACTTTTGTATGTCAGATAAATCACTCCATTTGTACATTACAACAGTGACTGCACTGTTTTCCATGTCCCCCTGTATTGCTAGTGGTACTGCCTGCCATTTGTGAGTGGTTATTGCACATTGATTTTGTATATACACAATGGTTGTATTAATGTGAGTGGACCGTGTAAAAGACATTACATACAGGTAGTAATCAGTGGCTAAAAACAGTGATGGAAACATCATAGTTAAAGTGGTGATAGATGTAAAGGGGGTCGCAAGGAGATAGAGGATGGAGGAAAATAATACAGTTTTTAGATAGTAGGGGAAGCAAAGAGTAGTGAACCCATTGTAAGGGGGGGGGGGGGGGGGGGGGCAAAAGGCTTAGAAATTAGAGTGCAGACACGTGATATACAGAATGGTATTGTTTTAGTAAGAATATTAATAGTCAAATTCCCAAGATGATTGTGATATCTACATTCAGTTTGACCATTTAGTATATGTTGTGCAAAATGATTCTTACAACACGTTATGTCAATTTCTGTCAAAATATTTAGGGTTTGACCTTCATTTTCATGGAGTAATATTTTTGGATTATTTGACAGATTAGCAATGGAATGCTCTTGTTCACAGAGGTGTGTATTCAAAGCTGATTTTGTATTGCTTAAATTTAGGTTTTTTTGAAATCTGATGTTGAAACCTCTTACTGTTTGGCCAATGTACTTCATGACAGTTGTCAGACCAAATGCAATAGACACCTGTGGCATAGTATTTGTGCCTCTATCTGCTACTGATATTATTGTGTATGGAGAGGTTGAAGCATAACTTCTCAAAATTTTACCGAGGTGTAGGAACCTATGATATATAACTTCCTCATGAATATTATAGTCTACATTCACCAGGGTTCTATAACTTCGTCTAAGCCACATAAGGTGGATAGTTTCAACTTTTTTTTTAAATACCTTTGTTAGCATGTTCACAAAATTATCGCTATAGTCATTGCTGTAGGCTGTATATTGAACCAAGTCCATATTCTCTTTCTAAGGCTTCTCTGGGCAAGGGGATGTAATACATCATATAAAGCAATGATCTAATTGCAGCCATTTTATATGTTGAGCTATGATGAGAGGTGTGAATAATGAGCTCGGTAGAAGTTGCTTTTCTTTATATATGTAATTCCAGGTTAGAATTGTTTAGAGATGTGTTGTGTAATGGAATGCGTTTTGTAGTATAAACTGTTTAACTTACCCATGAAATAATTATTCTTTGTCCTTTCATTTAAAACAAGAATATTTTTCATGTACCTACTCCACTGTAAAAGTTTGTTGGCATGGGCTGGAAATTTGCATTACATAAAATTCAAAGGTATCCATAAAATATTGGACAGACAGTATGCCAATTGTGATCTCATTACCAGTCCTTGATTTTGAATGTAAATGCCCTCACCACATTTAAAATAGTTATATTTCAGAACAATGTTGAGTAATGATCCTATCTGTGGGCCTATTACTGTGGGTTTGTAAATTGTAAGTGGTGATGTCTCTCACTTGATCTAAAGAATAGTCGGATTACACATTTTCTACGCCCAATGACATAATATGAGTCCATGTTGAAGTGAATAAATTGACAAGTTTTTCAATCGCATGCTCTCTGTTTTGAACATTATAGTTTGCATGATGTTAGTAATGTTTATTAACGTATGTGGCATGGGGCTTCTTGATGATGTCATATCTGTCCCCCCCCCCCACACACACACACCACTTGCATTAACATATTAACATTAGCCTGACAGGCATGTGTCCTTATGTAACTTAATTGCGGCCCTTAATGTAGTGGTGTTTGGTTCATTGAAATGAGTCTTTTTTTCTGAGATTTACTAGGGGAAGTTTTAGTAGCATTGAAGTCCTTTCTTATATTGGCTATATATTTGGTAGTAGGGTCGGTTTCATGTTTGACAATGTCATTTTCAATAAAGTCACTTTTTCAACATACTGGCTCTATTGCATTATCACAGAAGTTGTACTTTTATCCACATGTATAATTAATGCTTGATGCTCATCCCATTTCTTATTTATAGTACTGAGTAAAACCAAATGTGTGTTTATCAGTTCCCGTGTTTGGGCTGCAATCCCTTGAAGTCTATTGACACTATTCACAGCCTCAGTGTGTTCGGCTGTAGTGAGTTTAGCCCCATCTATAGGAGGCACAGTATGTATATTCAGTCTACTAATATGTTGTTTTGGCAGCAGGCTATGAATATTACAACCTAACCTTTTTGCAATAATTCTATTTCTCTGCTATTAAAAACTGTATCAGTAAGATTGCGTACTTTTGTGTAACTGTCAATTTTTGTTTGCTCCATTTTTGTATTTAAGTTTCCCATTCTATTTAGCTTTTTATATGATAGTTTTTCTGCCTGCATATCGCCTTGTGCTACTGCCATTCCAGTTTATGTTACGTTGCTCTTCCAATGGTCAGTTTATCTAATTATATTTCTGTCTTAGTAATTATCTTCATTTTAGTTCCACATTTTCATACTTTGAACTTTAGAGACATCATTTATCTCAGTTTTTATTGTAGGATCCCTTGCTGTCTTGTCTACTGGACGTCATCATTCTTCTGATTTTATTACCTGACTGTCGTTCTTTCAATGGACATTTTTTTTAGATTTGATTAAGAATATTCGGTGATCCAAATAATCCCAGTCTGGAATTTATATGAATTGATTATGAATACTTTTATCTGTTATTTACTATATCCTTTTTTAACTTACAGTAAATGCAATATTGTGTATTATACTTTCTCTCGACATTCTTTCTACTCAGATGTATACCTGAGGATGCAGCTACAAGCTGCAAAACTGGTTGTTACAATAAAGGACCATTCAACAGCTGTTGCAGTTTTTCATTTGTTAAGATGTGTAGCAACAGCTTTATTACAAAACACACACTAAAAATGGCATGTTACCTTCAGATTTATCGTGATTTATTTTCTCCCAGAGCTTATCTCTGTTTTCTATTTCCAGTTTAAAAAATTTAAATGATTGTGTTTATTGACATTAAAACTTGAAGATAGTACTATTTAAAAGGCCTTTTACAGTTGAAAAAATTAGTGTCCTCTACAATAACATAATTTATCTTTGAAAATCAGCCAGTAGTTTTAGTTTGTAACATAAAGTAACTGTCATGAGAAATAATGCAACCCAAAACAATCTTCAGATTGAAAATAGTGTAGAATGGAAACAGTTATCTCTCTTAGTGTTTGACAGTAGTGCTGAACATAAGTCTGAACTTCTGACATGCTGCTGTCAGGTCAATGAATATGTGAAGATGCTCTCATTGGGAGAGTGAAACCAAGCAAATAATATGCAACCTCTAGTGGTTGGTCTTTACTTTAATAAGTAATTTTGTTCAATATATTGCTCTCGGGTGTGCTGGCCAGCCACATTTTGTAATTTACAAAATGTGATCAGATGGCAGAGCCGAGAACCCTATATTGAACGGATCTGCTGGGAAAGGTCTGAAGAGTTGCAAGTAATTTTGTTATTTCACCAAAAGGTTGCAACTGGTAAAAAAAAGTTTGAAATCAAAATTGAAACAATGACTAGCTTCTGTTTTTGGCCACAATAGTTTTTGCTGGCATATCATTGTTCTACAAGCACTTATACATCACAACCATCTCCTCCTTCCGTGTGTGTACTACTAAAAGAAAATAGGCAGGCAAGTATTTTCAGTGCAGTTTAGTACATTGTTGTAGAGTCTGCTGACTTTTGTAGATGCATTATATGCTTTGATATTTTGTTTGTCACTTTCTACATTGTAGCTTCTCATTGCTGATGTGTAGAGTCATAAATCTTTTGAATTTTTTCTGGTAAATTGTGTGTAGTTATACTTTTGTACTTAGTCATTCAAAATAATGGTAAACTCGATGTGTTACAATTTTGTGGTATTTGCACGTAATTCGCTTTCTGTTCTCTGATTGTTTTATTGTTTTTGTCATATCAGCTTTTCGGATTATGTGATTGTGTTTGGCAGCAACAGCTGTTTTTATTGTGCCAGATTAGATTATGTAATATCTGTGAATCTGCATGCCCAATTAATGATGCATAGCCAGTATGCTTAACTTGTGACTTATAACATGATGAGCTGTGAATGATGGTATTTGTTGCAGTTGATGCCCTATCACTTTAGAAGATGCATCTGCTGTTGAGCTTTGCTGTCAGTAGGTCTAGGAGATTGTTGCCGTGGTTGACTTCATGTCTCATGGTAAATTTAATGTGTTTACGCAGTCTAGTGAAACCATTAAAAATATTGTTTATATTGATTGAGTTTTTGTCAACATGGAATACTGTGATATTTACATAGTGGCGATATCACTTAATGTGAATGGCATACAATGAGAGGGAGGAGTTTTTTGTTTACTCATTCAGGTGTTAAAATTAAGACACACAGGAAAACAAATGGAAATAATGTTTCAGAATTGGCAGTTCCTTCATCGGGAGATAGTAAAGTTAAATTTGAAGGAAAGACATGCAGTTAGTTTTGTAGAAACAAATTGACAATGAACTCCAAATTGAGAATGATACAGATTTTATGTTCCTTATGTCTCTTGATCTTTGAGTGTGAGCTTTGTTTTTCCTTTTTTTCTTAGTTACTGTTTTCCACTAAGTGAATTTTTACCTCCACTTCCCCCCTCACCCCCACAACCTCCCCATGTAGTTCTCTGTGTGTGTGTTAGTGTAAAGCACCCTTTTCCAGTTGTAGGTAATTAGATGATCTTCCAAATTTAACATTTATTTTAATTTTTTTATTTGGGTGTTCATCATCAGATTACTATTCTTCCAAGCTACAGGTGTTTCATGTATGACACACGCACTGTGTCTGGTACTACGTGGGAATCAATATCAGATAAGCAGACTCTGATTGCTGCATACCCTTCACCCCATTCTTTGGACTTTGACAGGGGTGGCTTATTGTCTTTAGCCAAACTACACGAGTTAAGAGTGGACTTCGAAAGAACAATCAACATTGCCACTTATCAGTGGCATCAAGTGTGTTTGTACTATGCGAAAGCAGAAGTGTGGTGTTCAATTAGTGCAGTATGAATTATTGGCTAATCTTTTCCCACAGAACCATAACTTCTGATTTTTTGCGATCAATACTATATCCTCTTTTTCAGAGAGTGAACAACTTAGGAAAAGACATGCAGTTATTTTGTGGAGGGCAACGCAATGCTTCTGTGGCAGTATTATGAGATAGTTTTAATGATGAGATCAGCCTATCAATTATGCACAGACTGCAGTGCTGACATCCAGCAACAGTGTCTGAATTGACCAGTCAGTGCACAACTGTTTTCTTGCTGTGTTGTAGTTTGGGTACACGGCTGTGGCAGCAGATGCTATTGAGACACCAGTATGTAGTTCTAAATTGTGAAGTACTTTTCTTGGACTTCTTTCTGAGGCCTCTCCTAACTTCATTAGTTTGGTTAAAGCTGATACCTGACTAAGGCTGAGGAACCACCTGGTGTGCAAAAATTGGAATCTGCCTCCTTAGTATTGGACCTGGACACGATGCACGTGTAATATGTGAAGTAACCTGTATTACAAACTTTGAAAATGCAAGTGATTAAAAGTATTTCTAGTTGAATAAATAATATAATAGAATTGTACACTGTCTGTTGGCAGCTTGGAGTAACAACTGTAATCAGCAGATGTATATTCAACCTGTCAGTTGTGTGAAGGAAGTATTAAGTAGTGGGCATGGAGTCACAGTGTGTCAATGTTGTCATTAATTACAATGTAGCAACATCTCTAAATCAGGTGCTCAAGGCATGCTCCAGACTCTTTGGAAGAAGAGAAAAGTGTGTGCAAAGTTTATCCCACACACCTTGACTCGTGAACAAAAATGATGATGCATGGAATCCTGCTATGACTTGATTGAAATGTAAAACGTGGGCAATTCTTTTCTGGAAAAAAAATCATCACTAGTGATGAAACTTGGTGTTACCAATACAGACCTACCACAAAATGACAGTGTGGAAATCCATGTGAAGAGTCAACACCTTGGTGACTTAACAGACATACAAACCAGTGTGAAATCCAAGTCAAACAGCATCCCAAAAAAGGTCTTTCCTGACAGTTTCACATGGTTGTATGAAAATGACGTGTTTTGTACTGGTTGGAAACAGTGTAAAGCACATGAAGCATTAAAATCACCATCTTAGGTTTTTCTTATTGCTCATCAGTCCAGTCTTGAATTTTTTGGACTGAGAGGATATGAATAATTTTCATTAAACCTTAACATAATTTTCCTTCAGCTGCAAACTTTTTCTTTAATACTGATGCTACAATAACATGGCATTTGGACACGTTTTTGAAAACTTCCTTCAAGTATGGTACAGTCACAAATACACACATGAAAAGCATGAAAGGGTGCATAAGCATTGACTAACCTTGAGCATAGGAATGACCACAAATCTGAATAATGGCTGCCAGATTATAAGAGTTATTGCTTTGTTGACTGAAATATGTACAGATTTTCTTCCAATCTAGGAAGCATTTTGGCTTCTGCAGATGTATTGGTAAATTTTACCATAAGGGAAATTCCATTCAGAAACTTATTAGATTCACAGAGTCAGCTCAGTACAGACAATAGATAACACAAAACAGAATACAAAATTTACATTCCTATCTTTGGGAACTTTGTTCCTCCATCAGGGAGGAGAGAGGGGGAAAAAGGGAAGAAGGGAAAGTGGATTCAGTTACTCACAACCTAGGTTATGAAGCAACAGGGAAAGATAAACAGGGAGGGTAGCAAGGATGGAGGCATGGTTGTCAGAGGGAAGCCAAAGGTATTCTATTGTTAAGTACTGTGCCAGCTTCAAACCAAAGAGGATGCATACAGAAGTAAAGAGGTATATAGTATAAAGATAAACACAACTATGTAGGATGAAAAGATGCGTGAATGGTTAAAGAGGAGAGGGAAAAAGAAAAAGACTGAAGAGTAAATGGGAGTGAGATTGGTTAACGTAGGTTCAGGGGAATGGCGGAATGAAAGGATCTGTTGGAGTGGAAGTTCCCATCTGCGCAGTTCTGAGGGACTGGTGTTGGGTGGGAGAAGCCAAATGGCACGTACATTGTAGCAGGTTCCTGGGTCCCTAGATTTATGCTGGATGGCATGCTCTGTTACTTGGTATTGGACATCTCCTAGGCAGACAGTTTGTCTGTGCCCGTTAATGCGCTCAGCCAGTTTAGTTGTCGTCATACTGATGTAAAAGGCTGTGCAGTGCAGGCATGTCAGCTGATAAATGAGATGTGTTTTTTCACATGTGGCCCTGCCTTGAATTGTGTATGTTTTACCAGTAGTTGGGCTGGAGTAGGTGGTTGTGGGGGGGATGCATGGGGCAGGTTTTGCAGCGGAGTCAGTTACAGTGATAGGAACCGCTGGGTAAAGAAGGTGGTCTGGGAATATTGTAGTTCATTTGTTATGTGATCTACCCAGCTGATCTTCAGCATTCTTCTGTAGCACCACATTTTGAAAGCTTCTAGTCTCTTCTTTTCCAAACTATTTATCATCCACGTTTCACTTCCATACATGGCTACACTCCATACAAATACTTTCAGAAACGACTTCCTGACACTTAAATCTATACTCAATGTTAACAAATTTCTCTTCTTCAGAAACACTTTCCTTGCCAATGCCAGTCTACATTTTGTACCCTCTCTACTTTGACCAGCATCAGTTATTTTGCTCCCCAAATATCAAAACTCCTTTACTACTTTAAGTGTCTCTTTCCTAATCTAATTCCCTCAGCATCACCCAACTTAATTCGACTACATTCCATTATCCTCATTTTGCTTTTGTTGATGTTCATCTTATATCCTCCTTTCAAGACACTGTCCACTCCGTTGAACTGCTCTTCCAATCCTTTGCTGCCTCTGACAGAATTACAACGTCATCGGCAAACCTCAAAGTTTTTATTTTTTCTCCGTGGATTTTAACACCTACTCTGAATTTTTCTTTTGTTTCCTTTACTCCTTGCTTAATATACAGATTGAATAACATCGGGGACTGGCTACAACCCTGTTTTACTCCCTCCCCAACCACTGCTTCCCTTTCATGCCCCTCGACTCTTATAACTGCCATCTGGTTTCTGTACAAATTGTAAATAGCCTTTCGCTCTCTGTATTTTACCCCTGCTACCTTCAGAATTGGAAAGAGAGCATTCCAGTCAACATTATCAAAAACTTTCTCTAAGTCTACAAATGCTAGAAACGTAGCTTTGCCTTACCTTAATCTATTTTTCAAGATATGTCGTAGGGTCAGTATTGCCTCACGTGTTCAAACATTTCTATGGAATCCAAACTGATCTTCCCCGAGGTTGGCTTCTACCAGTTTTTCCATTCGTCTGTAAAGAATTCGCGTTAGTATTTTGCAGCCATGACTTATTAAACTGATAGTTCGGTAATTTTCACATCTGTCAACACCTGATTTCTTAGGGATTGGTATTATTATAGACTTCTTGAAGTCTGTGGGTATTTCACCTTCCTCATACATCTTGCTCACCAGATGGTAGAATTTTGCCAGGACTGGCTCTCCCAAGCCTGTCAGTAGTTCTAATGGAATGTTGTCTACTCCCGGGGCCTTGTTTCAACTCAGGTCTTTCAGTGATTACTTCACGCAGTATCATATCTCCCATTTCATCTTCATCTACATCCTCTTCCATTTCCATAATATTATCCGGAAGTACATCGCCCTTGTATAGACCCTCTATATACTCACTCACTCCACCTTTCTGCTCTCTCTTCTTTGCTTAGAACTGGGTTCCCATCTGAGCTCTTGACATTCGCACAAGTGGTTCTTTTTTCTTCAAAGGTCTCTTTAAATTTCCTGTAGGCAGTATCTGTCTTACCCCTAGTGAGATAAGCCTCTACATCCTTACATTTGTCCTCAGCCATCCCTGCTTAGCCATTTTGCACTTCCTGTCAATTTCATTTTTGAGACGTTTGTATTCCTTTTTGCCTGCATCATTTACTGCATACTTACATTTTCTCCCTTCACCAAGTAAAATTAATATTTCTTCGGTTACCCCAGGATTTCTACTAGCCCTTGTCTTTTTACCTGCTGCTTTCATTACTTCGTCCCTAAAAGCTACCCATTCTTCAGCTACTGTAATTCTTCTTTCCCCCATTCCTGTCAGTTGCTCCCTTATGCTCTCCCTGAAACTCTGTACAACCTCTGGTTCTTTCAGTTTATCCAGGTCCCATCTCCTTAAATTCCCACCTTTTTGCTGTTTCTTCAGTTTTAATCTACAGTTCATAACCAATAACAGTTCATAACCAATAACCAGAGTCCACATCTGCTCCTGGAAATGCCTTACAATTTAAAACCTGGTTCCTAAATCTCTGTCTTACCATAATATAATCTATCTGATACCTTCTAGTATCTCTAGGCTTATTCCATGTATACAACCTTCTTTCATGATTCTTGAACCAAGTATTAGCTACGATTAAGTTAAGCTCTGTCCAAAATTCTACCAGGCGGCTTCCTCTTTCATTTCTCTCCTCCAATCCATATTCACTATGTTTCCTTCTCTCCCTTTTCCTACTGTCGAATTCCAGTCACCCATGACTATTAAATTTTCGTCTCCCTTCATTATCTGAATAATTTCTTTTATCTCATCATAAATTTCATCAGTTTCTTCGTCATCTGCAAAGATAGTTGGCATATAAACTTGTTCTACTGTAGTAGGCGTAGGCTTTGTGTGTAACGTGGCCACAATAATGCATTCACTATGCTGTTTGTAGTAGCTTACCTGCACTCCTATTTTTTATTCATTATTAAACCTACTCCTACATTACCCCTATTTGATTTTGTATTGATAAACCTGTATTCACCTGACCAAAAGTCTTGTTCCTCCTGCCACCGAACTTCACTAATTCCCACTATATCTAAGTTTAACCTATCCATTTCCCTTTTTAAATTTTTCTAACCTACCTGCCCAATTAAGGGATCTGACATTCCACGCTCCGATCCGTAGAACGCCAGTTTTATTTCTCCTGATAATCACGTCCGCTTGAGTAGTCCCCGCCTAGAGATCCAAATGGAGTACTTCATAAAAGCAATAAATAAACTATGATTGTAAGTAACAAGTGTTTCGTTCCCACGCATGACTCACGATGTTTGTTTGGCCTGCATTTGGTTGCACAAGTCTGATTTGAGATATTCATGTTATTGTCCAAAATTATCACAAGTCAGACCGTTGAAGTACAGCAAGGGTTTAAAATGTGATCATGATGTGAATCCTAATTCTTCATTGTCTACAGAATTAAAATTATGAGGTTTAACTTCAACAGACAACACTGAGACTAGAAACAAGCCTACCATTAGGAGACCAGAGAATCGAATAGTATAAAGTAGTTTACAATATTTCAGTATCTACATCTACATCTACATGACTACTCTGCAATTCACATTTAAGTGCTTGGCAGAGGGTTCATCGAACCACAATCATACTATCTCTCTACTATTCCACTCCCGAACAGCGAGTGGGAAAAACGAACACCTAAACCTTTCTGTTCGAGCTCTGATTTCTCTTATTTTATTTTGTTGATCCTTGGATGTGAATAACGGACTTGCTGGATGCAGGTTTCTAACCATCCAGCTCTGTGAATTTTGTAAATTGTACTTAACATAGTCAATAAATATAATGTACACTTGTGTCATAAGGTGATTATCATCATTTTGTCATCACCAGCTATAATCGTACTTACCTCAGTACAATGAGTAACCATGTTAGTATAGAGTCAGTTGCAAAATTTGTTTTGAAAATGAAAACTAAGATCCCCATCTCAACAAAGAAGATACTGTATTCAACATTGCTTTTTACAATGCAGTTCATGAAATTTACCATGACATCTGGATGAAACTATCCATTGTAAGCAGAAAAAATAATCACTCGCCATACAGTTGAGATTTGGGATACAGGGCAAGTAGATAGATACATAAACAAGACTGAACTAGTATACTGAATTAAGTGTGTAAATGACTGATTTGTTCACAGTTGAGGTTGATTATGTTTATTGTTACATGGCTTTCTACTTTCCTTAAACTACTGCACTCACATGCAAATTTTTCATGTTTGCCATACTATTAAATATGTCTCTATTAGTGAACATTAATGTTGGCAGACACTGCTTTTTACAAATCTAGGATACAGTTAGCAGCAGAAATTTCTGTTGTAAGTGTAAATACAAAAAATTGACCCATAGTGGCTCTCTGTTAAGATAGACAGAGCTGCCTGTTTTCTTGATTGTGCTCTACAGAAACACGTTTATTCTCAGACTACTTTTATATCTCCAAATGATGGATTTCTTGTAATAACTAAAGAAACTGGTTCATAATTTGTGTGGTGCTTTTTTGGATGTTAACATGCATGTTTGGATGTTATATGGGCTTATTTGTAAATTGGCTGTTGGAGGTGGTTTTTTTTTTAATTGGTAAGACACTATTGAATATGGTTTTAGAATTAAGTGATATAATACTTCCAGATTTTTTTCCATAAATGGTTTCTTATAGATTACAGTGTTAATTTGCTCTATTTTCTGCCATTTACTCTTGTCACTAGATCTCGAAGCTTAGGTGGCAGGCTGCAGATTGGAGGTACAAACATTGTGATGTCTGATCGACTCAGTTTGAAATACTAGTCAGTCTTGAGAGTAATCTTAAAATACTGAATTAAAAAGACTCGAGAAATGCTCATTGTATGTTCAGAACTAGAAGTTTAGGCGTTGCTTGGATAAATAAGTGAGAGAGATTTTGCATGGTATTAACGAGAGTTTGAGAAAATTCAATGTCTCACAACACAGGAGAACTATTGAGCAACAAATATACATGCAAATGAGAAGTTGAACTGTGTAACTCCAGTGTTAATTCGTAGCACTACTTTCATTGGAGCACACATTTATTGCACATTGAGCCACTCTCTACCTCCCAACCACTATAATGTGGTGTTTTCAGGTGAGAAAACAGCTGTTTGTCTGTATTTGTTTGCTTCCTTCCGTCCTTCCTTGTTTCTTTATTTTTCTTCTTCTTCTTCTTCTTCTTCTTCTTAAATGAAGAACAAAACTTTTATTTATGACACCATGTTTATATCAATAGCATGTGAGCAAGGCTTCCTCTATGTATTGAGTAGTGGTGAGATGATGTCTTCTCTTTGCAGTGTCAAAATGCCTTTCTGCTCATTGCGCACTTACCTCAGTGTGCTCCACAAATTATCTGCCTGAACTAAGCTTACAAACAATGTAATTCATTTAAGAAATTGTGCAAAACATTGGTGCATGGAATGTGCCCATAGCTTGCATTCTCTCGACTGTTAATCTGCTAAAAATTTGTTCTATACATGAAGTCTAGCTAGGTTCATTAGCCAAATGAGGGAAACTCTTTTAAAAATGTCAGCTGTATTTTCAAACAGAAAGCATTTCCACTAAACAAGAACGCATTTCCAGTGCACGGCTAATGTTACAGAAGTTAATGTTCCGTTGCCCCTTCATTAATCAGTCAGTTCATTTGAAACACAATCACTAACAGTTGGTATCCATACCGAACCAACACTCTACCAATTAAAAATCATAGCACAGTCAGTTTACTAACAATAGTGTGTTCACACTGTATTCAATTATTAGTTATGCTTGGCAAAATATTTCACAGCTCTTAGTATCTCTAAGCAAAATCTGCATAATATGCCATGCAGTGTGACATCATCTAGCAAGAAAGACAATTTTCACTTGAACCCTTGACTGCTGGAGGCACATCCATCTGCTGGGCGCTCTGAGGCGCCGCGACCTGCAGCGTAATCCAGATACCTGCACTGCGTGCCTATCCCTCAGAGCCGCCGCCAGGACCGGATCGGCCTGCGCTGCTCAACCCACCCTGTGCTCAATACTTCTCTGCTGATTACAACTCATGCAGAGCCAACGTGAATTTTGTGGTGTCTTTGAGCTGTAATATCTCAGGCAATAGTTGTTGTAAAGAAATTAAATTTGACCATATTGTACAACTTTGTGTTCTCTTAAGAATAATAATGAAAAGAATGTCACTAACCATATTCAGCCATAAAATTGTAGGTAAATCAGCTGAAGAAAAAAAAGGTGCTGGAAAAAATTTTGAAGTTTGGCTTCTTGCATCTCCTGAACTAATGCTGTGATGAATGTGAAACTTGGCGTGTAGTAACCTAACAACACAAGGTTCTTAAACATAAAGTTTCATTTCCTTAGCACTTTCCAGTACTGAATGAATTAAGCGCAAAATTGAAGATTTTGTAAAAATATAAAAAATGCGGTATTTTCATTCTGATTTTGCTAAAAACCTTTTCTCTGTAAAACATAGCAAGCTGTATAACTGGAATGAAAATTGAGCGCAAAAATCAGGCCCGAAAACATTCGCATATCTAGTAAAGTGAATGCATGACGAAAATGAAATTTAGAGTGCAATAGATTGACAGCACAAAAAAGTATAAAAATTTTTATTCCCCTACTATTTTCCAAAAATCTACAAATTACTTGAAAAGATGTTTAGTTTTATGAAAATATGAAAGCAGGGTATATTTGATACTTCTTTTACAAATACCATTTTCTATTAATGCCTCAAAGCCAATATCATTCAAACAACAAATTTTAAGCTCCCTACCCTCCACAGAACAATGAGTTCAATTTCCAGTATTGGCTAACAACAGAGGCAAAGTAGCAAGGAAAATCGCACTGTGAACAGAGTTTCAACTTTGGCTTGTTGTTTCTTATTGATCAAAGGCGTTTAAATCAGTTATGGGAAACAGGTTTCGTACGTGTAGACCGAATGTGATCCATATTTGTACTACTAAGGATAAAAGAATATAACTGTCCACGATACATGTTAATAATTTAAATGTATCGTACATACATTAATATATGGGTTTTGTTATACTGGTGCAATGTACTCTGTGTAATTTCATTTGCCACAGTACAGATATTGCGCCATCTCAATAACCAAGTCTGTTCATTTGCCAGTAAACTGCTACACATGAAGTAGTCAGGCTTCGTTTGAATAATTTTGCACTGTTGCATCTATTTCTGATCCTTTTTTCCAACCCGGTCATTGGTCCCGCACTGGGGAAGTTAGAAATAGATTTATAATTTTTTTTACGTCTTTGCTTTTCTTTGTATGATAAGTCTCAAAGCAGGACACAACACATAATAGAACATTGCAAGTTTTGCATTGCTATCTAGTTTCCTGGCACACTTTGTTTTTTGCAAACCGTGCATCTGCACATTAGTGTACTTTTCTTCATATGTTCACTCACGATATCAGCCAGAAAATGTCTCACTGTGAATTGCAGAGGATTTTCGTCATCGTAGCGCCTTCCCCTACCTGCTTTTTTCCATTCTGTAGCACGTTTTTCTATAATCTTCTTTACAAGAGAAAGGTGAAACTGTGCGAGTGTCATTTTTTGCCCTGTTACTGACCGGTGGAGAGCATGAGCATTTATAATGCACAAATCCATAATGTGAAAAAAAATATTTCTTGTACCATTTGATAGTCTTACGTACTGATGCCTCAGCTCAATAACATGTCACAACTTCTTTCTTTCTTCCCCCCCCCCCCCCCCCTTTTTTTTTTTTGCCAGTATTTCTATCCAACTTTTCCGTTTCAACCATTTGCATTGTGTGACTTGTTGTCAACATGCACACGTCTCTCTTATCGCACCACTTGATAGCAAGGACCTTGTCAGAGGACTTAAACTCAGTTTTTCCTTGTTTTAATTTCTTCTGTAGTTTTGGGATGTTGCGCCTATTCTTACGAACAATGCCATATGCGGCTGTTCCATGGTTGTGAAGCCAGAGGAACAGGTCTGGGCTGGAGTACCAATTATCAACATATAGAATATGACCCTGTTCCAAATATGGTCCCATAAGAGTTGCCACTACATCATCACTTTTTCCCAAATTGTGGAACCCAATTTCTGTTGTTGCGCCTGTATATGCAATAAAATCCAAAATATACCCACTCTGACAGTCACACAGTACAAAAGTTTTTATTCCAAATCTACTTCACTTGGTTGGAATAAATTGCTTATAAGGTAATCATCCATTTTGAACAGCAAGAGACTTTCATCTATACAAAGCTTGTGATGTGGGCGAAATGAATTAGGAAACATCTTATGAACTTTGTCAACAATCGTCCAAATTTTAAATAGACTGTTGCCTCCAGTACTCGCAGAGTTATCACTGAAGTGTAACATTCTCAGAAGTAGACAAAAACAGTCTTGGGACATAATTTCGCTGAAAAACTAGTGTGTTCAGAAGTGTATCCCTGGACCAATAATCACTTAATATTAACTTTTCAACTTGCGCCATTAGAAGGCAAATAGCAACAAGACAATACATTCCCTCAAATTCTTTCCACTTATACAGTCAAGAATTCACAGATTCTGTAGTATTTTCTCCGTTGTAAATGAAAAAATGATTTGTTTCGTCTGCAATAAATTGCAACAGTTCTTGAGACATCAATATCACAAAAAATGAAATAATGCTCGGGTCAGTATCTAATTGACATTAGTGTCCTGAACTCGAGTCATTGAAATAATGGATTTTACAGCTGGAAATCAATTTCTTTCTGGTCAAATGTGTCACTTAAGTGCGCTTTTTCTGAACCGTTTCACTGTCACTTTGATTCCTCAGATTCAGAGGAACTGCTGACTGTAATTCTTGCTTTCTCCTCTAATGTAAAGGGCTGAGGACTACAGCTTCGACAGTCTGTAGAAGGCACATCACTGCTAGCGACGTCAGATGATTTACACTCACTGTCGCTCTTAGTGAGCATATTCGGGATTTCTTTATCTGTGCAACCACGGCGGCGTGACATTTCTCATGTAGAAAACTGACAAAAACACAGGAATCGAAGTTGAATTCTGCAAAAAGAGGGAACACAGCAACAAACATATATGCACTCTCGAACTGTACGGTCGGACCACTGAACAGCTACAGAAGAGCAGGGCGGAAAGATAGCTCTCAGTGTTAGCACATGTGTAGTGCTCAGGTAGCTGTGACTCAGCGCACCTAAACTCTTCCCTAGTGGCGGAAGGGCCAGTGGCGCAGTATGTGTCAACACGTGGGCCAGTGGCGCGGTATCTGTCAACACGTCCTTAGCGCTGTAGGGAAGACCCAAGGGCCACTTGTACATGTCAGGCACGCCAGGCGAATGGTGAGGGATGACGAGTTAACACGTCCCTACAGCAGTCAAAGGGTCAACTAACATAACACTAAAATTAAGTTTTTGAAATGAGCCACAAGTTGCTATTTGTATTTTTTATTTACCAGTTTCACTCTTCAAATGATCAGAGCATCATCAGAATATGCAGTTTAAAGTTGGCTGACAGCATTGAAGATTGCATTTAAAGTTGTCTAACAGCTCTAGAGATAACACTGGCTGTACTACAGCACTTAAACTTACATTTAAAGTACAGTAGTAAATGATGACATTGACAAAACCAAATATGAAATGTTGTCATGTACTGCTTTACTTTACATGTCAGTTTAAGTACTGTATTACAGCCAGTTTAATGACTGTCCATAGCCACACTCTACCTCAACAAAATGCAACAATTTTCAGAGCCACTGGAGGTGCATCCTTACTTTATCAGAACTAGTCCCAACCTCCTCGATCTATAGACCTCACATTTAGTCGACTGGCTTCAGAACAAAGGATGACATACTTTTTCTGATTGGCAAGGACAGACTCCAGTGATTATTGTTAACTGCTCTTGTATAATTAAGTACTTCATAATTCTTTAATGAATTTGCATATTGTGCCAAAATATATTTTCTAAAAATGACAAGACAAACTTCAACAAACGTCTTTACGTATCTGAAGGCCTACATAAAGATATTACTTTCTTCATATAAATACTGGCTACTTTTACATAATGCTTTTCATATGGTGACCATTATGCAGTACATGATTTTCCAACGTTAGGTACATGTTCATACATATTCAAACACTTACAATTGGAAGATTATAACAATGATTCTTGATCAAGATGTTGGATCTCATTGTGAAATTCCCTCAATATTTCATTGGTGCAACACCTTCAGATGTAATAAGCTTACTATTGAGCTGTGACCAAAGCCTCCTATTTATGGCATTGTAAGTAGGAGATGTGAAGTTGCCTAATCAGTGGCCAGTGGTGAAGATTTCGTGATAGGTTTCTGGAAGGGCTATAATGCCACCTGTTGGACGATGAGCCAAGAGCTTCAGTGCACACACAAAAGCTGTCATATAAACAGTGTGCTTCCATCAGTTATCCCAGCACACTCTGTCAGGAGCCAAATGCTGATAACTGCATCTGTGTTGGCATGTTACCATCCTGCTATTGTCATAAGTTTATCTATTTAGAGGAATGAATGCCATTTTACGAAGTCTGTTAGCGACATCAGGTATTATGCTGTGCATGTGGAGCCTGAGGAGCTGGGGTCCTTATTTAGTATGCTACATGGTCCTGGCACCCATGTCGGAACATTGCAAGTTTCGTACCCAGTTTCCTTGGTAGTGTCCTTGGGCAGTTTCAGGATTTTCTGTTCAACTGAGATAATTACATCCAGAATGAGTGGTCTGTTTGGGGTAGGTGTGAAGTTCGGTCACTTCTCCAAGATCGAAACTGCTGCATTGTGCATAAGTTTCTCCATTAGGTAGTGCACTGCTGTTTATGATGTTTATCTTCTGCCATTCCTTCCTGCAGTAAACAATCTCAGAAGTGATGAAACTTTTCAGTTTAATTACTTCCAGTCTTCCAGTCTGAGAAAGCCCAAGTGGCACTATTAACTTAAGTCCAAAAATCTACCAAGGAAATTGTGGGGAAACTTGCCATGCTCTGACACAGGTGTCAGTGTCCAAGAACAAGATCTCAGTTGCAGAGAGGTCAGCACTTCAATTCCTAAGTGAGGAACCTGATATTGTGATCTTATTGGCAGATGAAGGTAATGAAACTCTCGTTGTATCCCGACTGATGTACTTAAGCAAGACGATCAGCTATTGGATGACTCTGCACATTACATAATAAATAAGGACCCCAATGCCCAAAATATGACAATGAACTGCCAAACTTCATATGTATAGCCTGCCACTTCAGCGAATTGTTAGTAACACCGACAAACAACTTGGCAAAACATCCAGCAGCACAATTAAGCTCTTTTATGGGAAAATGTATTTGCCTCATCCACATGTTGGAAGACTTCATTTGTCTGAGTAAGAACTTCGAGACTTGCATCATCAGATATACTAATGGGTGTTGATGTGGTTTCACTTTTACCTCTAATGCCATTGCAAGAACTGCTGCTGTTCATTGGCGAGAAGCTGGAAGGAGAACTTGTTACTTTGTGCAAGCTCACCCCGAATTATTATTATTATTATTATTATTATTATTATTATTATTATTGTTCAGAGACCAATACTTTGAAGAGACTGACAGTGTTGCAATGGGTAATTCCTTGTCACCCATTTCGGCTGTCTTTTTATGGGAGATTTTGAACAGAGATCATTCCAGTCAATGAAGTTAAAACCTTTGTACTTTTGGTGATTTGTTGATGAAATTTGTAATCTGGCCACATGGCATTGCATCACTGGATGGGTTACATATCATCTAGATTCTCTTCTTTTGTACATCAGGTTTGCAATGGGAATGGAGATAAGTGGCGAAATATCATTCCTGGATTTGTTAGTGCAGAGAAAATAGGATGGTTTCAATCCAACAGGCATGGACTTATATTTGCAGGCCACCAGCTGTCACCAATATTCGCAACAAATTTGCATGCTTATGACATTGGTCCACAGAGCAAGACCCATAGTGCATTCAGATATATTATTTGGTGGGACATAGGATACCAACTTAGCACAGCATGGGATCGAGGGCTGGCAATATTAAAGTCTCAGTGACAACAAGGGGAACTATTGGTCATACAAGGGACACTGCTTCAGTGTTGACGTAGGTATTCAGATGGCAGTGGTGGTCACATGCCATTGTGGCCATTTTTACTGGTATACAGCTCCCAATAGTGTGCAGAGTGCCTAGTGGCAGCACACAGTTTGAACGATAGCCTTTGTGCGTGCATCGAAGCTCTTGGTTCATCGTCCAACAGGTGGTGCAGCTGTCCTCCTCACTATTGATCAGGAAATCTTCACTGTTGGCGACTGATCTGTCACTTTCATGCCTGGGAATTTTGTGCTTGGGCTGGCATAAATAGAAAGCTTCAATCACAGCCCAGCAGTATGTTTGTCTGACCTGAAGATGTCAGTCATTTGCGCTGATGAAATATTGTGTGAATTTCATGAAGACACCTGACATCTTGCCAGAGAACCATTTCTGTAACTAGTATGTCAGGAAAGCCTTAGCAACACAATTTAAAGATTCATTCTTCACATACACTTTTCATTCACCCCATGGCACATTCTGATATCATGAAAACTATGTATTGTTAACTAAACATAACTAGAAATGAAAAAGAATGTTCTAAATTTAATAATTATTACATCTTACTGTTATTAACTTGAAACGGAAATGATAAACTGCCATTTCTTTATGACATTGTTGTGTAAAGTTTTATTGCAATCGGTGTTCACAGCTTGTAGACAGGTGTTCACTCTGAAAGAGTGATCACACACAGTGCTACACCACATTTTGGGGCACCTCAGTTTGCCTTCCACCCAGGGTTTCATTACTTTATTTATTTTGTGCATTACTGCTACATGTAATGTTTGTTGTTGGGGAAAACAAAGCACTTTTACCTAATTTTGTCGAAGAAAAAATATTAATGATTACTTGAAGGCTTGAAAAAAAGGAGGAATTTTACCCTTGCACACAGACGATGTAAAGATTGAGAAATAGGGTAGATGGATAGGTATGTAGGTAGGTAGGTAGACAGGCAGAGTGAGCATTTATGAAATAGATTTGCATACTGAAGTCAGCAGTAAGTGTTAGAGGACAAAACTGGTTTTGTGGTGCTGCTTTTGTATTTGACCTGCAGTACCTGCAATTGAAGTGATTCCATGTAAGAATGGCTTTGTGTTCCTCTACAGCAGGCTGTTCCAGTGCTGCCCCCTGGGGCAAGGGTACCTGAGCCCACCCCTCATCACACCTGCTGGTAGGCAGAGGAAGTAAAAGCTACTCATCAGAGGGCTGTATTGCATGGGTACTAAGCATGTGCGAGCTGCATGGTTACCCCTGTTTGCTTGGTCTTGGCCAGTGGAGTGCAATCATGTATGCTATGCCTGGCTGCGATATTGCTCGTACTTCAGCGATTTGCCCACTGGGGGACACAGAAGCTGGAACAGTCTTCTCTATTATATGAATTCTGAAAACTCTGCGAAGATAATAAAATAGAAAAATTGAGAGTACCAGCTTTAAGGCTCCTCTATAACTGTTTCTCACAATTTTGTTTGGTGTTTTTACTGGACATAGCACACACACACACACACACACACACACACACACACACACACACACACACACACACACACACAGTGGCAAATTGAAATTCTGAGACTTTTAGTGCTCTTTTACAAGATTAATTTTGCCCTTTGTCTTCATAAAAAAAAAAAAAAAAAAAAAAAAAAAATCACCAGAGTAACATATGACAATGTTAGTTTAGTAGTAACGATATTCCAGGTAATGCATTTGTAGTAAAGTTCAGCATTTCTAATGTACCATTCACAGTTAATGAAAGGCATCATGTTCAGCAGTGTGTGGAAGGCAAAAATCACTTCAGGAGTAAGGAACCATGAGGTGGAAACCTTACTTTAAGACACTTATTTACTGGTAAACCACTTTGAGGTAGAAAAAATAGGAATGAATTTTTTGCGATATGCTAGGGGCATTTCTAATGAGTGGTATTTCCTTTCACAAAATCAATAATTCCTTAATGAAATCATTTCTGGTGAAGTGTACTGGGAAGTCTTCCTGATAAGTATTTTAAGAAAGTATCAGCTTGAAATGAAGAAAAAGTGTCACAAATTAGATAAGTAGTAGCTTATGATTTAGTTCATTGTGTTCTAGGTGAAAATTCTGAGAGACAGGACAGATGTGTATTGAATATTTTACACACAACCGTGAATAGAGAACAAGTGAAACACATACTTTTCTTAATGTGCTTTTTCAAGAAAACAAATGATGGCACCTTGATGCAAAGTTTCAAAAAAATGCATGATTTGTATTGTAGGCTGATGGAGTAAAATTTGATCATGCGGAGCTATGTTTATAGATAAAGATTCATTCATGTAATTTGCATTTTCCAATTGGAAGTCAGTGTTTGTACTTGAAAACTCATGACCTACATCGAGCGTATTATTGCTCAAGTTTGCAAGGCATTAAAAAAGAAATACTAATTCGTAAATAAATTTATATCTTGTATCAAGAAAACGTTTACAAAAGCATCTGGCAGAATACAGAAGTACATACAAGATACAAGATTTCCTTTACCCCCTTGCCCCATAATCAGAGATGCTGTGCCTGATGACTCTTCAGTTGTAAGAAAGTTCAAAGGATGAACAGATAAACAAGAATTTAAAGATAAACTTCATCATACACAGACACTCTATCCTGACAACAGCCATAAGGAAACTGAAGAAGGAAGCACAATGGACAATTTTCATAGCTGTGAAGGGTGCACTAAAAGATACTGAATAACAGAAGCACAAGCAAAGTGTAGCCACAAACCATAGAGAACATAGAAATGAACAGTAATGTTGGTTGCATTTAAAAATAAAGCATGCTCCTCTTGTGACTGTTCTATTTACAGATGTTTGGCAAGTAATTGTAGATACTGTCTTACTTAGAGAAACAGTGAAATATTGAATGTTATGAGTTTTGACGGTTTTCTGAATGAATGGCCGAAGTAGGTCATGCTATCTGTGATTGTTTCCACACACTTGTGAGTGACTTATTTTGGAAGCTTTCTGTTTAATGGCTTTTATAGCACCCCATAAAAAATTTTCCCATCAGAGATTGGCACCTTTGAACAGCTTTTTTCCCCTAACATGGTACTCCTTTTTTACATCTAAAAATCCCCATCCTAGTAAATCTGATTGTTTTCACCGTGACCATAATTATCTTTTATTTGTATTGTAACTGATTGCACAATTATGCAATTCCTCTTCCAACACACTCCCCCTTTTTCTTTTTTATGCTTCCTGGGGGGAAAGGGGGGGGGGGAGACACAGTGTCTCATAATGTATTTTATTTTGGACGGTTGTGTTCTTTGTGAAAATGCAAGTTTGTCATTGAATCTAACATGATATTAAGTTAGACTATGGCTGTAGTTGGCAATGGCATTAAAAAAAAAATCATCCTGTTTAGCAAAGAGTTTAAGTACCATACATAAGATACAATAAATGACTTCAGCATCTAGTAAATTTTCCTCACAAATACACTAACTGTAATGTTTGTTTTGGGCATTCACAACTATACTGTTCAATCAACAACTGACTTTGTGATACTCTAAATCTTACAACTATTAAGATTTCCACATGGGATGTATCACAATTAGTTGTGGCTGCTTGGGGTGCCAAGCTGAGAGAGGCACCAGGTACGCCCAAGTGCAAGATTTATATACAATGTGTTTCACAATGAGTAGCAAAAACTGATACTGATTGAAGTGTAAGAGGGAAAAGGGCTAAGTTGCTTGTGTGGAAATATGTTCTTGACCTGGCCTTGAGTAAAAGAGACACGAAGATTGTGAGAAGAAAATCAAGCTACACGAACACAGGTAAAACATTTGTTATACAACCAGTAGGCAGTACATGGGTTTTACATACTTTCATTGAAGTTAATGTTGAACAACTGGCAAACAGATACTCTGAATGAGAGAAATTATGTGTAAAACGTGAGTGGAGGAAATATAAAATATATATAAAATAGTGGTTATAAGTGGATCAGTTTACTGTATACCTCAAGATGTGTGCATAAATTCCTGAGACATAGTATGTATGGAGAAGTCATCTAGATGAACCCTGCATTGTAGAAAATTTCTTTCTGTGTTTTACTGAAATTTAGGGATAATGTATTTGGTGTGCATGTGTTCATTCATTTTCCAGTGAGTATCGTATCGTTGAGAGAAGTCGAAAAAAATTTACCCAATACATCTAATGAATAAGTATGTTGTGTGTATTGAAGATAGCATTTTCACAGTTTCTATTATCAGTAATCATGTTTAAGAGTATGCTTTGTTATTTGATTGAGCACACTGTTTGGGATTCAGTTAAAATTAACTTCTGTAAATTGGTTTAGAATACTAGGTGACAATGTTTGAAATAATTCATTCTCAAAAGTCCTTACTTGGATCATTTTAACTTTGAGCATCGCAGGAAATTATCGTAAGTACCAATCAATAACTCCTAGGATACCAGAAATGCCTAAGGGAATCTGATGACAAAAGTATTGTAAACCTCGTTACTATTTTTAATACAGCACTCATGGAATTTGTGTTACACAGATTTTCAAGTGAAACACATCTGCGACACCTGCTGAGAATGTTAATATTCTAAACAACTCTGTTTTTCCAAAGTATACACACAGTTTTGATGAAGTTCAGGCTGATATCTCTGCAGGAGCCATTACAGTAGTGAGATCAACTGGTTTAAGATAGTGCCAGCAGATGAGTAACAAATTTGTTCAGTCTACGTACTGTCCTGGGAAAGACGTCATTAATAATATAGGAAATTTGTGGAAAAATATTGAATGATTATACCAGTTCATCAGCGAAAAATAAAAGTATGACTCGTGAAACATTATGCAGGTCGTAACCCAGATGCCAATCTGATACATTGAACTTTTCTGGTCTTCAACATGGACACAAGAAGTGAAGGGTTGAAAATTGAAAAGGAAAGAAAAAAACATATATGTAATAATTGTAAAACCTCATCATCAATACAGAGAATGTTACTGTGCCAATAGCATTAAATTGGAAAGCACTGGGCCCATACCACATACAAAATTTCAGTTTGAATGCTTCAGATATACTTTTGCCTGCCTCACCACATGTTTCAATACCTTTATTGAACAGTCAGATATTATACTAAAATAAAAAATGTTGGGTATAACATACCTTCCACCAAAAATAGAAAATGCAACAAATGTCTACAAATATTGCCCTCTCAAATGCTAATACAGAACGTGTAAAATGCTCATCTGTTTATACAAATAAAAATGTAAATGTTCGTTTGTTCAAAATCTTAAATCTTCAAAAATTCTTCACCGATTACTTTCTTATTTTGACACGACATTGCCTTCAAATATGCTCATGTTCTTGTATACCTGTTTTTAGATGTATGTAATATGTAAATAAATATGTATTGTATAAAGGGGAAACATTGTCACCAAACATCTTGAAATTTTCTTTACATTTACTTCAGAATTTTACACAATACTCTAATGAACAAGAATTTTTGCAACCAAGGTCACGTGTTAGATTATTTTAATTTTCTCAGTGACTGGTTTCAACAGGGCTAGCTATCATCTTCGAGTTTCTGGAGATAGTGTTATGGTGCATATTCAAATGAACAAGAGTTTGATGGAAAGTAAATTGTAGAACATACATATCACATATTTATGCACACCCATCTTCATTCTAATAATGTGCAAAATAATAGTTACATGCAGACATCAGTACATGAAAAACCTACCCGTGAAAACATTACGTGTCATTTTGAAAAGTTGTCAGCAATTTTCTCTTGAGTGAGTGATTTCCATCTAGCATTTTCCATCAATTTTTTGATGGAGATGAGAGCTGAGAAGAAATTGTCACTCGTACCCATTCTGAGGATGTAGGTGTTCGACCTTGCCTTGCTTAATGTGTCGGAGTTAGCAGTTGCTCTTCATTATCTTCCTTGTCCTCATCAGGACAGGCCAACTGTTCAGTATTGGTTAGAACACCATGGACACAGATGTTGTAATGGACGTGAATGAAATCCTCAGAGATTAACTCAGAATAGCTGGCTAGAAGTACGCAACTCAAGTCTGGCAGAGTTGAATTCATTAATTCTCGCGACTGCAACAACTGTTCCGCATTTCTCTTATCATAGCAAACCCACACTTTCTAAAGCAGTTATGAAGAGTGGTAGAGCTGACATTTTTCCAGGCCTTATCAATCGTGGTTATAGCAGTCATAACTGTTAAGTTTGCGTTACCATCATCTTCAGCGTTATCTAGCACGAGCAAAACAATTTCTCTGCAATAGACAGTTTTCAAATTTTGTGTTATGTCCCGATCCAGTTGTTGCAGTCTTGATGTCAATTTGGGTGGGGGATCAGTTTTTGTGATCTAATGTTGCTGAGTCGTTATTTATAATGCAGTTGTCCAAAAACAGTAAAATGGTGAGTTTGTATCACTATTAACTGAGGTCAGCCAATCATTACGCAATTCTGCCGTAATCCATGATTTTTTGTTTGAGAGGTAAGTTGTGCGAGAAGCTAGTGCGGTTTCATAGCTTTCCCTGCTATGAGAGGTTTTAACTTCTGAGATCTGCCTGTGTTACAGACTACAAGGACAGTTATTCTGTCTTTGCTCAGTTTTCTTCCATGACAATTTTCGTTTTTGAATGATAGAGTGCAATTTGGGGCGACATTTATCATCAGTCCATTCAGTTCAATGGGAATCTCTACACACTTTTTTTTTTTTTTTTACTTGATGGGGTGACGTGTTTTTAGCAGTTGCTCTACAAGATGGGGAAAGTTTCCTCGACATGACCTTTTTCTTCCTGTGCTGAGACAGTTCCAGTGACACAGTCTTTATTTTTAAAATTAGCAACAATGATTATAAAATAATGAACTGTTTTGAAACTTCTTTTTTTTTTTTAATTGCACTTGCCACAGCTTCAATAACAAGCTGTTTCGTTAACTGTTACACATTTGTTCCTGCTACTTCAAGGCATTTTACACTTTCAAAAAAACATGGATTGACTACAACACATTATTAAAGCAGACTGGAGACTGAATGGGTAGGGGTAAGAGAAACAAATGACAGGTGATCTGAGCCTGTACTGAGAATCACATAACTATGGAGGACTTCATTGGGAATTACAGAAGTAGGGGACTTAAAATTATAGAGATAGGGTGGGAGCCCTGACTGAATTATAAGGTGTTGGTGAGATGCTCTCACCACTTACAACTCCAAAACACATTGATAATATTGGAAGTTCAGATGATGGAGTGTTTCAAATTATCAAGTGTCAGATTATCAAGTGTTGACTGTATACAGTAGTGTGCAAATTAATTGGGACAAGCTATTATTTTACAAGGAGTTAAAGTTGGTTAGCTGTAACCAATTTTATCTGCCCAATTGTTGAACTCATAGCAGCCTATTGCTGCCTTGACTTAGTGGCCTATTGTTACCTTGACTGTGAACAACAGTTGTAGATCCCTCAGTTAATAATATTTAACAGCATGTGTTATTTCTGTGTTCTCAGCAGGAAAACTTTGTGTTCATGGATATTTCACTCGAGAAGTGATGAAAAATATTTGCTCTTCATGAACACATGTCTATGACTATAACAGACATTGCCTCTGTTGTTTGTGTGGGAAAATCTAGTGTTATAGGCTTTTTTAAGGCGTATACTGACAGTGCCTCATTATCTCCCACAAGACAAGCAAGGACCTTGAGAGATTTATTGGGTACAGGAGATGAAACTGACTCTTCAACAGAACTACATAGGCTTCCTGATTGTATGTGAATGGCACGAAATCCAATAAAGAAATATTTGTCCACGCCTGCCATGAAGAAAAAACGGTTGGCACAAGCCACAATATATAAATCTCAGACTTCCAATTACTGGAAACCTGCTTTTTTCAGAGATGAGTCACATTTTATTGTTAATAGATACAGAGATAGGGTTGTTAAGTGAAGCACACTTGAGGCAGTGAGAGCTGAGTATCTTGAACAGACTGTAAATTTTTTGGATTTCCGGTGGCATGATGAATTCAACGAAATAAATGTAATTCCTTAGGCACAGGATTGTGCCATTCCCACAGATCTTCGCAGATGCTGGAGGAACATTTCAAGATCATCAGGCCCTGTGTGTGTCTCTCCTAAAGCAGTCAAGACATTCATGAGGGGAAAAAAATCAACATTAATGTGCTTCAGTGGTCTGGTAACTCACGAGATTTAAATCCCATCAGTGGAGTATTGTGAAATGGCATCTTGGTAAAATGCAAAGGGATGCATATTAGTAAAGAGTGGCTGCATAATGACAAATTACAAAACATTTGCCACAATGTGTTCAGAAGCTCCTAAAAACATGAGGAGGACACATCAGTTATTAGTATTCAGTAAATTCTAACTGTATTATACATAAAGTAATAAATGTGCATAGCTAAAGTTTAATACTCTCGTCCCAGTTTATTTGCACACTCTTGTATATGTAAAGTGAAACATTTTTAGCAAAAATCTCAAAGTTCTTGACCAATTTACTTCAAATTTTAAACCATATTCTATTAAACATTCAGATGGGTGTAGACTGTGTATTTTTAAAACAACTATGTACAGGTTTTGTGTTAAAACTGGTTGCAAGAAGAAAGTGTTGTGCTGTAAAGATGTACAGTTTTGTTTCCTTTGTGAGAGAAAGTTTTAACTATGATAGCGGGGCAGTTAAACTGGTAGGAGGATTGTTTCTCCCATTTATATTCTTTCTCATTGTATGAACCTACAATGTATACACAACACTATGCTGTTTTTCTTCTCCCTCAGATGGCTTTCACAGAGAATAAGAAAGTTGTATTTGTATATTAGAATACTGCCACAGAATCTAAATTTGCAGTAGTGATAAACAAGGCTGAGCACGAGGAAAAAAAGGGGGGAGAGGAGATGGACACAGTGTGGAAAGGAGGGGGTAGGAGGCAATGGGGAGGGGGAGAGGAGATCAGGATATGTATCCAATTCCCATACAAATTGGAAGCATCTCTCTCTCTCTCTCTCTCTCTCTCTCTCTCTAAACCAGGTTGAACCACAACACCACATTGCTGGGTATAACTGATATTAGATACAAGCAAAATGCTGTACAGACACTTGTCCCAAATCAAAGTAATGGCAAAAGAACAGAAAGACTGTGTGAAGAAATCTCTAGATTAACAAGAACAGCACTTCATAAATTTTGCCATACTAGTGAAGAAACAGATAATTAATGTAAGATATATACAGCCTACTTTGATAAGAAAAAAGCATTTAATTCTGTTGCACATACATGGCTTATTACAATTCTGCAGCATTATAAGATAAACAGTTTAAACATCACCAGACTCGTGCGTGATGAAACATTAGAAGATACACCCAGCCCTGGTGACAACAACAAAACAATAGTAACAGAGCAAGTCAGGATCTAGTGAGGCATATTTGAAGGTGACAGCTTGAGATTGTTTTGAATTTGTTTAGCACTTGATCTACTTTCATCAGTAGTAAATTCAACCAGATATAGATTTGCTATAAAAAGCAGCAACAGCTACATGTTAAATCATCTTATATACATCGATGACATCAAACTATATACCTGAACAGAAACACAGTTGACCCACCTTCTAAAAGAAGTAGAAACAAAATGGCTCTAAGCACTATGTGGCTTAAGTAGAAACGTTTCAATAAATATGAACTTATTGTTTGGCCTGGGCAAATGCAGGAGAGTTAACACAAGAATAACGTCCTAGTTACTGGGTTTCAGATGAGTGGTGGAATCAAAATTGCAACTATGAATAAATAACGATACCTATGAATATTTGGGTCTCTTTCGAAGATGATAATTGTTGCATATAACTGTAAAACAAAGCACATCAACAATATTTCCTCGTTTTTAAATCTAAACTAAATGGGGAAAAAAGTATCTTCAGCATCATTAACACAAATGCAGTTTCACTGCTAACTTACACTTTTGGCCTCATTAAGTGGACAGAAATACAGTGGAAAATGTGGTATTTCCTTAAAGCACGGCATCCATAATACTACATCAGTTTTTGATAGGCTAACTGTACTACTTGAGATAGCATGTAGAGGGTAACAGATATTGAGTAGCTTCACAAAAAGCAGTGTTGGAGTCTTAAGCAGTAATTTTATAACTCTCCAGTCCATAAAGCAATAGTGTGTGCAAACATTAATGGCATATCACTCAATCTGGCAGAAACATCTATATCAGTCCCAAGATCTAAGATAGAACTAATTTACACCAAAATAATAGACTGGCTTAGACAAGAGCTGCACAAGAAACAAGCAAATGAACATAAAAGGTAATGTCAGTTTGTAAGCATCAAACAACTGGTTGATGTATACTTGTTTGTGTGCAGAAACTGCAAAACTCTGACTGCAACACAAGATTAGATCAGATCATTGCAATGAGGAACTACCAGAAAAGTGTTCTGAAAGAGCATGAAATGGATTATAGCTGTAAGGTTTGTGGCACTCAAAATTATACATCATACATTATGTATGGCTGTAAAACTTGGGCTCACACAGACTAATTGAAAAGGTATGGTATGAGCAAGGGCACCTGCATGATAGCTTGTAAGGTAGGGGTGGGGAGCTACACCTGGTGACACTGTTATAGACAACAGGAATTTCAAAGTATACTGGAACTGCAGTATAATGGTACCACAATCCAGTGCAATACACCAGACACGAGTAATAAATAAACCTGAGCAAGCCTACAGGACATAAAACTGCATGCAGAATAGTTCACCAGGCTCTTGGAGATCATAGTCAGTGATAACTTGTTATTTAAACTGTTACATGTCAGTATCATGTAAAACTGATAAATAATAATGATGTACAGTCTGAGGTGATAAAAATTTTCACACATTGTTGTATATTATTGTTCAGCATCTCACTGGACCTCATTGGGTGATTAAAGTCATAAAAACATCTGAATACATATAATTTCCGCATGATGTGCATTGAATAAAAGTCTCTGTGGCACATGCACAATTATTTTGCTTAGTAGTCATCGGAAAACACATTTGTAAAACATCCGTATAGTGTTAATTTTAATGAATAAGAAGTCTTGAAGTACTGGATCCAGTAATTGATTATGAACAAAGCAGTGAATCATTGCATCAGCTTGTTTGTGCAAATCCTCTTGATTTTTCTGAAGTGAAGGGTGATTTTACAGGAAAGTTCCTCACTTGAAGGACAAGAAGAGGAAGAAGAAAAATCATTCACAAACTTGTATAGTGATTTATAGAATATATTACTTTCACCAAATGCAGAAAATGAATAAGCTGACTTCACGAACTATTTCTTGAACATAAGCATATGTTTAAAAATTAGAAGTTCTGCTTACATTGTGCTTTTGCAGCATACAAACAGACATGGCCATATACAGCGCCGCTTATATCTGTGTAATGTATTCTAAAACACGTTAAAACTTTTCAGTATAATATCCCATCTGACCATGCAAGTGTAGTGAAGTTTTAGTAATGTATGTATTCCACCTCCACCTCCCCCCCCCCCCCCCCCCCCCAAAAAAAAAAAAATATCTCCTTCTTTCTATATGTTTAACCTCTGTTTTACTTCACCTTTTGCTAGGATGGAAAATTTATCAAAAAATAAGAGTAGGTAGAAAAGTGATTCTCAGTGATCTCACATATCGAATGAGAGAGTTTGAGGCTTTCTGCATCCACCCCCTCGCCTTTTTCTCCCATGGGACTGCAATTAGGCAATTCCTGCAGTCCTTAATTTACTTTTAGTTACATACACTTATAAACCCTCATGTTTCAATTTAAAACAAAAAAAAAAAAAAACAACACCATTTCTTCATGTGACAGATAACAAGTCGTCTTTCTTTTTCAGGCACTACTACAAACTGTCCAAAGTTCCCATGGGATTTAAAGAGACGTGCTGTAGTATCCCGTGAGTCTCAGACGCCTGACACACACAGTCGCGCATCTTTGTGAATTAACAGATCGTCTGTGTTATAAACAGTGTGTGTCAGGTTTGTGGAGCCAGTTCCACATGTGTGTGTGTTGTAAATACATTAGAATACAGAATGTTAAATGCAGGTGAATATTTTTCTGATGTCTGTAAATTTGTGCAATTTTGTAGATTATTTATTAGACTTGATGTATAGTTCCTTAATGTTGCTGTTGAAGTGTAGGAAATGTCTTCAGTCAGAGTTTCTGCCTAAGAGTTTGAAATGGAATTGGGATATACCTTTTAGAAAATGGTTTTGATCTCATTTGTTTCCCTCGTATTTCATGAATTATATTTGTATGTAATCCATAATGTTGATAACAACATACTAAGTCAGATTTATCAAAAGTTTTATGGTTGACACATTATAATATGTTAACATGCTACATTTTTTCAATGATTTCTTTGCATTATCAATATATTCCACTTGTTTGGACTTAGTATGTTACTCCTCTCTCTCTCTCTCTCTCTCTCTCTCTCTCTCTCTCTCTCTCCCTCCCTCCCTCCCTCCCTCCCTCCCTCCCTCCCTCCCTCCCTCCCTCCCTCCCTCCCTCCCTCCCTCCCTCCCCCTACTGTGTGTGTGTGTGTGTGTGTGAGAGAGAGAGAGGGGGGGGGGGGGGGTGGCGAGAGGTTGAGTTAAAGTGTAGATGCAGGCAAATCAAACTTTATGTTACATTAGTGTGACTAATGAGGACAAGCCATAATTCTTTTACAGAGTACAAACAAAGTAGCATGTTTTTTTCTGACAACAGTAATAGAGTTTTTCATTGCTTTCAGGATAGTGTAAATAGCTAAACCTGTATGCCTGTTACAGGTTTTAAGACTTACTAACTCAGCATAGCCGCCTTGCTACATCTTTATAAATTGTTGATACTTTGACAAGTTCTGCAGGGATACTGTTTTAGCCTAAACATATCTCAGTGACATTATTTGTTTTGTGCATATTATTGAGTTTGGTTTGTTTGTTTTAATTTTGTACTGTCTTCCATAAAACACAGAATTAAGATTATTGAGAATATTTGCTAAATTATGTTCAGTACTTGTTGTACGTGAATGTGTGGGTATATTTTGTCAATACTTAAATTTAGCAGCTTTTTATACTATCGAGAATGAAAAGGCAGCCTAACTATTTTTGGAAAAATATTTTTTGTAACACATAATTTATATTTTTCATTTGTATTGATCTTTATAAATTGCATTATTGAAATGGATGTAATTGTCTAAAATTGTCACGTGGAAGCAAGATCTTTTGCTTGTTGTTGTAGTTTTGTCTAGACAGTAGGTCTGCAGCTATTGAATTCTCATGCACAAGTGAGGTTCAGCACAAAAACGTTATCTTCAGCTTGGAAACTGTCTAAAGACTGTTTATAAATTATTGTATGCATTATGAGCATTTCTAGTAGAAGAGTTTCTGTGTTTCATAAACAACACAGAATTATGGGATGCTTATGTATGTGTTACATGATATGCAGCTTACTTTATGTCTCTGATGAGAGGATTAGTGAATATGGATATTTTCATGTGTCTTGTACAACTTTGCGAATACTCTTATCACATTGTTACATATATATCCTTTGTGTATGTTCAAGCTAATGAAGATCTTGATCATTGTTATCCATGCTTTTATGTATTGCATATTTCTATTATGTCTTCCTGATAACAAGATCTTGGTCAATGTAATCTGCAAACAATGCATTATCTCTCATCTGATTCACTGGTCCAGGAAACATTATATATTTCTTTCAAAATAAGTATCTCTTACATGATTAAAGACCTTGATGAGCTTTCCCACAAGAGCAGTACTTCTAGCTTAATATGTGCAAATATACATAGTTTTAATTGCATTTTTTAAGTTTCCTAGTAATAATTATAATTACAGGTCAACCAATACTCTGTGGCAGCAATCTATGCATTATACTTGACTGGTATAATTGGGAGGGGAAATGGCAGGGGTGGGAGAGCTGTGATTCATAACAACGTAACTCGTGTCAAATTAATTTTTCTAGAAAAATGCTCATTTATTTCCACAGAAAACTTAATTCGTTGTGATCAGATCAAGTTTGGCCCAGAGAAAGTGAATGAGAGTAATAGGTTACAGAGACTTTTGTTATTGGATATTATTTACAGACCAACAGCAACATTTTTGATAGACGTATACACAGCAAAGCATGAATAGCTGTAATTTTTCTCCACAGTCTCACTAAAAGTGCCTCATGGAGGACCTACATTTGTCTAATAATGTTGTTGACTGTACAGTAACTTCATTTGTATTACTACCATATCCTATGCCTCTCAGGAAAGTATAATAAAACAGACGAATACTCTTTTAATTGATATGGGAATATTTGCCATATACTTTTATGGCACAAAATCTAACAGCATGGTCATGTAAAGTATTTCGTAAGGCAGACCTCTCTCAGAGTGTACTGTACAGTCAGGATTTCACAGACTACCTTTAATATTCTTCTTCTTATCTTTCGCTTAGTATTAGAGTCATTCACATACTAATATCGGTGCTTTTTTAATTAATTACACAGTACACAATTTCCTTAAAGCCTCAGAACAAAATTATTTCATTCAAAACATAAGTAATCCATTTTTGTTAGGAATCCATGTTATAATGGTACATGTTGTTGTATAGTGTAACTAATAAGATAGACTCTTATGAAAAGTTCTTCTGAAAGGTAATAGAGTAAACATCATTTTCATTATAAATATTTTTAAACAGTATCCATTCTTTGTCTTTACAGTATCAACATCTCATTCCATGTTTTGCAGGTATCCTTACATTGGGCATCCGAGTTGTGTAAAATTATGTATTGTATATGGATCACAAAACAAACCCTTTTTTCCTCATGCCACCTAATAACCACCATTTACATTTTTCTCATTGAACTTGAAGCTAAGATACACCTCACTTGATTATCTCCTTGTGAAAAATGTTTGCTTTCTTGGAGTTTTTATTTATCTTTGTGTCATTAAGAGAGCAGCACAGAATTTTCCAGAAATGTTGTCCAGGACTCCTACACATTTCACTCCCACTTCAGTTGCCATTTACCCTGACCAAAAAAAAGCACACAGTTACCTGCTAACATCTGTGGTTTTTTTCTGGAGCAAAGAAAAAAAAGAAGTATGAGTCCTGTTTTCTTCATTAGACACCACTTAGTACAAACAAGACTCTGTTGCGAAATGAGCCTCAGTTTCCAAATGTGTGCATGTCAGCTTTATTTTTCCTGTTTTGTAGTTTCATCATAAGTATAGGTGGACCTGAGCCTTGTAATCCTGTGATCAAGTTCATAGTCACAGTTTGTATCCAGGAAGTAAAAGGGAGAAATATGATTTCTTAGTGTTTTGTAAAATATAACACTTGCACTATGAAACTAACAACATGCCTTTTTAAAGAGGAAAGAAATCTACTTATGTCATTGTGACTCTTGTGTGCAATTGCTGTTTCCACAAGATTAGACAAAAACTTATGTTTCTAATGTGTTACTGACCTCAAGTGTAATTAATTAGTTCCACTGTATTTAATTTAAGAATTTGTGATATAGTGTTAATGGAACACATAATGCTTGAAGAAATGCTAAATATGATATTCCATATGTTAAATGTGTATAGCAATTCTGAATAAATGCTAGTCTTCTAATTTATATTTGCATAATCAAAACATCAGATTTGTGTACTGTAAACAAGAGTGTACTACATTTGGTGGTGTAAGCTGACTGTTCATGTTTAGCTTCATATAAAAAAATTGTCGTTATTGAGTTACTCTGTATGGATTTAATGTCTCTTTTGGAAAATGTACTTAAGTCATCATGGAGCAAAGTTTATTGTTATATGCACCCAAAAACTGTCTGAAGCATTGTCCTGATAGTTAAAAGCAGAATTGGTTTGTGATTAAGCTCCATTGTCAGTAATACAATTATGAAATGTGTCCTCAGGGAGTTGCTATGTTTAACTGTTTGTTTTGCATAAGGGGAAAATATATCACATTCAGTAATTCAGAACTTGTAGCAATCTGTTAGACCTCATTCCCACAACAGTTAAAAAGTCATGAAATTATGGTGTCTTTCATAAAAGACGGGAGTATACAGTTGTGGTCTATGTATTTTGACTCTTAGATTTGCTTCATTGGTGTATACCTATATTCAAAATGTTTGGCAACCTATGGAGTGCATCTGTAAATTGATTCATTATTATATAATATCGAGTAGTAAGATGGTTAGTTTTCTAGTATTATTGTAAGTTAAAAGCTGATGAACTTAGTGAATTGTTTTGGATGGCAGCTATGAAGAGGTGTGTATCTTAGATAAAACCACTCAATTTTGAAAATGTGGAGACTTAATAACTAATAAATGTTACTTAGTGCAGCATCAGATTTTAAGACTGTTAAAATATATTTATTTCATTATGAAAAGCTATCAACCATAACAAGAAACGCAGAAATTGTCACAGAAACATAATTAAGTTCATTTGTAGCTGTTTCCACGCTAGTGGAAGAGTTTCAGTATCTGTGACGTACTTCAGTACAAGACCATTTGAATTTGGAGTATACAGTGAAATTAAACAAAATATTTAAACACAAAAGGGAATATTTATGTATCATTGTATATTAATAATGTTTCATTCATCTTCTGTGTGTAATATCTCATGCAAGCTGCAGTATTTTCATGTAGCAATTATAATTTGATCAGAAATCTGATGCCTAGAGAGTCAGGTATATCTGTTTTTGTTTTGCTCAATTAATGAATCAGAAAATTTTTTGCCCTTACACACACTTCTGTTTGCTATATCATATATGTCTGTACAGAACTATTTGTGTTTATTTAATCTTGCAATCTAAGGTTAAGCGTTACAGAATGTTGAAAGAGAAGGATGGTGCAAGATGTGCTTTCATATCTGACATTAGCATGGGTGTCTTGAATTTGTTAGAAAACTTTTATATTTTAAAAAATATCAGGCAGTTATACATATTTATTGAAGAACTGCATTTTGCACAACATTTTTCCTTTTGTTCCAACATAATTTTTATTATATAACAGTTATTAATTACATCACTGAGTTCTTTGTAAATGCAGTCAAAATCTAAAAGTAAATTAGTTTGCTAGAATGGTAACTGTCTGTATATATCTTTCAAAAATCTATGGCCGGAGATAAGTAAGAAGAAATGGAGAAAATGACATTGGCAAAATGATTTAACAATGTGTGTGCAAAAATTTTAGGCAGTGGCCTGTTGTGAATAATAATGCCACATTTAAAGTAGTTGAGCGAAAATAATAGAATCTAGACAAAGACAATAGGGTTCAGAATTAGTGTCAGTGCAATTAGTAGCTGAGGAAAGGATAAATCTTATTAATGCAAACTCAAACACACAGACTTGGTGCAATAAAATATGTGAGAGAAAGCCAGTGGGAAAGAGTTAATTTTGTAACAACTTAATTAACAGTTTAAGTAATTTGATAAACAGATGTCCAATCTGTGTCAGTTGCTTGAGATTTCGCTGTTTGAATACTCCCTAAAACATCTTTCACTAAAATTTTTTCCTCACACTCAAATTTTATATCTGTTTAGTGAAGTTCAGAGTGAAATAAAATATTCAGCAATTTTTAAATTTATTTTTAGCATACAGTTATCATGCTGTTATTATTTTCATTGCAATTTCAGTGAAGTAATGGTTAATTTTAAATGCTGTTTGCTGTGAAAGTTTCATAACTGTCATTCTTTATCATAATTTCAGTTTACAAACACCTTCTTTTCCTATCGTGAAGCAGGTTGTCTGATTCATATTTGGGACACCCTCAGTTACAAATAGGGAATACCCATCTAGTGCCTTTTTACCTTTTATTTTCTTCTTTTTAAAAAGTTTGTCTACTCATACATATCCATGATAAATGTAATAGAGAATAAATCTAGTTTCATCAAGTTTTAATAAATTACGTCTAACTTTACTTTCCTCTTACCACAATTAGCTCTGTAACATAATCCAAAAAGTTAATGGTATGAACAATCTCTGTTGGTACTTTCATTTTGTGATTCAAAAAATAGTTCCTGTGCAGTTGAATCCAGTGTATCTCAGTTATATTCCGCGTATTAACGCCTAAAATTTACAGAAATTTTATTATAGCAAACCATTCATCATAAATATGACTGTGAATGAAGGGCTGGGTTTCAGTGCTGTTAAAAAGCATCAAGGATCAGATTATGATGTCAGCATGACACAACAGTAGATCTTAAGTGACAAAGAATTTGATGTTAACATAAATTTAAGATAGCATTGACTGAGGACGTTACTTCAAGTATAGGAGAGGAAGCAGATGATTTCCCTACAGTTGAGAGTGGTATCTGCAATCTGATATTTTACAAGTCAAGAGGTTAAATTAACCTGCCTCTTTACTAGTTAATATTCTTGAGCTACTTTATTTTTCTTTTATCGGTGATGTTTCCGAATACCAATTTATGCCCAGTTCTTTTGCTACAGCATAATGTGCATCACACCATCTTTGATAGTGAAATACAAATACTGAAAATATAGTGCAGTTAACTTAAAAAACTGAAAGAGTATTAAAGTCTATAAGTCTTACATTATTTTAAAATAAAGTTACTTCATGCACTGATAAACGTCCTTCACTGTTTTGTACAATTTTTTTAAAAATAAGGTGTTAAACCTCTTGTGGACAGAGTAACAGTTCAGTTGGGCTTTATTTTATAATTTTTACAAATATGTCACATGCAGTGAGAGTTTACATAAAATACTGACATTATCTTTGCGATATTTCACAGAAGAAATCAGTTTTATTCATATTTTATCAAAATTACTCTTTCTATTTTTTATTATAAAAAATAGCTAAGGGCAAATGATTCCACTTTACAGTAACCTGAACTTCAAATATGAAAGTTCTTGGAGAATTCACAAGATCATAAATGTGTTTAAATGTTTGTAAGAGTAATGAGCTACTTTAATGAAGACTGTGTTATTACTATTATTATTATCATTATTACTGTTGTAAAACACTACAAAAATTTGAGTTCTGCTGTTTGATAAAGTCTGCTGTTTAACATGATGATAATGCAGATCGTAGAAAATAAAAGTTACATATACTTGATCTGAATTTAATGAGCACTTAAATATTGTCATTTTAATGTATATATATATGTAAATAACTTACTCTTTCAGTGTAACTGTATTGTTTTTGTGATAAAAGAGTACAAAAATGTTTTACCTTATAACAATGATTTATATAGAAGTGGCAGATTAGCGAGATCTTCAGAAATGCTTTTAAAAGTCGTAATAAAATTTAAAAGTCAATGAGTTTTGCTTGAAGTTATTGTTTTTTCTGTAAAACACTTTCTTCCATGGAAAAATAAAACTTCTTTATTTGTGAATCAGTCTTATTATTGTTTGTAATATTGCTTCAGTTATTGCGAACATTCCTTTGAATATATCTTATTTAAATACATGTGACTATTTCCTTGAATAAAATTATTTTTTTAATGATATTTTGAAAATCGATCATGATCTTTACCTCTTACATACGAACAGACTTGTAAATTTATTGTTATCTACAAAAAAGAAGTTAGCCCTAGTCATTGTAAGGCCTTTCCGACAGGTTGTATCTTTTTCCTCATAAGATGATAATGTTGTCCATTAACACACATCTAGTTACATTCATTCTTGCAGATATGTTTGTGCAGTCACGTATTACTGACTTGTGTATGTTGATACTTATGCTATCGCCAAGGATCTGTTTCCTTATACATCCTTTCAATGTTGTCACGTAACATCTTCTCTTGATCTGAAATTTAAAAAAAAATTGACCATAGAAAGATCAATATTTAATATATTACTTGTTTCATTGAAAAATCTAATATGAAAAGATAATCAACAAATTTTATTTGTTGTTCAATTTACCGTAATTGTCGAAGGAAAGCTGTGCATTTGTCATTGTCTGCGTGGTAACAAGAGAAATTGGTGACTTACATAAAAGTGTGAAAAATAGTAGACAATACTTAAAAACAAACACCTGCTGCTGGCATCAAAATGTTCATCTTTGTAATAATCATAGAATACTGATCTATATGTAAATATATTATATTTCATGCTTTCACAAAAAAACTTGAAAATAAAAATAAAAAATTGAAAAAGTAAAAAGGGTCGGACGTTTTGTGAAGCTATTTGTTAAAAACAAGAAGTGAAATAGATTAGAGAGACTTATGATGTGCCTCCTTTGCTGCATCTGATTTCAAGTGTCATTAAAAGTCACATAAAATGTTTCTCTATTGTATTTTATTTCTTACTTTTAGACAAATCATTTCACAACTCATTTGAACATTTTTTAATAAGAATTTTACACCCCAAATGCTTTTTTTGGTTAGTGAAGTACATTTGGAAGGCAGTATACAAAGATCCACTTCATATTCATCACAGTAAGTTAGTCTTAAAACCACCAACAACAGTTTGTAATTTATTATGATTTACTTAGTAACTTTTCCCATACTAGCAAAAAAATGATTAAAAGAAGGGGGAAAACATGAAACTTGTAGGCTCAGCTTTGTATAAACACTGTCAAACATTGAATTGATTTGAATGATATGAGGGGGTAGCAAAAAAAAAAAAAGTGGACATTTTTTAAAAACTTGCATTTTAAGCACAAACCTTCAGTCCCCTGCACAGTACTCTCCACTTGCTATATAATCTTGTCTAATATTGTATTCCTTTTTTCAAAACATTGTTTAAATTCATCTTTTGTGATGCTTGACAGAGCCTCCACCGTTTTTTTTCTTCACCTCAACAACGTCTCTATTCATTCTAGGAAACAAATGAAAATTGCATGGAGCAAGGTCAAGTGAGTATTAGAGATGAGGAACACGGGTCATATCATTTTTGGTCAACAATTGTTGAACAGAGAGGGCTGTGTGAGGAGGGGCATTGTCATGGTGGAAAAACCAGTTGCCTCATTGCCACAAGCTGGGCCACTTGCACTGCACCCTGTTGTGCAATCTTTTAAAATGTCCAGTTAGAAAGCCTGGTTAACTGTCTGACCCTGTGGAATAAACTCTGAATGGACAACTCTTCTCACAGTGAAAAGAAAAAAATAAATTACTATTGTTTTAATGTTTGTTTTCACCTGGCGAGCTTTCTTGAGGTGAGGCAAAATTGGGGTCTTCCACTTGCTTGATTGCTGCTTTGATTCAGGATCATAAACATAGCACCCACCTTCATCAACTGTGATAATGAGAAAAAAGTTTGGATCATTTTGGGACTCTTCTTTCAAAGTACAGTCTACATCCATGCGACCTTATTTTTGTTCAGCAGTTAGCAGTTGTGGCACAGATTTGGTAGCTGACCTTTTTATTTCCAAATCTTCTGTCACAATTCGCTGAACTGAACTGTAAGTCACTCCTGACAGTTACACAATTTCTTCAGTGGTCTGTCGTGGATTTTGTTGATGACTGCATGAATGTTTTCAACATTTTCATGTGTTTGGGCCATGGAATGATGACCAGAATGAAGTCTGTCATCAGCTGACATTTCACAATTTATAAAATGGGAAAACCACTCAAACATTTGAGCTTCCCCTATAGCATTGTCTTTATGCATCAGTTTTAACATTTCTAGAATTTCTGAAACACTTTTTAATTGAAAAAAGCAGGAAAGAACGTAAGACCTACAAGACTGGCAACAATTTACAATCAAAATTTAGTGCAGATTCAGATTTCAATGTGAGATGCTTTTAATAGTTCCCACAACAAAAATCTGTCTTGAAATCGGCAGAAAAGCTGAAGAGATTCTGGCTGTATGCAGAGTACCCCAGGACAAGACATAGTCCATACCTACACTGCATGACAGCAATGGTAATGTTACCAATGACAGTTCTGCTAGAGTGGACTTGCTAAACATGATTTACCAAAATTCTGTTACCAAATAAGATGCAGTAAATATGAAAGATTTTGAATTAAGAATTGACGTTGGTAATTTGCAAGCAGATACGCTCAGTGTAACGAAGCAACTTAATAAAGGCAAGGCATCCTCTCCAGGTTTTTTGCCAGTTGGGTTTCTTTGGAAGCATGCTGATGAATAGCTCCATTTTTAGCAGCCGTATAGAACCACTCACTCAGTGAAACATTCATGTCTAAGGATTGGAAAGTTGTGCAGGAGCCATCAATAAAAGAAAGAAAATAGAGCAATCTCCTGAATTATAGACCCATTTTGTTGTAAGATTTTGGAACATATACATTGTTCCAAAATTGTGGAATACCTCAAAGTAAATGATCTATTGATACACAACCAGTACATAATCAGAAAATATTGTTTTTGTGAAACATGACTGGCTCTAAATTCACACAAAAAATGACAAAGGGCTCTCAAATTGATTCCATATTTCTAGATGTTCAGAAGTCTTTTGACACTGCCTCCCAAGCAGTTTCTAATCAAGTTGTGTGCAAATGGAGATAGTCTCTGTTGTGCAACTGGATTTGTGATTTCCTGTCAAAAAGGTTACAGTTCATAGTAATTGATGAGAAACCAAAGTGATTACTGGGTTTCTCCCAGCATGTGTTGCAGGCCCTCTGCTTTTATTAATCTTTGTGACCAAGTTAGGGAACAACCTGAGCAAGCAAGCTTCTTATACTGTTTGTAGATTATGCTGTAATTTAGCATCTAGTAAAGTCATCAGAAGATGATGACAAATTGCAAATTATTTAGACAAGATATCTGCATGATGAGAAAAATGGCAATTGATTCTAAACAGTAAAAACTGTTATTTTCTCCACAGGAATACTAAAACAAATTTTGTTAAACTTCAGTTACTTGACAGATCTTACAAATTATTTGTGTTAGTGTTTCAAGGCTTTTAATTCAACTAAATACCTAGGTGTTACAATTATAAACAACTTAAAATGGAACCATCACATAGAAACTGTTTTTGCGAAATGTGAACCAGTTTTATTGGTAGGACACTTATAATATGAAACAAAAATGCCAAAGAGACTGCCTGCACTACACTTGTCTGTCCTTTTTTGGAGTATTTCTGTGCAATATGAGATACTCACCAAAAACAATTGTCAGAGAACACTAAAAAAGCTCAGAGAATGGCACATTGCTTTATGCTGTCAGAAAATAGGGGAGATAATGTATTGGATACAATAAGTGAATTGGTATGACAATAATTGAAACAAGGGCGATTTTTAATGCAGAAAGATCTGTTTATGAAATTTCAATCGCCAACTTCCTCCTCCAAATGCCAAAATATTTATTTGATGCCCACCTACATAGGAAGAAATGACCTCATAATGAAATAAGAGGAATCAGAGATAGCGCAGAAAAAGTTGGGGCTACATTTTTCCCACAATCTGTTCAAAAGTGGGGGAAAAAAAAAAAAAAAACTGCATGGGGTTCTGCAAACCCTGTACTAAACAGTTAAGTGTGAACTGCAGAGTAATCATGTGGGTCCAGATGATGAAATTTTCATATGATTTGGTATTGCAGCGTGCAAAATTTAGGAGGCATACTGCCACCTCTGGCAACAACAATGAGCCTAAATGGGCTAGCCATCAAGTGAAACTAAGTTTGGATGGGAGATACGGGTATATCATTCTATGCTGCTTCAACTCTGTGCCATAGTTCATCAACTGAGGTGCCTGGCAAGCAACGGGATGCCAGTCTCTCAGCTACCTGTGACCAGATGTTTTCAGTCGGCAATAGATCTGGAGGATGTGCTGGTCTGGGCAACAGTGGAACACACTTTGGATCAAAGCAGGTCAGGAAAGTACAAGCATGTGCAGTCTTGTCTTATCCTGTTGACAGAAAATATCATGGAGATGTTGAAGACAGGTCACGGCTAATCCTCGAGCAATCATGAAGTGAGGCGCCAGGACCACTTTGGTATCAGTGTATGGGCAGGAATTGTCAGTAACAGACTCATAGGGCCATACACTTTACCAAACAGATTAACAGGGGCTGCGAATCACCATTTTCTACACAATGTATTACCAGTGCTACTGGAGAATGTTAACCTTGCAAAAAGATGACTGCTGTGGTTTATGCATCACGGGACACCATCCCATTTTCTACAGATTGTGTAACAGGACCTCACTACAATGCCTCATGGTGAGAAGGTCTGGTATCATATCCTCCCCATTCACTGGACCTGAATCTGTTGGATTGCTGGCTATGGAGACATTTAAGGGCATTGGCATATGTCCAAGGCATCAATAGTGTGCAGGCATTACAGGAGCATGTGGCCAATGCATGTGACACAAGGCAATTGAGTCAGATGTACTTGAAAGAGTGAATGATCCACTGCAAAGATGTGCTGTAGGATGTGTCAGGATGCATGGTAACCACATGCAGCACTGCCTATAGTTTCTGCTTCTACATGACAGACAGATGATAATGAGATGGAAGATTCACCCATTTCTCAAAAGGTATTGGCTTGTGGACATAGAATTATATGAACTTTTCTTCTACTTTTGACAGTGCTACCTGCTGTAGGAAGATGTAAAACTTTTTCTTAAAGACTCTATATGTCTGGTGCTGGATACAACTTACAAAATCAACATCTCCTTTAAGATTCTCTGTCTTACCATGATGTCATACAATCTTCCTGTATCTCAGCATTTTCCAAGTGTACATCTGCCTATTGTAATTCTTGAACAGTGTGTTTGTTATATATGACTCAAAATATATTGATAAGGTGGTGCTCAGCCACATTGTATGTTGACAGTCGGGTGACATTGGACTGAAGTGTTCAGACTGCTAGATTATGTACAACTCCGAAGCACAGTTTCCCAGTCCAATTTAAAACCCCTGGACATTTTTGTGAGGCACTTTATGAAAAGCTTGCAGTTGAAAAATGTGAGGCCTTAGCACTCAGCTGCAACAAACCAAGTAGTTTTAAGAGTGTTCACCAGTCATTTCTTTGAGCAGTTTTAGAGGAAATTATTTTGATTATTTGTCTTTTAATCATCTTGCTTTCTGATCCGTGTGTGCATCTGTGTAATACTGTTGATAAATGAGATTAAACCAATATCAGCATATAAAAACACAATTTCAGTAATGAAATTCTAATGCATTCTTTTATTAATTATAATATACATATTGTATTATGACATTATTTAGTCACCAGTTTTCAAGTATTTGCTCAGCAATGATTGACTTCTGGGCCAAATAGGAAGTAAACAGTTTTGCACTCTAGAAAGTATATGCTCCTTTTCAAATATACAAAGTTTTGTATAGAAATGAGTAAGTGATATATCTTGAAAATTTAAGTAGTGAAAAATGTAAAAGTAACATTATCATTAATGTAATTAGTAATCTTCAGTAATAAAACTTGACTGCAAATGTTACTGACCAGAATCAGGGCTTCACTATTATGACTGGAGGTATAAAAACTATAACACTCCGGTGCATTCATATCCCAAGTATTGTAATGATTTGATTACTTTATCTTTGTACAATTCGGTTTAACGAGTCACTGTAAACCTATTCATTCTTTTTGCCAGTGATTTCTATATCTGTGTACAGAGAACAGAGGAGGTCATTTGTAGATTTTGTGAATGTTTAACTTAAACCATGAATGGCTAGTTTTAGAGGGTGGACCATAACAAGATAATGGCATATATTCATTGATGGCAATATGCTCAGTACTGATAAGCACTGTCTTGTCATTGAGCATACAAACATGTATCATATTGCCACTCATATTATTATGTCAACAACATTGCTGAATATCCATTACAATGGATTTTTTATGGAAACTGGATGTGGCTGAAAATTAGTATCTTATAAAACATTTTAGTTATTGCTTGTGCTGTGTTATTCATAAGTTAATGCCATGTTAACATTAATGAGAACTGTTGCAAGGATAAACTCCTGCACTTTGTAATGATCCATCCCCAACTTGAGAAGACACCGTTATATTCTTTCAATTACTTTAAGTTATTGTTGAGTCATTTGGGAATGTCGGCAGGAGACCTTATGGGGCAGGTACAGCTGCCAGTCCAAAAACTTTTCTTTCTTCACTAGGATGCTAACCAAGCTTAACATTCTCAACTGATGGATTACCCACAATGGTGAAATGTGCCCTCACTTTTTGAAATGCACTGGAGAGATTTAGGATTTAACCCACTACAATGGCATAAATGCTAATTAGGAACTTTACTCCACCGCTTCTCTTCCCCTAGTTGGCCAAATACCTGTAATGAAAATATCTCCATGATCAGGAACCAGCTACCATTGAATCCTGAGATACCACACAAGCATGTGTTAACAGCTTTGCTCACCAAGATAGATGACTCATTGGTGTGAGTGAGAGGAGAAGGAAAAAGAAAACATGGATGAGCAGTCAGTCAGCTGGCCCTAGCATACTTGACTGTACTGACCCAGCTGAGTACTCATGTGTAGGGGTGCTCAAGTGTCCCACACACAGAATGAGGAGTGAACACAGTGCAATAGGACCTCCTGGAAGGGTAGTGTAACCGCCTTCACCCAATCTGACAGGTACACAATGCCAGCCTAGTATTAAATGAACAGACTCAGGTTCCTTTTCTCCATATTAAACTGAGTTTGTGTTACATATGCTAGATTCAAACAGTAAATTCATTGTATTTCTCATCATTTGTTATATGTATCTCCACATAAAAGCTTTGTTTACCCTTTTAGTTAATGTAATTATTGTAACATTTTCCTATGTAAACACTTTGTCATTTCTGTATCTCATATATGAACTATATGAATAATATCTGTGTAAGTCACACATCATGTTTATCTGTGTTGGCAACATTCGGTTGTCACCTGAAGTTGTCCTGATAATCTAAAAGCTGGTCTGTGACCAAATAAATATAATTTTACAGAACTTTAGGAAGTGTTTTCCTTTTTAACATTACTCTCATATTCTCCCAAGCACCAATAGAAAATTCAGTTAATGTTAATGAAACTTATTTATATTGATCATACTACTCCACTGAAGATGTACACACTTCATTGGATGAGTATCACCGAACACCATATTGCAAGTAAAAGTCTAGAGGCGGCCTTTCCCCAGTGGTGAATATGAATGGTCGATGGTGATGGGGATTATTATTATTATTATTATTATTATTACACACCTGGCAATATAAGGAAACAGAACAACTTTAAAACTTTTGTTCTGGAGAGTTTAATTGAAATGAATTTGTTCCTGCTAATCCAGCTTTCCAGCTGATGTGCCTCCCTCTACACAAATTTGGAGATTTTTATCCCAACAAATAATTTAATGATTCTTTCCTCATGTTCATGACTGGGAGAGCTACTGCTATCATATCTTCACTATTACCTTAAAATTCTGGTTTAGCTGGCCAAAAAAAAAGGGTTATAATTTAATTATATAGATAAAAAATCTGCTCACTAAGTGGTAGCAGAACACACACATAAGTCGACTGATAAATTCTTGAAACAAGTTTTTTTATGAAAAATCACATAGTACATAATTATAAATGATATTTCTTACTAACCTTCCCGCAGATTAGCAATTATGCACTGTTTCCTTAGAAATTCATAACATAGTTCTTTACTTAATCCAAATGCATGCATGTTACAAGTGAATGTCCTGAAAGAGAAATAAAGGTTATTATTATCAAAGAACTGAATGTTGTTCCTGAAAAATGAAATTTATAAGCCAGTGTTAATTAGTCATTTGTACAACAACACAGTGAACTACAGTAGTGATAATAACTTAATATTTTATGTGGCAGAAGACAAGTATTTGCTGACTACAACATGAAGGATAAAGATCTATTTCACAATATCTTTCTTATCTAGTAGATTCACTTTGTGTACTTGAAAACCAGTCACTTTTATCTGTCTGTTATGATGCTTTGATTCAAATTGGACACTCATTTGTTGAGTTAAATTTCAATTAAATACATTGTCTGGTATTGTGAATGAGTGCTTCCTTAATTCAGTCAGCTCTCTTACACTTTTACTTTGCCTCTAACATCATTCTTCCTGTTGTCGAGCTTCTTGTAGCCTAAAATGAAACTATGGTACCTTTTACAACATTATATGTTTCTATTAATTTACATTCACACCATTGTGTTCCTGTTTCATAATGGTAATATAGTGTGCCTATATAATCTCCGTATAATTACTTAAAAGGCCAAAACCAGTTGTGAAGAAAAGGTTTAAATGAAGTGTGGGATAAGTTGAAAAACGCTGCATTCATTTCATAATAAGATCAGCTCCCAGCCTTTTCATTCCTCACCTTTCCTCCTGCCCCTCCCCCTCCTGTCAACCCTCTCTCTCAATACAATTGTTAAGACACTGTATCTGTTCTTGGAAGAAGCTGGTACAAATTGTGTATTAGCTGCTACAATGGCTTTTCTTTTGATTTCTTAAATAACTTATGTGAAATCAGAGAATGCTTATGACTGATTGCTTCCTGTATTTATACTGAAAAGAGCTGATGTAGTAAGTGCTGATAGAGGAATGTGATGACCCCCCTCCCTCCTGTGGTGTGTGTGGTGTTGGGGAGGGGAAATACCAATGCACCAAACTTTCAATTACCAAAAATCTTTCAATTCATATTCATATCAACATTTCTATTTCTTGGTTCTCCACTGTAAAGTTTCAATACCAGATAAAATGTCACTTTTCTGCCTGTTTAGTGTGATTATCAGTTTATTTTCATAGCTTTGACCAAAGGTGTACAAAATTCATTTATTCAGAGACTCATCTGCGGTGATTCTTAAGCTTATGGTTGCTAATTATGTATGTCTGTGTCCAACCTGTTGGAGGTTCTTCTTCAGCATATCTGTTTTATTACATTTAATATGACTGTGCTTTTTCTTTTGGTTTTGTTAATATAAAATGACTGTACTTTTGATTAATGAACTGTTTTGTTATCCAGAAAACAATTTAAAAAAAACCAGTACATTTTATTAATGCAATAACAACTTACCTTTGATGTAAGAATGCTATGCTCTCAAGCACATGGCTACCCAGTACACCAAGCCTTGAAATGTAGTGGTGAATGACCTTTTTGTTATGCACTTAATATATTGTCAGCTCAAAAAACTTTTAAAGTGTTCAAACTGTCAGTAACTGAAATATACTATACTAAATTCTGTGAAAAATTCCAGTTGTGAATTGAGCAAAAATAAATTGATTAACTTATAGAGATTCTCAACAGAAATGGCTCTTCATCATAATTCATCTATTAAAGATACTTTCATGGCACTTGAACAAGTTAACTGTCTCAGCTGTTGTTTTTCACTTTCAAGGCACCAACTGCTATACTGCACTCAAACATGCATGTATAATCATTTATTTCCATCAATAAATTATATAAATATTCTTTCCTTGTGCAGTTTTGTTCTAAATAAAACATTCTAATGTAGAAAGTGATAACTGACAGAAGTAAGGCATGAACAGTGTGAAACACCTGTGTCAATAAACTTTGACTGACGTTCGCCACCAACATGAGAAAGAATGTTGTAGTTAGAGCAAATCGTAAAAGTTGTCAAAAGATGATAACTTTAAAGCCTCTGTAATCTTCTCAAATGTGTGTGATGAGCTTGTTATCTGCTTGGTGAAAGCCTTCAACATGTATCCCGGTACTACCTGTAGTAACCAAGTTATATGTAAATGGATCCAAAGTAACACAGATATAACTTTATTTATAAACCTCTGAACAATAACAGAAATAAGACTCTCATGACTCTACACTTAAAAAGACCAAAGAATTAAAACGGAAGGTGCCACATAAGTGATATGCAGAACAACGAATGATACAAACTAAAAGAACATAGTGTGAGTGAGTCAGCACTGCTCCGCACATATAAAGGTGCAAGTTGCCAGTGGGTGAGAACGTGCCATGTGCACACTTCCTGTAGGTAGCCAGTGACTTCCTGTACTGATACAGTTGGTGGCTGATTTAAATACACATGCACAATGTTGCTACTCTCAATGTATTTACACTCACGTGCACTAGTAGTGCAATACAGTACAAATAAAGGAATATGACTTTGCACAAATTTGAGTCTGTCACAATGAAAGACAAAAAATGCTGTCTGAGTCTTTTTTTATGTAAGCTTCCCAATCCTCAGCTTAATCTTCACACAAAGGAAAAGTGGGTGGACCAGTGGAACGGTACCCTGTCTATTAATGTAAGCTGACAAAGTGGTCACTGTCAAAGTAAGCTGTTCAATAAGGGCTGGTGGCACGGCATCCGTAATGGTTAAACCTGATGAAACTGCACTTAAAGATGACACACGCAAAACCGTTACAAACTTATCACTCATTGTGTAGTAACCAAATAATACATGAAACCTATCCAAGTAACACAATAAGGCTTTATTTATAAGCCTCTGAACAATAATGTATGATTCTTTGGTCTTGTTACATGTCAAGTCATGAGATGACTTGACATGTAATAAGACCAAAGAATCATACAGAAGGTGCAACATAAGTGATACACAGAACAACTGAGATGAGTGGTACAAATTAAAAGAACATAGTGAGAGTGAGTCATTACTGCCTCACACATATACAAGCACGAGTTACAGGTTGATGGCTTGGTGAAGACTGTGCCATGTGCTCTCTTCCTACAGGCAGCCTCCTAGTACCTGGCCCACACTGACACAGTTGGCAGTCAATTTAAGTACTCACATGCAGTGACACCACTCTCAGCACACTCACATTCACACGCAGGTGCACTAGTAGCAGGATAGAGCACACCTCTTCCTTTTGTGAAGAGGGCGCCCAGGCAATGGAGGAGACTGGTGGCCCAACAAAAGAGACATTAATCAGACCCGGAGCAGCAGCAGCTGTTGCCAATGGCAGGGGCAGGACAATGTGCCAGATGGGCACCGGAGTACAGTGCTGGAATGTGTGAGGATGTGCGCATGACCAAGGATGGTAGGCCTCTCAGGTGCCTGACAATGGCACCATGCAGGAGGGTGCCGTCTCCATCTCTGCATCATTGTCAGCAAGCAGGCCCCAGTGTGGAGGAGGCAGAGCAGTATCCATCAACAATGATGGCTGAGACAATGATGGAGAGGGGGACGGTGGAGGCAGCCCAACTGGAACAGCAGGCATCACAGACCCATGGCCAGAGATGGACCGGTGCCTGGTGCCAGGAAACTCGACCCCCAGGATGCTGCATGTAGGTGAGGCAACCAATGGGATGGGTGCACATTGTAATCTTACCCTCCCACACATCACTATTAAAATTCTCTTAGTGTTTCCATTAGTTTCAAAAGCTTCAAGAGGCATAAGATATAGAAAAGAAAAACTTTCATTTTCTCTTGTTGTTGTTGTCTCCACTTTTTATGTACAGGGGTACATTCTTGTGGCTGAAATGGCTGAAATGTTGATTTTGTAGGTTCTTGTTGACTAAATAACTGTTGAAGATTTGCCTGTTGCTATGAATATTTTATTTTTATTTTATCCCATTCTTCTATATCACACTGACTTCACAATCTCATAAAAACTGTTACATTGTTGTTGACAAGAGTAGCAAAATATGTGCCTTTCCATCAGAGGAAGGGTGCCATCTCCATCTCTGCATCATCATCAGCAGCAGCAGAAGCATTGTGGAGGAGGCAGCCCGCTGGTTGCCTCCTCTACATGCATACTACTACTTACATTCTGCAGTACTCACACAATTCCAAAGAGTTCACAAATCAAAAGAGTTTACAAACTTTCTTGACAAAAGAAAAATCTTTGCTAAAATATATCATTATTTTGTAAATGAATCCAGAAATAAATTTAATAATTAGCATTAGATTCTGCAATTAATAATACACTCCTGGAAATTGAAATAAGAACACCGTGAATTCATTGTCCCAGGAAGGGGAAACTTTATTGACACATTCCTGGGATCAGATACATCACATGATCACACTGACAGAACCACAGGCACATAGACACAGGCAACAGAGCATGCACAATGTCGGCACTAGTACAGTGTATATCCACCTTTCGCAGCAATGCAGGCTGCTATTCTCCCATGGAGACGATCGTAGAGATGCTGGATGTAGTCCTGCGGAACGGCTTGCCATGCCATTTCCACCTGGCGCCTCAGTTGGACCAGGAAAGGGAAGGGTAAACTGGCTGGGCTGATAGCAGGAAATTTAAAGGGGGGAGGAACTACATCTCATGGTGGAAACTCTTTTTTAGTGTAAGATCAGTGTCCAGTGGGAAACTCAGCCAGGCAAGTACTAAAGATGTTAAAAAAGTTCAAGATACTCACAAAAGTAAAGTGAAAAATAATGTTAGTATATTTCATCAAAATATTGGGGGATTGAAGAATAAAAGTACTAAAGATGTTAAAAAAGTTCAAGATACTCACAAAAGTAAAGTGAAAAATACTGTTAGTATATTTCATCAAAATATTGGGGGATTGAAGAATAAAATTGATGAGCTTCTGCTTTGTTTAGAAGATATAGAAACCAAGAATGTAATAGATATACTATGCCTGTCTGAGCATCACATTGTCACTGATATGCAAAAGGTTAGCATCAATGGGTACAAATTAGCTGCACATGTAAGTAGAGATAATATGATGAGAGGAGGAGTTGCCGTATATGTCAAAAGTTTCCACAGTGCAAAAAATTTAGAAACTAAAAAATTTTGTGTAGAGCAACATATGGAAGCATGTGCCACTGAACTTAAACTAAATGATGGCACTTTCATAATTGTAACAGTGTATAGGTCCCCCTCAGGGAATTTCCAGCTATTTCTAGAAAACTTGGATGCTTTGTTGTGCTATCTGTCAGACAGGGGGAAGCAAATTATAATTTGTGGGGATTTCAATGTTGATTCCCTGAAAGAGTGTAATAGGAAGAATGACCTTTTAGTATTACTCAGTTCTTTCAATTTGAGCTCCGTCATAGATTTTCCTACTCGGATAACAAAGAACAGCAGTACATTGATAGATAACTTTTTTATAGACCAAGATAAGTTTAAGGACATAAATGCTTATCCTGTTGAGAATGGTCTTTCAGATCATAGTGCACAGCTTGTTACAGTACATGACATAGCTCCATGCAGTATAATAAATCAGACTTTCAAAGCAGTGCGTTCAATTAACAATATAAATATTGCAAACTTTAGGGAAAGCCTACAGCAGCTAGACTGGGATGAAGTGTATAAGGAACCCGATGCAAACTTGAAATATAACTTATTTCACAATACATTTTTAAGGGTATTTGAAAATTGTTTTCCCAAGAAAATAGTTAAACATAACTCCAAGAAAACATATAAAAAACCTTGGCTAACTAAAGGAATAAGAATATCTTGCAACCGTAAAAGAGAACTGTATCTAACAGCAAGAGGGATACTGACCCCGAAATTGTTCAATATTATAAAAACTATTGTGCGGTACTAAGAAAAGTTATTAAAAAGTCCAGAAGCATGTGTATCATGTCTGAGATCAGTAACTCTGATAATAAAATTAAAGCAATTTGGAATATTATTAAAAGGGAAACAGGACAACCAAGAGCACAGGAAGACTTTAGTGCAATAAAACTGAATGACAAGTGCACTAACAAACAATCAGAAATTGAAAATATTTTGAATAATCATTTTTTAAATGTTGTGGAGAAAATAGGATCTAGATCTTCACTAGAAGAGGCAAGGCTATTAATAGAAGAGGCCATACCTGCGCAGTTTGAAACAACTGTAATTCCACCAACCTCTCCCTCTGAAATCAGTAAAATAATAAACTCACTGAAAAGTAAAAGCTCTTACGGAATTGACGGCATTTCCAGCAAAGTAATTAAAGCTTGTTCCCCACAGATAAGTAGGATTCTCAGCCACGTATGTAATAGCTCTTTGGAGCAGGGTGTTTTCCCTGATAGACTGAAATATACCATTGTAAAACCATTGCATAAAAAGGGGGATACGTCGGATGTCAACAACTACCGCCCAATCTCTCTTCTGACAGCTCTATCAAAAATTTTTGAGAAAGTAATGTATTCAAGAGTAGCCTCCCATATTTGTAAAAATAAAGTACTAACAAAATGTCAGTTTGGTTTTCAGAAAGGCTTTTCAACAGAAAATCCTATATATGCTTTCACTGATCAAATATTAAATGCTCTGAATAACCGGACATCACCCATTGGTATTTTTTGTGATCTCTCAAAGGCCTTTGATTGTGTAAATCATGGAATTCTTTTAGATATGCTAAATCATTATGGTTTGAGTGGGGCAGTGCACAAATGGTTTAATTCATACTTAACTGGAAGAATGCAGAAAGTTGAAATAAGTGGTTCGTGTAATGTTAAAACAACAGCTGATTCCTCAAACTGGGGTGCTATCAAGCACGGGGTCCCACAGGGTTCGGTCTTAGGTCCTTTACTGTTCTTGATATACATTAATGACTTACCATTCCACATTGATGAAGATGCAAAGTTAGTTCTTTTTGCTGATGATACAAGTATAGTAATAACATCCAAAAACCAAGAATTAAGTGATGTAATTGTAAATGATGTTTTTCACAAAATTATTAAGTGGTTCTCAGCAAACGGACTCTCTTTAAATTTTGATAAAACACAGTATATACAGTTCCGTACAGTAAATGGCACAACTCCAGTAATAAATATAGAATTTGAACAGAAGTCTGTAGCTAAGGTAGAATTTTCAAAATTTTTAGGTGTGTCCATTGATGAGAGGTTAAACTGGAAGCAACACATTGATGGTCTGCTGAAACGTCTGAGTTCAGCTACGTATGCTATTAGGGTTATTGCAAATTTTGGTGATAAGAATCTCAGTAAATTAGCTTACTATGCCTACTTTCATTCACTGCTTTCGTATGGCATCATATTCTGGGGTAATTCATCGTTGAGTAGAAAAGTATTCATTGCACAAAAACGTGTAATCAGAATAATTGCTGGAGCCCACCCACGGTCATCCTGCAGACATCTATTTAAGGATCTAGGGATCCTCACAGTAACCTCACAGTATATATATTCCCTTATGAAATTTGTTGATAATAATCCAACCCAATTCAAAAGTAATAGCAGTGTGCATACCTATAACACCAGGAGAAAGGATGATCTTCACTATGCAGGGTTAAATCTGACTTTGGCACAGAAAGGGGTAAATTATGCTGCCACAAAAGTCTTTGGGCACCTACCAAACAGCATCAAAAGCCTGACAGATAGCCAACTAACATTTAAAAATAAATTAAAAGAATTTCTAGATGACAACTCCTTCTACTCATTGGCTGAATTTTTAGACATAAACTAAGTAAAAAAAAAAAAAAAAAAAAAAAAAAAAAAAAAAAAAAAACTTAATCGTTAGTGTCATGCAATATTTTGTGTAATGTAATTTCTTGTACAGACTTCTTTTATTAACCTGACACGTTCCACATCATTACGAAGTGTCGTATTCATGATCTATGGAACAAGTATTAATCTAATCTAATCTAATCTATATCCACCTTTCGCAGCAATGCAGGCTGCTATTCTCCCATGGAGACGATCGTAGAGATGCTGGATGTAGTCCTGCGGAACGGCTTGCCATGCCATTTCCACCTGGCGCCTCAGTTGGACCAGCGTTCGTGCTGGACGTGCAGACCGCGTGAGACCACGCTTCATCCAGTCCCAAACATGCTCAATGGGGGACAGATCCGGAGATCTTGCTGGCCAGGGTAGTTGACTTACACCTTCTAGAGCACGTTGGGTGGCACGGGATACATGCGGACGTGCATTGTCCTGTTGGAACAGCAAGTTCCCTTGCCGGTCTAGGAATGGTAGAACGATGGGTTCGATGACGGTTTGGATGTACCATGCACTATTCAGTGTCCCCTCGACGATCACCAGAGGTGTACGGCCAGTGTAGGAGATCGCTCCCCACACCATGATGCCGGGTGTTGGCCCTGTGTGCCTCGGTCGTATGCAGTCCTGATTGTGGCGCTCACCTGCACGGCGCCAAACACGCATACGACCATCATTGGCACCAAGGCAGAAGCGACTCTCATCGCTGAAGACGACACGTCTCCATTCGTCCCTCCATTCACGGCTGCCGCGACACCACTGGAGGCGGGCTGCACGATGTTGGGGCGTGAGCGGAAGACGGCGTAACGGTGTGCGGGACCGTAGCCCAGCTTCATGGAGACGGTTGCAAATGGTCCTCGCCGATACCCCAGGAGCAACAGTGTCCCTAATTTGCTGGGAAGTGGCGGTGCGGTCCCCTACGGCACTGCGTAGGATCCTACGGTCTTGGCGTGCATCCGTGCGTCGCTGCGGTCCGGTCCCAGGTCGACGGGCACGTGCACCTTCCGCCGACCACTGGCGACAACATCGATGTACTGTGGAGACCTCACACCCCACGTGTTGAGCAATTCGGCGGTACGTCCACCCGGCCTCCCGCATGCCCACTATACGCCCTCGCTCAAAGTCCGTCAACTGCACATACGGTTCACGTCCACGCTGTCGCGGCATGCTACCAATGTTAAAGACTGCGATGGAGCTCCGTATGCCACGGCAAACTGGCTGACACTGACGGCGGCGGAGGACAAATGCTGCGCAGCTAGCGCCATTCGACGGCCAACACCGCGGTTCCTGGTGTGTCCGCTGTGCCGTGCGTGTGATCATTGCTTGTACAGCCCTCTCGCAGTGTCCGAAGCAAGTATGGTGGGTCTGACACAACGGTGTCAATGTGTTCTTTTTTCCATTTCCAGGAGTGTATGAATTTTAAGTATGCCAGAAATTTCATAATTTCAAATATTTTAAAAAGAAGAGTAATGTTAACTGTATGTACAGAGTACTAACAAATTATTTTTTTCCATATTTTAGCCCAAAACATAATACATCGTATACAGAATCATATGAAATTCAGTCTGTTAAACAGCCGAGAATGTTCCCCAGTACAAGAATCAATAGTATACATGGTATTGGTTATTTCTATATACATAAAAAAGATAATGTTAGAGGAGGGTATCCCATTACAACCTTCACAGCAGGTGATGACAGACGTGAGGCAGTGGTTGGTGAGGTGGGCTGTGGCGATGAGGGGCTGCATCGGTGAACCATTAGCTTCTGGTGGCTAAGGGAGGCATAACTGATCAAAATAGCAGACCACCAGCCCATTGGTTGTATGGATATCACAAAGCCAGTGTCCCAGTGGTGAAGAACAGTGGCTGGTATCCACACGGGCCAGCGACCAAACTCTTATGCCCATACTGGTGATCCCAGCTTGAAGTGGCAGTGCAGGCTGCAGAAGGTGGAGAAGCATGCATGGCTGCCTGCCATGAAGAAACACAAGCAGGCTCCACTCTGCCACAGGCATGAAGCAAGAAATGTTCAGGAAACACAGAAGAGCGATGTCCAGCAAAGAGTCAACAAAAATCTTTCTCAATTGGGACTTGAATGTACTCACTTGTCATTCCCCCCTCACCATTTGATTGATGGCGGAATGGCGGAGCCATAACATGAAGAATGCTGTGATGGGAACAAAACAAATGAAAGGTGTGAGGAATGAACTGGACACGTTACCATAAACAAAGGCACAGTAGGGAAAAAAAACCTCAAAAGCATATAAATTGTGACCTCAGCCGATGTTGGTGCACACTGGAGAATGTAAGAAAACCAGAAAAATGTATCCACAATAACCCACAAAGTCCCCAAGAATACTTTTCCTTAGCTGTTGTGGAGCAGGACAGATTTGCCCTGGGAACAGCTTGTTAGGCACACTACTCACAAGCCACAACAAAATGGACAATTTTGCCATTAATTCATGGCCAAGAAATATGTCTCCTAGCTAACACTTCAGTGTGTGAAACTCTCCAATGGTCCTGGTGGGAAAGGCATAGAACCTTGCATTGTAATGCAACAGGAATGACTACTGTGGGAGAGAGATCTTCCGTGGACAACAGCAAAACACCATCAAAAACAGAGGGGCGATACCATAAGGAAAAATAGTTGCACAGGGTGGGGTTCGAAGCCCAACGTGCTGGCTTACCTGGCAGCCCTGTTGAACAAACCAAACCACCTGGCAGAGAACTTGGTTGGCAGCAAAGTCAGTTGATATGCACAAGCTCGTATTTGGGAACCTCTACTGCAGCTGTATTTCAATATCAAGATGGAAGAAAAGCAGTTCTTCTCAATCAAAGTTGGGATCAGAACCCCCAGGGACTTGGGACAAGGTGTGCACGTTGGCATGTATGGGATTAGGCCGAAAATGAATTTCAAATTGTAGTGAGACAAGAACAGTGCCATGCAGTGTAGGTGGTGTGCTGCCTTGTTGGGCAAGGAAGTGTGAGGGTTAAACAAGGAAACAATGGATTTATGGTCAGAAATAAGGTGAAACTTGGAGTCATACAAAATAACCATGAAATTTCTGGAGAACATAACTATGGCAAGAGCCTCCTTTTCCACCAGAGAATAATGCTGCTGGATCGGATTGAGAGATTTAGAGGTAAGAGCAATGGGTCATTCAGAGCCACTGGCATATCAGAGCACTAGGCTGTAACATGAGGCATCAGTTGCCAAAACTATCTGCTGATCCAGAGAGAATGTAGCTAAAAATGGGCTCATAGTAGATTGGATTTCAACATTTGAAAAGCACATTCACAATCTGGGCTCCAGCAAAAAGATACATTCTTGCATAACAAGGCATGTAACAGGTAGGCAAATGTGGCTGCACCCCAGCAGGAATTTATGGTAGTAGGCTCTATCTTCCTTAGGAAGGCCGGAAACTCCTTTGTGGATGAGGGGTGAGGAATAGACGTAACAGCGGAGATGCGGTCTGACAGAGTGAAAACCCCATTCCATGGGACCTCGAACCCCGCAAAAACAATAAAAGGTTGAAAAAACTGAGGTTATATCGTAAGCCTGTGGAATGTAAGACAAAAAACGAAGTTCACAAATTTTTCAATTCATCATCCATGGAGGAGCCCTAGAGATTTCAGTCTGTCCAATTCTGCTTTCATTTGATCTTTCCAGGCAACAGGCATAGGATATGCATGACAAAAATGAGGCTGAGCCATGGATTTCAAAGAAATATGAGCATAAAAATTCATAGCACACACTACATCTTTCAAAAACAATTCCAAACACTCCTCACACAGTTTTTCCAGTTGAGTATACAGTACCTGTCTGGACACAAAGAGAACAGCATCAGTGATAAAAATTCCAAATGCCTAAAAAGCATCCATCCTGAACAAGTTCTCAACACAGGCATCAGCAACCACCAAAAATGTAATGGAACAAAGATCTGACATGTAAGAGGCAGATGCTGTTAATTTTCCCAACAGCACAATTCTCTGTTTGTTATAACTGAACAAGTTCCACATGACCAGTGTCAATGGCAGTGAGGCTAAACTCACATAGGTTTGAGAATTCAATAGTAGTACCTGTGTCAGCCTGTACCTGGAGCACTTGGTGAGAAACACTTAACTCAATAAACAACTTGGGAGAAATCACAAGCATTGGAGTCACACAGCTTACATCCACATCCATATCCTGAGCAACCTTCAGCAAATGACATGTGGAAGCAGTGTGGCCTTTCTTCTGTTAAGTATTATAAATAGCCAGTGCTTAGGACACATTGGGCTGGACAAAACAGAAAGGACAAGATGGAAACATAGAACACTGATGCCGATGCTATGGTGGTTGTGGCTGCTTGTGGTGGCCTTGGTCCACTCGGTTCCGGGCCTGCATCGTTACGGTCACCATTGCCACTTCCTCATGCAAGCTCTCTGTCATCCTAGTGGGCACATCTTGCGACACTACTGCTACATTGCCTCATGCTTCAATTTGGTGAACCACTACCTGAGAAACTTCAAACCATTGTGCTATTTCACAGAGTAAGCCTTCTGGCACACTTTCTTGTCCAGAGCTAAACAGATAATTGCATTGCACACCATGGAGTCTGTGTAAGAGTCATTTCGGGCATCAGCAGTGAACTGACAACTATGGCTAAGGCCATGAAGTTAAGCTGTCTAGGCCCTGTATGACTGGTTTCATTTCTTGTGGCACTGGTAGAATTCAGCTCACGCTGCTATGAAAAGCATTTGTGTGCAATGGTAGTTGGACAATAAACTTCATGTGTGAGCCGTTGGTTCTTGTAAAAGGGAAAGCTGGCACAATAATTGATACACCTTAGATGGACTCCACAAGAGGAATAAATCTTTGCACAAATTTGAATGTCACACTGAAAGCCAAAAATGCTGTCTGAGTATTTTTTGGTAAGCTTCACAATCCTCAGCTGAATCGTCATATGGAGGATAAACTGGTGGAATGGTACCCTGTTTGTTAATGGAAGTTAATGGAAGCCAACAAAGTGAACACTGCCAAAGTGAACTGTTCAATTGGGGCTGGTAGCATGGCGTCCATAATGACTAAACCTGATGAAACTGTACTTGAAGACTGCTCATGGGGAAACTGTTCCAAACTTGTTGCCAATTGTGTAGTCACCAAGTAATGCACAAAAACAATCCAAGTAACACAAATATGGCTTTATTATTAAAGCTATGAACAATAACAGAAATAAGCCACTTGTTATTTTACATGTAACAACACAAAAGAATCACTTAGAAGATGCAATGCAAGTGATACAAACAACAACTGATTTGAGTGGTACAAACTAAAAGAACATAATGAGAGTGAGTTAGTGCTGCTCCGGATATATGTAGGTGTGTGCCACAAGTGGACAGTGTGGTAGAGACTGTGTTGTGTGCACTCTTCTTATAAGTAGACTCAAGTAACTAGGCCACGCTGCTACCACTGGTGTCTAATTTAAGTACATATGCATGGCAACACTACTCTTTGTCTACTCACACTCACTTGCACTAGTAGCAGGATACACCACTACTTATCTTAATTTATCCTACCAAAACCAGATGGGATGGTAACAGTGGAGCTGTGTTCCATGATGTAATATAAAAAATTTTCCCAGACATCAATCTAGAAACCTGAATCATGAATTATGAAGTAGTAGTACCAGTCTTAGATAGGAATGATGTGTATTAATTGAAAAGTTGTCAATTAGTAACAAATAGTTTCATGTTATTTGCATTTCATTGCCATACAATGTTTCTGCTGATTTATTTGAACTTTTTTCACTTTTTATTTGTCATTTTATTTTGTTGCATGTAACCAGGAATTTACCTTGTTTTGTTTTTGGTAACATCCACTGAATATTTTATGTGTAATTTGCATATTTTTCTTTTGCCTGTCTTCTGAAATACATCTGCAGTGTCTTGACCACATATAATTTGCACGGAACAACACAAATTAAATAGTTTGTGAGCATTTATCTGTTCTTCCTGTTTGTCTTTGGACTGTATTGACAGTATGATTTTATGTCTTCTGTGTAGCTTTGACTGTTGTTTTCATGGTAACACATGATGCATGATTCGATACGAATGTAATTAGTTGTGTGTATAGTAGATATTTAGTGTTCTGATAGCTACATAAGTGAGAGTAGATATATATGTTACACAATATTTTTTAATCATGTAAATGCTTGTCTGCTTGACAAAGACTGAATCAGTCTTTCCTTTTCATCCCAGCTGGTATGTCTCCCTGGACCCATGGTTCTGGGTGACTTCTCTAAACTGTACCCATTTCCCTAAACCTCTTCAGTCCTTTCCTTTCATCCCTCTTCCTTCCCCTTCAGCTCTTCTGCCAGAAGAACGAGCCATTGGCTCCTAAGGCTTGTGAAATTAAAATTCTTTTGTGTGCATGCCACTGCTTGGTGAGTAGATTTTTTATCTGTACATTTGCATTATATTATCAATAACTGATTATTTTCATTGTTATAAACAATATTTTTTGGATTTTGTAGCTGTTGCAGTTAATTTTGACTGTCACACATTATGTATTTTCATGGCAGCAAATTTTCCCAGATATTTAATTGTGGCTAAATAACTAAAAGTGTGATTTGGTTGCAGATTTACCCATGTGCTGTTAATGCTGCACCTCATTACACGTGACAGTTGTCTTTTTCCTCTTGGAGATCCAGTTTCCAAAATTTGATTTTGAATTTGCTGATCCTCTCTGCATAGCACACTGTAGTTTATGTACAAATGGCCCAACTGCATTGCAGCATTGTTTATTTTCATGTAGTAATTTTGAGCAGTACTACTGTGGGATAATATTTTATTCAACTTCTTTGTTAATTGCTTTATATTTTTTCCAGCTATCATTTTTGTTCTCATTTCTTCATTTATAGAAACTAGTGTATAAAACAGACTTCAGTTCTTTCATTTTTATGTGAGAAAGAAATTCCAAATGGGGTAAATCCTTTGATACCGATTGCAGAACCAAGGGGATGATACTTCTACCTATCACTTTTTGTATGTGCTGCAGTGCTGACAATTTCTACATGTTGTCAGGGGATTCTTAAGGTATCAATTAAATTTTGATTTTTGTCATACAGGTACATCGTGCACAGTAATATAAATTAAGTGTTAATTTTAGCCATGGAGCAGTTTTGTTTATACAGTTTTTCATAGTAGTTATGTTTTGTGCATATTTTGTGGAGTGCTGAGCCATCATGAAAGTATTTGTTTTGGATAATTTATGACCAACTGAAGCTGATTCAAAGTTGCTGAAGGTTTATAAAAAGTCTGCTGAAATGAGCAGCTGTATTCAAATGTAGCTGTACTTACTATGACGATTATACAATCAAGAGATGTCCCAAAACTGGTACAACAGATAAAAATATGGAGGAAGTGAGCAGTATGACATCAGAAAACTGAAATATCTGATGATGTAGGCATACTGGAGGAAAGGATATAGTAAATTTTACACATTTGGAAAATGTCACCCATTCCACACCAAGAAGCGCCTAACTTAGAGCCTGGGCTACACTAGGATATCATGTATACAGAGATATGCAATTCCTCTTGCAATTTGCTAACAGTCCTGTCAAGTCGTTTGTAGACTGAAACTACCTTCTAGCTTTACTAACCTGCCACAAAGGGGACTTATTCAACATTGTGTAACTCTCAGGACAGAAGCTATTACATCATTTTCTCTACCAGGGCTTTGACAGCATATCAACATAACTCTGAAATGAGATGTATCCACTTTCTCGTCCTTCCCAAAGTAGTACTCTGCTGTCCACCCAACCAACCCAAGACCATGGCTTGTCCATTAGCTTCTCCTGATCCCAGTACTGTGGCCCATGTGTCATACCCCTGTGGAAAAGGCAGGTACATATATTTACCCTATCAAAGCAGCCTGTGAAAGCAGTCGTATTATACAGGATGGCTAGCAAGCTGTGAAAGCAGTCATATTATACAGGATGGCCAGCCAGTCTAAACATATTTTAGGGATTCTGTAAGAAAAATATTTTGAAGATAATAAATAGCCTTGTGTCTGAAACACACTTATGCACAATTATTACGGTGGTGTACATGCCTGATGGAACCTATATCCATTAGCATCATTCCACATTTCCAGTTGGTGGCTGAAGTCGACATCATACTACCCTTGCTGGTATCCTACACAATAAAAGGAAGGAGGGAAGATTGGGTTTAACACACCATCCAGATCAAGGTCATTAGATATGGAGCACAAGCTTGGATTGTGTCAAGGATGTGGAAGGCAAATGGCTGTGCCCTTTCAAAAGAACCATCCTGGCACTTGCCTAGATCAATTTAGGGAAATGATGGAAAACCTAAATTTGGATGGCTTGACCTAGGTTTGAACTGCTGTCCTCTCAAATGTAAGTCCAGTGTTCTAACCACTGCACCAACTCACTCAGCCCTGCTGAATAAAGTAGATACATCATCTGTAGGTGACTGTCGAAACGAGTCACATGAGTGGTTGCTAGAGGGTCTTGGAGGGGTGGGCACAGTTATGTTTCTCTTTTGTATTTTAGTTCTCAGCCAGGGCAATGGCTTCTACCATTTGCCACTAGTCTTGTTCCCAAGACCACTCACCATCCACATGGACATGAACTGCCTCCTTTTACAATTCCTATACTTTAACTTATTTAATCACCTACACTGGCAGCTATCCTTTACTCCCACCCTAAGGTGAGGCCTATGTAATCTGTCATCATTTTCTGTATTTTACTCTTATTTCAAGCCACCTCTCTTCTAACACCGACCCACCTGCTCAGAACTGGTGTCAGTAGTTTGGATGCTCCATCATTGGGTCTGACGAATGGCCACAAAATTTTCACTCATGTTCAAGACTGTGTGGCCACTTAGAAAGTGACACCAGTGTGACTATGCCCTCCCATTCTGTCTGGAGCTTACTGCATTAGCGCATTCCACTGCACCCGAAGCAAAGTCCAGACTGCAGCCTGCATCCTGCCAGTCAGCAAAGCCAAGAGAACACTGTGCATGTTTGGCCTGAGCTGGCACAGCTGTAGACCCATTTGACTGCTGTGGCTGGTGGCCAGTGCCACCTGGAACCTTCCTGTCACTGCACATCAACAATGAGCGTGGCACCCACAACAAGTTATCCATATGCATGTGGTGTTTGTATCATGTGTCGGGTTGTGCAGCCACTCTGGTCTTGCCAAGCATATGTGTGTGCTGTTGACAGCTGTCAGAGCACGCCATCATCCACAGTCACTACTCACCAGCATTGCCTATCTACCACTGCCACAGTTGGGTCTGCCATTCATCAGCCACTGTGTGCCAACACTGTGCAATGTCATCAGTGCTGCTCACATAAGCAAGGTGTGCAAATCATGCACTGCCCAGAGATGTTGCTTCACTGATTACCATATGGCTGGCCCCACTATCTCACTGTCAAGCTGCCTGTCCATGGGCCAAGCAGTTGACCACCTAGTTGTGTGGCTCACAACATCAGCAGTGTGCTACCCTCACCTTGGCAGCACCGTCTTGCCACTACCTGCAGCAGTGATGTCCACATATCACCCCTTCAATGTTGTAGTCTTCTGCTGTGCATCTACATGTACTGTCTACCACGAGGGTCTGGGTTTAATGCCTGTGAGCACATTGTGTTATGCCACAGCACTGCCAAAAAACTCCACTGACCTCACACTGCACCTCATGGGTAGCACTTACCAGCAGTCCACAATGCCTACATATGTAATTGCTGCCATCACCTTTCACCCAACTCTCATCACACTGAAAACATGTCACATTGTGCAATGACTGGCTAAGTACATTGAACTTCTGATTAATCAGAGGAAACAGGACCCTCTGACCAGGAAACTATAGTTCAAATACACAGTATTAACTAAAATTTTCTGTTTCCACCTTCAGCTGTAGTTTTTATAGAAAAAGTGGTTCAAATGGCTCTGAGCACTACGGTACTTAACATCTGAGGTCACCAGTCCCCTCGAACTTTGAACTACTTAAACCTAACTAACCTAAGGACATCACACACATCCATGCCCGAGGCAGGATTCGAACCTGCAACCGTAGCAGTCGCACAGTTCCAGACTGAAGCGCCTAGAACCGCTCGGCCACTCCGGCCGGCATTTTTATAGAAAATCAAGATGTGAAGTAAAGTACAAATACAGTAAGATTAAGATAACGAAGGACAGACTAGCATATAATTTTATTTTATGGTATTAATGACTGCATTGAGTATGTTGTGATACTGTCATTTGGAGGAGGTTCATTCTGATCGGTTACAAGGTGTAATTTTATACGTAGAGCATATATTTGGTATCTGTGAAACTTTACTGCATTGTGTTAGCCATATGGTTTTGGTTGATTAGTGTGAAGAACAGTGGAAAGGATATTACCCGCCAGTGACATTAGTCATCAATGTATGTTTTCCAAGTGCTATGTTTTAAGTTAATTTTTAAGATCTAGTACTCATAGTAGCAATATTTTGAGATGGTTAAGTCACGGAACATGAGGAAAAACAGGGAAAATAATGTCTATGGGCAGCCTTATGAGTAGATAAATGTTATGGGATGTTACCTTTTTAAGATGAATATTTGTTGTTGTTGTTGTTGCCTTCAGTCCTGAGACTGATTTGATGCAGCTCTCCATGCTACTCTATCCTGTGCAAGCTTCTTCATCTCCCAGTACTTACTGCAACCTACATCCTTCTGTATCTGCTTAGTGTATTCATCTCTTGGTCTCCCTCTATGATTTTTACCCTCCACACTGCCCTCCAATGCTAAATTTGTGATCCCTTGATGCCTCAGAACATGTCCTACCAACCAGTCCCTTCTTTTTGTCAAGTTGTGCCACAAACTCCTCTTGTCCCCAATTCTATTCAATACCTCCTCATTAGTTATGTGATCTACCCATCTAATCTTCAGCATTCTTCTGTATCACCACATTTCGAAAGCTTCTATTCTCTTCTTGTCCAAACTATTTATCGTCCATGTTTCACTTCCATACATGGCTAAGCTCCATACACATACTTTCAGAAACGACTTCCTGACACTTAAATCTATACTCGATGTTAACAAATTTCTCTTCTTCAGAAACGCTTTCCTTGCCATTGCCAGTCTACGTTTTATATCCTCTCTACTTCGACCATCATCAGTTATTTTGCTCCCCAAATAGCAAAACTCCTTTACTACTTTAAGTGTCTCATTTTCTAATCTAATTTCCTCAGCATCAGCCGACTTAATTCGACTACATTCCATTATCCTCGTTTTGCTTTTATTGATGTTCATCTTATATCCTCCTTTCAAGACACTGTCCATTCTGTTCAACTGCTCTTTCAAGTCCTTAGCTGTCTCTGACAGAATTACAATGTTATCAGCAAACCTCAACGTTTTTATGTCTTCTCCATGGACTTTAATACCTACTCCAATTTTTTTTTTTTTTTTTTTTTTTTTTTTTTTTTTGCTGCTTGCTCAATATACAGGTTGAATAACATCGGGGACAGGCTACAACCCTGTCTCACTCCCTTCCCAACCGCTGCTTCCCTTTCATGCCCCTCGACTCTTATAACTGCCATCTGGTTTCTGTACAAATTGTAAGTAGCCTTTCGCTCCCTGTATTTTATGCCTGCCGCCTTCAGAATTTGAAAGAGAGTATTCCAGTCAACATTGTCAAAAGTTTTCTCTAAGTCTACAAATGCTAGAAATGTAGGTTTGCCTTTCCTTAATCTATGTTCTAAGATATGTCGTAGGGTCAGTATTGCCTCACGTGTTCCAACATTTCTGCGGAATCCAAACTGATCTTCGCCGAGGTCAGCTTCTACCAGTTTTTCCATTCGTCTGTAAAGAATACGCATTAGTATTTTGCAGCTGTGACATATTAAACTGTTAGTTCAGTAATTTTCACATCTGTCAGCACCTGCTTTCTTTGGGATGGGAATTATTATATTCTTCTTGAAGTCTGAGGGTATTTCGCCTGTCATACATCTTACTCACCAGGACTGGCTCTCCCAAGGCCGTCAGTAGTTCCAATGGAATGTTGTCTACTCCCGTGTTTCGACTCAGGTATTTCAGTGCTCTGCCAAACTCTTCACGCAGTATTGTATCTCCCATTTCATCTTCATCTACATCCTCTTCCATTTAGATGAATATTGGGCACAGTTATCAGCTAATCTGCAGAACCTTGAAGCTTGCAAGATGTGTATTAGTGCTCACAGAGTGAATTAGCTGGTCTTGACATTTTTCCAGTTTGCTTTCATGTCACAATCCTTTCAGTCCTCTAATCTTTCCTATATACTACAGTTTACATGACTACTGACAGGAATAGCTTTCTGCCTCAACAGACATTAGGGTTTGAAGGGTTGGTACCCTTCTTCTTTTCCCGTTACACTGCATCTGGGATGGGATCAAAATTGTCTGTGTGCCAAGGAAGTGATAGGAGTGAGTTTTTGTTTCAGGGCAGTATTGCCTCATGTACAGATGTAATACTAGCATCAAGGCCTTGGAAGGAAAGCCACATACCATTAATTTTCTGAATTTTATTTGTGTCTATCAGATTACAACTGGGAGTAGGTGACTGTGGGTCTGCAGGTGCATACAGAGTCGTCAGAGCATGATTAACACCTGTTGTCACTGTAACCTCCAGGCTGCTGTGTGACATACGATATTGTGGGCCTAAAAATTAGATTTTTCTCCTTCTGTCCTTCTACAAGGATAATGTGCCCTAGTGCATGAAGCTATGATGTATTAAGTGATGTAATATGAGGTATAATAATTAAGGATGAGAAAGATTAATAATGATAGAGCTAATTACACTTATACCGAATGTTAAAAAGATGATTACATTTTTTTATTTCTTGTATATTAATATTTCATGCATCTGTACATATATTATTTTGTCATGGTGAACGAAGTCTAATGATTTTCACAGCCCTGCCACAGCTCTCATGTACGTGATAGGTGCCACCATGCAAGGAAAAACTAAATTTTGTCCCCCTTTAGAGAATGAACACATATCTGAGGGCACTGGACGCACTGCCCTCACCTCTTCCCTTTCACAACTCATGCAGTGCTGCATACTCTCCCCTCTTCCTGCATGCAGTGCTCTATCTCTATCCTGCCCCACAAGTATAACCTACATGTTACACTGTGAAGAGTATCTCCTCTCCACCGGTCTCTGCTGGAGCAACCATTATGCTTTTGGTGATATCACATGCCTTTTTGCTTTTCCTGCCACACATGTCACTGGCTCCTATTAGGTGATGTTTGTTTGCATGCTGAATGCATGGATGCATTTCATCAAGCTGAATTCCAGAGGTGCCACTCTTACACTTCATATGGTCTTCATTTTCCTTTATATGGTGTTAAAATTTTAAGCCCTGCTTGTGGCAGCTGTATAGAAGAGATTTTAAACTTTTGTTCACATATTACCACCTACTTCCATTATGACATTTTTATTAATATTTAGCTATATTGGCATTTTTCCAATGATGCACCCAAGCTGAAGCTATAGCATAACTTTGATCTAGATGTAAGATTCAATTGTGTACCTCTTATTGTGCATTCCTAAGTATTTCAGTGTGCCATGTTTGGAAGGACTGTTACCCCATGAAATAATTTAAGTCATTTTAAAGTAAGTAGGTATACTGTTTTTTCTTTATATGATGTCTAGCCCTTACTGTAATAATACATAAGCTGTAGTTAAATCTAACACTAAGGTGTGAGTGGAAGACTTTTAGGTTGAGTGGAAGACTTCTGGATTGTTCTCTATAGAATAAGGAAGAAGATTAGGGTTTACCATCCCTTCTACAGCGACGAGGTTATTAGAGATGGAGCACAAGCTCGGAAATGTTTCAAGGACAGGGAAGGAAATCAGCCATGTCCTTTCAAAGGAACCATCACTACACTTGCTTGGAGTGATGTCTGGAAATCCCTATACAAGAGGTGTATCAACACATCTGAGTCTAGGAATTTTAGTGTTAGAAATTTGTGGAGTACAAGTTTTGTAATTACTTAGCAAATCTTTTATGTGTAAAACATTGTTCTCTGACTGTTACAGTTTTAAGGAAGCTATAATAGGTGTAAACACTGTGTGTCAGTTACTAAGGTAACACTGGACCTTCATTGTTACAATTGTTCAGAACTGTTTGAGGTATCTCCCCGATTTTCAAACATTTGGGCATATGGGTTATTTTAGGGCAACTGGAGATAGTAAATTTATGTTGGCTTGGATCAATATATCTAAGATTTTGTGTGTGTTTTCTATTGTATTTACTTTTATTAGTGGTGCACCATTCAGAGACATCAGAAATTTGTGGCTTTTTATTGTGTAGCCTCTATTGTCAACTAATTTTATCATAAGTCCCATATTTTGCCAGTCCATTGTCTTTTGACTCAGTTACTGGTTCATGTCACTATATGTGCTTGTGTGCAAGTTATCTGGGGTTATGGGATCAACACAGAGGCTAAATGTTTCAATGATTGCCTTTACTTTTATTCATTTATTCAAATAACCCTTGCGGAAGGTGCAATAAATCTATTTTGGTTCTGCATCTTTGTATTTAATTTTTGTTGCTCCCAGACTTCCTTTTCTTAATGGGTCTACTTTATTCCCTTTGTAGACCTCTTTCTTTCTTGAAATCTGTCTTTTGTGTTGCTTCTCTAAAAAGTATTCTGTTATCTATTATGCCCCTTCTATAAGGGGTGTTCAAAAAGAAATGAACTGGAGGCATAATTACAGAAACCAGTACCTGTATGTTAGAAGTATTGACTCTGGCTGTTGGGACACTTGTCCCTCTGTGACACAAGGTGGTCAATGGCTGTCTCATAAAATTCCCGGGCCTGCGATGCTAACCAGTTCCGCACGTACAGCTGGACATTGTCATCCGAGGTCAATTGTTTGCCTCTCAGAGCCTTTTTAAGGGGACCAAAAATGGTGTTATCACAGGGGAGAGGTTCAGACTGTATTGTGGCCAAGAACCTCCCATTTGGATTTCTGCATGAGTGCTGTGACTGTGTTGGCCATATGAGGCTTTGCATTGTCGTGGAGCATAATTGTCCCATGGGTGAGATTGCCTCGTCATTTTTATTTGATCACTTGTCGAAGGGTGGTCAAAGTTTGCAAGTAATGCTGGGCGCTTTCACATGAAACTTTGTCATTTTGATTCTGGTTCGAAGTGATGACACCACTTGTGCCAGGAATGCATTCCCTTCTCAAGCATAGCCTTGCAGATGACCACGACAGTGGGCCATTCGACATGCTTCCTGGTGTGGTTGAAGACTGTGGGGCACCCATTGGGCACACATTTTGTGCATGTGCAGTCATTCCTTCATGATGGTATGAACACTTCCAACTTTCAATCCGACCACAGTGGCTATGGTTTTCACGGTCACTCGTGGTCTTGGGTAATGAGTGCATCCACCAGCTGGACGATGTCATCAGTAATGCAGTTTGGTGCTCCAGACTGTGCATCAGCAGCTAACGACACCCGTCCTTCCCTGAAGCGCTTGTGCCATGTGTTGTTATGAATTTTAAAAAGTCATGAAATGTGTTTTTTCAAATGATATTGTTAGTCCCATTTTGTCTGCTTGCTACTGCTGTTTTACATTTTGTGCTCTGGCAATATCCAATCTGTCAGTAATTAATGGCATGTCATCTGCAAAAGCTATACAACCTCTACTGATTTTATATGTGTTTCTTCCTAGTCAGGCACCCTTAGTATTGATGGATTTTCTCAATTTTCTCACTACCTTCCCTAACATGCAGTTAAAAAGTAGGGCCAATTAACCATCTCCTTGTCTTACTCCTGATTTTATTTCGAAAGATTTTGACAGCTCACCCATAAATTTTACTTTTGATTTTGTGCTTGTGTTCCATTAATTATTTCTGTTGTTTTATTGTTGTGTATGAATTCCTTTAACATCTTGGTCAGTGTATTTCTATCACTTGAGCTATATGCGTTTTTAAAATCTACAAAAGTTATCACGTACTTCAGGTTTCTGATTTCCTCATTTCTATTATGCTCTTTAGATTTAGTATTTGTTCTGCATGAGACCTTCTCTTCCTAAATCCCATTTGATACTCTCCTAGTTGTGGGCTGTGGTCAAGTATTCCTTCAGCTCTCTTTAAAAGCACCACAGACAGGACCTTATACATCACTGGTAAGAAGGATATCCATCTATAATTGTTAAGATTAGAATTCTTTCCTTTTTTATGCAGTGGATGTATCAATGCCGATGTCCGTTCTGATGGTAAGCTGTCTTTTGTCCAAATTTCATTAAAGGTTTCTGTTAGACATAGAATAATGTAACTACAGTGTTTTCACAATTCAGAACTACATTCTCTTCTCCTGATGCTTTGTTATTTTTAAGTCTTTTTATGATTTGCTTGATTTCCTCTATTGCTGGTGGCTTTGACTCTGGTTGTATTTTGATTACATTATCAAAATTAAATTCTTCTTTCAGTGGATCACAATTGTGTAATTCTTTGAAGTAGCCAGCAAGTATTGTGCAGTTCTCCATGTTATTATATGCAGTCTTTTGCATCTTTGAATCCATAATCTGTAAACTTGGGGCATTTTGAATGTTTTATAAAAAATTCCTTGTGTTTTTCTGCTTAAGGTCTGTCTCAAATGACATTAATTGACCTTTTATATGTTGTACTCTGATCTTCTTGAGGCCTTTTGATGCATGTTTCCTTGCTTCTATAAAATTATTCCCGTTCTTATAACTTCTATTTGGGTTCCAAGCATGTTGCCATTTCTTTTTAAGATGGATATTTGCTTCTGCAGTCTCAATAATGTCTTTTTTAGTTTCTCCCAATGTTTAAGTATTCTTTTTTTTTTTTTTTTTCAACTGCATTTTGTAATCATTTTCTCTAGATAACTTCTGTATGACAAAATTTCTGGGTTGGTGTTGGTTGTTTTTTCTAAAATATTGGTCTTACCTTGAACAAAATGATAGACAGGCAGTGGTCTGAATTTAAACCGGTGCTCTCGGCTACTTTTACATTGATTACCTCCATCGCAGAGTGTCTACTTATAGCAATGTGATCATGTTATATTTCATCACAAATTGCTTTTGGTAATTCCCATGTAGTTTGTTTTGTAGGAAGTTTTTTTGAAGAATGTAGATTTTAGTACTATGTTATGCTGCCCATATAGGCTGAAATGGAAATGTCGTGTGACTAGGGCCTCCCATCGGGTAGACCGTTCGCCTGATGCAAGTCTTTCAATTTGTCGCCACTTCGGCAACTTACACGTTGACATGGATCAAATGATGATGATTAGGACAACACAACACCTAGTCCCTGAGCAAAGAAAATCTCCGACAAAGCCGGGAATCGAACCCGGACCCTTAGGATTGACATTCTGTTGCGCCGACCACTCAGCTACCGGAGGCGAACCCCACATATGCTTAAGAGTCTTTCTCCATTTGCACTGGTTCTTTTATGTGCAGGGAATTTTCCTAGTGCTGATGTTCTTTGCCAATTTGTGCGTTAAAGTCTCCAAGTAGTAACACTGTGTCTTTTGATAGAATATGATCTAGAGTGTTTCATATAATTTGCCAAAAATTTTCTGTTTGCTCTTCCTGTGTTCTGTTTTCTCATCTGTTGGTGCATGTGTCTTTAAAATAGTGTAAACTTTGATTGATGATTTAAACTTTAATGTGAAAAATCTTTAATTAATCAATTTAAATTATATTACTGAGTTTAATATGATTTTGTTTACAATGAAACCTGTTCCAAATTGGGGTACATTTTTCATAACTATGCTTCCTGGTTTTCTTTTGAATACCCTGAATCCTACAGTATTGGAAGGATGTTCATTAGTAAATCTTGTTTCTTGTGGTGCTGTCATCATTATATTGTTTTCTCCTTTACCAAGTTTATTAAAGTTTTAAGTTTTCCTGTTTTTAAGAGAAAGTTTACATTAAAAGTGGCTAGATAATTTATGTTTCTGTGTTTGATTGTATGGATTTGTTGTTTAAAGCAGGTTTCAGAATGCCCCGACTCATTCTTTGCATGATGTTGTAGACCCCCAGAATCCAAATGCCTACTTTTCATTTTCTTGAAAATTGGGGATTGGTTGCTCTCTATGGTAAAATCTCTCATTTACTTGACACAATATTTCTTGGCTACTAAATAAAATTTGAAAACCAATTTCAGGAAATTAGTTCTAACAATTTGAATCATATTCTTTGCAATACAGTTTTATAAACTAAGATTTAAATGAACAGTGGAGGCTAAAAATGACAATACATCACAACAAAAAGCGAGATGAGTGTTAGTCAAATTCATATTTTGAAAAAAATCTTAAAATTCTGATTACAATAAAATGCAATTGCATGTCTTATTATAATGTTCTAGAATGAACCTTGATCCGATCATGACAAAAGTCAAAATACATATTCCGTCTTGCATTCCTTATTTCCATACACAATAAAATCCATGTAACATGGGATGACATGAATGAAACATTTAGTTATGCCTAAGTGTCTAATTCTCAATGAACCTATGTAAAATACTTTATTTAACTAGAACATCTAGTCTCACAGTGCATTGTGACTATAATTATGTCTCTTGGGTACACATATGTAATTAAGACTGGGGAAATACTTTCACGTAGTTCTAAGCAGCTATTAAAAATAACAAAGTATTCAGGTACAATTAACATGAATGAAACTATAGAAGTTAATGGCAGGAACAGTACAGAACAGGCATAAAATATATTGATAAGAAAATCAGATGCTTACTGATTATGCACAAAGAGAATAAAAGGAAAGCTTACACCTGATGGCAGAACTACAGGAAGTGCTCTAATCAAGTGCCCCGAGAAGAGAGGCATGATGCTTCAGTTTTTAAATCGTAGAAAGTTAACAAAGAACCAATACTGACTTTAACAGAAGGCCTATTCAGTACTTAACTTTCATGTTAATTGTACTGAGCACCTCGTTATTTTGAATAGCTGCTTAGAACTACTTGAAAGTATCTCCCCAGTCTTAATTACATATGTGTACACAAGAGATGCAATTTAGCTACAACTCGCTGTAAGACTAAATGTTCTAGTTAAATAAAATATTTTACATGGGTTCATGTCATCCCATGTTAAATGGAATTTTTTATGTATGGAAATAGGTAATGTGAGGGGGAATATATATTTAGACTTTTGACATGATTAGATCAAGGTTTATTCAAAAACACTAAGACAAGACATGCAACTGCATTTTATTTGAACCAGAATTTTAAGATTTTTCAAAATATGTGACTAGCACTCATATCACCTTTAGTTGTGATGTATTGTCATTTTTTAGTCTCCACTGTTCATTTAAAGCTGAGTCCATAAAACTGAATTATAAAGAATATGATTCAAATTGTTAGGATTAAATTCCTGAAATTGTTTTTGAAGTTTTATTTAGTAGCCCAGAAATTTTGTGCCATGTGAATGAGAATTGCTGTCCTTCTTGAACAAGCCAGTTTACTAAGTTTTGTGTATACTCTGAATATTTGGAATTTCCTTATTTGGCAGAGCTGGAATATAACTATGTACAAATTGTCCCCTTGAAAACATTACAGAAATAATTGTAACACAGTCCTCCCATACTCTGTAAATCCCCTACCTGGGCCACTGTCTTTACAAGGAGGTGTCTGACAAACTTGTAAATGTTGTACTGTCCATCCCTGTGGAAGGGGGAAGAACATACAGGATGGCCAGCCAGTGTAATATTTTAGGGGTTCTGTAAAGGTCCAACCATGTCTTAAGCCTCTTCCTACTTAAGTCTTACTTTGGCATATACACCTTATGGAATGTCTAAGCATTAGCATGACTCCACATTTCCTATTGACTGCTGAAGTCAACATCTGCCACTCTTGCTGGTGTCCTGTTAAAGAAACTAGCTGCAAGTATCTGCATGTGATGAATAGAGAATGCGTGAAATGTGTCACGTGTGTGGCTGGTGGAGGGTCTTGGAGGGCAGGGCAAGTTGCATCTCTCTTGTGTTTGAGCCTTAAGCTAAAGCTGGCAGCTCCTGTTGTCTGCCTCTGACTATGTTCATGATGATGGCCATCAGCCACACCATGTCAACTGTCTAATCACACATTTCCTGTATCTGTAACTTACTTTTTTATTTATTGTATTTTTTGCATGGAGACACCAACTGGTGTCTTTTGCAAATGTCATAGCATTTTTTACAAGTTTAGTACAGTCATATATACATATGTGATTACATATACATGATACAAATGTACCATTGTACCTAATAGGGCACAATATTGGGTGTTACATTGTACCTATTACAAATATTCAGATATATATATATATATATATATATATATATATATATATATATATATATAAAACAGAAAGAAACTTCCACATGGGAAAAATATATTAAAAATAAAGATTCCAAGACTTACCAAGCGGGAAAGCGCTGGCAGACAGGCACATGAACAAAACACACAAACACACACACAGAATTATAAGCTTTCGCAACTGGCAGTTGCTTCGTCAGGAAGGAAGGAAGGAGAGGGAAAAATGAAAGGGTGTGGGTTTTAAGGGAGAGGGTAAGGAGTCATTCCAATCCCGGGAGCGGAAAGACTTCCCTTAGGGGAAAAAAAGGACAGGTGTACACTCGCACACACACACACACACACATATCCATCCGCACATACACAGACACAAGCAGACATATTTAAAGGCAAAGAGTTAAGGGCAGAGATGTCAGTCGAGGCGGAAGTACAGAGGCAAAGAAGTTGTTGAAAGACAGGTGAGGTATGAGCGGCGGCAACTTGAAATTAGCGGAGGTTGAGGCCTGGCGGATATCGAGAAGAGAGGATATACTGAAGGGCGAGTTCCCATCTCCGGAGTTCGGATAGGTTGGTGTTGGTGGGAAGTATCCAGATAACTCGGACGGTGTAACACTGTGCCAAGATGTGCTGGCCGTGCATCAAGGCATGTTTAGCCACAGGGTGATCCTCATTACCAACAAACACTGTCTGCCTGTGTCCATTCATGCGAATGGACAGTTTGTTGCTGGTCATTCCCACATAGAAAGCATCACAGTGCAGGCAGGTCAGTTGGTAAATCACGTGGGTGCTTTCACATGTGGCTCTCCCTTTGATTGTGTACACCTTCCGGGTTACAGGACTGGAGTAGGTGGTGGTGGGAGGGTGCATAGGACAGGTTTTACACCGGGGGCGGTTGCAAGGGTAGGAGCCAGAGGGTAGGGGAGGTGGTTTGGGGATTTCATAGGGATGAACCAAGAGGTTACGAAGGTTAGGTGGACGGCGGAAAGACACTCTTGGTGGAGTGGGGAGGATTTCATGAAGGATGGATCTCATTTCGGGGCAGGATTTTAGGAAGTCGTATCCCTGCTGGAGAGCCATATTCAAGGTCTGATCCAGTCCTGGGAAATATTCTGTTACAAGTGGGGCACTTTTGGGGTTCTTCTGTGAGAGGTTCTGGGTTTGAGGGGATGAGGAAGTGGCTCTGGTTATCTGCTTCTGTACCAGGTTGGGAGGGTAGTTGCGGGATGCGAAAGCTGTTTTCAGGTTGTTGGTGTAATGGTCGAGGGATTCAGGACTGGAGCAGATTAACTCGACCATTACACCAACAACCTGAAAACAGCTTTCGCATCCCGCAACTACCCTCCCAACCTGGTACAGAAGCAGATAACCAGAGCCACTTCCTCATCCCCTCAAACCCAGAACCTCTCACAGAAGAACCCCAAAAGTGCCCCACTTGTAACAGAATATTTCCCAGGACTGGATCAGACCTTGAATATGGCTCTCCAGCAGGGATACGACTTCCTAAAATCCTGCCCCGAAATGAGATCCATCCTTCATGAAATCCTCCCCACTCCACCAAGAGTGTCTTTCCGCCGTCCACCTAACCTTCGTAACCTCTTGGTTCATCCCTATGAAATCCCCAAACCACCTCCCCTACCCTCTGGCTCCTACCCTTGCAACCGCCCCCGGTGTAAAACCTGTCCTATGCACCCTCCCACCACCACCTACTCCAGTCCTGTAACCCGGAAGGTGTACACAATCAAAGGGAGAGCCACATGTGAAAGCACCCACGTGATTTACCAACTGACCTGCCTGCACTGTGATGCTTTCTATGTGGGAATGACCAGCAACAAACTGTCCATTCGCATCAATGGACACAGGCAGACAGTGTTTGTTGGTAATGAGGATCACCCTGTGGCTAAACATGCCTTGATGCACGGCCAGCACATCTTGGCACAGTGTTACACCGTCCGAGTTATCTGGATACTTCCCACCAACACCAACCTATCCGAACTCCGGAGATGGGAACTCGCCCTTCAGTTTATCCTCTCTTCTCGATATCCGCCAGGCCTCAACCTCCGCTAATTTCAAGTTGCCGCCGCTCATACCTCACCTGTCTTTCAACAACTTCTTTGCCTCTGTACTTCCGCCTCGACTGACATCTCTGCCCTTAACTCTTTGCCTTTAAATATGTCTGCTTGTGTCTGTGTATGTGCGGATGGATATGTGTGTGTGTGTGTGTGTGCGAGTGTACACCTGTCCTTTTTTTCCCCTAAGGGAAGTCTTTCCGCTCCCGGGATTGGAATGACTCCTTACCCTCTCCCTTAAAACCCACACCCTTTCATTTTTCCCTCTCCTTCCTTCCTTCCTGACGAAGCAACTGCCAGTTGCGAAAGCTTGTAATTCTGTGTGTGTGTTTGTGTGTTTTGTTCATGTGCCTGTCTGCCAGCGCTTTCCCGCTTGGTAAGTCTTGGAATCTTTATTTTTAATATATATATATATATATATATATATATATATATATATATATATATATATATATATATATATATATATATATATATAAAACAAAGATTCCAACACTTACCAAGCGGGAAAGTGCCGGTAGATAGGCACAATGAACAAAACACACAAACACACACACAGAATTACTAGCTTTCGCAACCGATGGTTGCTTCTTCAGGAAAGAGGGAAGGAGAGGGAAAGACGAAAGGATGTGGGTTTTAAGGGAGAGGGTAAGGAGTCATTCCAATCCTGGGAGCGGAAAGACTTCCCTTAGGGGGAAAAAAGGACAGGTGTACACTCGCACACACACACATATCCATCCGCACATACACAGACATACACACACACACACACACACACACACACACACACACACATATATATATTCCAAGACTTACCAAGCGGGAAAGCGCCGGAAGACAGGCACATGAACAAAACATACAAACACACACACAGAATTACTAGCTTTCGCAACCGATGGTTGCTTCTTCAGGAAGGAGAGGGAAAGACGAAAGGATGTGGGTTTTAAGGGAGAGGGTAAGGAGTCATTCCAATCCTGGGAACGGAAAGACTTCCCTTAGGGGGAACAAAGGACAGGTGTACACTCGCACTCGCACACACACACACACACACACACACACACACACACACACACACACACACACACACATATCCATCCGCACATACACAGACACAAGCAGACATCAGTGGATTTTATAGCAGCGGTTATGTTGAAAGCGTTAAAAATTTTTAGGTTATGGTTTGGAAGTAAATTACATATTATTGAGTATAATTAGGCAGGATAAAATGTATGGTAGATAACGGAAAAAGGGAAGATGAATACAAAGTGAAACTACTTGTACAAACAAAAAGAGAAAGTAAGACGATAGAGAAGATTTCGAAATGCAACAGAGACAATAACAAACGTATTTGTTGGGTTCAAATTAATGATGATGTAAATAAAATAGAAAGAAACTTCCACATGGGAAAAATATATTAAAAACAAAGATTCCAAGACTTACCAAGCGGGAAAGCGCCGGCAGACAGGCACATGAACAAAACACACAAACACACACACAGAATTACGAGCTTTCGCAACTGGCAGTTGCTTCGTCAGGAAAGAGGGAAGGAGAGGGAAAAATGAAAGGATGTGGGTTTTAAGGGAGAGGGTAAGGAGTCATTCCAATCCCGGGAGCGGAAAGACTTCCCTTAGGGGAAAAAAAGGACAGGTGTACACTCGCACACACACACACATATCCATCCGCACATACACAGACACAAGCAGACATATTTAAAGGCAAAGAGTTAAGGGCAGAGATGTCAGTCGAGGCGGAAGTACAGAGGCAAAGAAGTTGTTGAAAGACAGGTGAGGTATGAGCGGCGGCAACTTGAAATTAGCGGAGGTTGAGGCCTGGCGGATATCGAGAAGAGAGGATATACTGAAGGGCGAGTTCCCATCTCCGGAGTTCGGATAGGTTGGTGTTGGTGGGAAGTATCCAGATAACTCGGATGGTGTAACACTGTGCCAAGATGTGCTGGCCGTGCATCAAGGCATGTTTAGCCACAGGGTGATCCTCATTACCAACAAACACTGTCTGCCTGTGTCCATTGATGCGAATGGACAGTTTGTTGCTGGTCATTCCCACATAGAAAGCATCACAGTGCAGGCAGGTCAGTTGGTAAATCACATGGGTGCTTTCACATGTGGCTCTCCCTTTGATCGTGTACACCTTCCGGGTTACAGGACTGGAGTAGGTGGTGGTGGGAGGGTGCATAGGACAGGTTTTACACCGGGGGCGGTTGCAAGGGTAGGAGCCAGAGGGTAGGGGAGGTGGTTTGGGGATTTCATAGGGATGAACCAAGAGGTTACGAAGGTTAGGTGGACGGCGGAAAGACACTCTTGGTGGAGTGGGGAGGATTTCATGAAGGATGGATCTCATTTCGGGGCAGGATTTTAGGAAGTTGTATCCCTGCTGGAGAGCCACATTCAAGGTCTGATCCAGTCCCGGGAAGTATTCTGTTACAAGTGGGGCACTTTTGGGGTTCTTCTGTGAGAGGTTCTGGGTTTGAGGGGATGAGGAAGTGGCTCTGGTTATCTGCTTCTGTACCAGGTTGGGAGGGTAGTTGCGGGATGCGAAAGCTGTTTTCAGGTTGTTGGTGTAATGGTCGAGGGATTCAGGACTGGAGCAGATTCGTTTGCCACGAAGGCCTAGGCTGTAGGGAAGGGACCGTTTGATATGGAATGGGTGGCAGCTGTCATAATGGAGGTACTGTTGCTTGTTGGTGGGTTTGATGTGGACGGATGTGTGCAGCTGGCCATTGGACAGATGGAGGTCAACATCTAGGAAAGTGGCATGGGATTTGGAGTAGGACCAGGTGAATCTGATGGAACCAAAGGAGTTGAGGTTGGAGAGGAAATTCTGGAGTTGTTCTTCACTGTGAGTCCAGATCATGAAGATGTCATCAATAAATCTGTACCAAACTTTGGGTTGGCAGGCTTGGGTAACCAAGAAGGCTTCCTCTAAGCGACCCATAAATAGGTTGGCATACGAGGGGGCCTCCATCACAGCGGGACCCACCTCCTCTTCCTCAAAATCACCCTCTCCAAACCTTCCAGGAATTTCTCACTTCCAGCCTTGCCTCTCAATCTTTCTTGAAAAACCTTAATCCTACTCCCAACATCACCACAGCCGAATCCCAGGCTATCCGTGATCTGAAAGCTGACCGATCCATCATCATTCTTCCGGCTGACAAGGGTTCCACGACTGTGGTACTTGATCGTCGGGAGTATGTGGCTGAGGGACTGCGTCAGCTTTCAGACAACTCTACATACAAAGTTTGCCGAAGTAATCCCATTCCTGATGTCCAGGCGGAGCTTCAAGGAATCCTCAGAACCTTAGGCCCCCTACAAAACCTTTCACCTGACTCCATCAAACTCCTCACCCCACCGTCACCTCGCACTCCTACCTTCTACCTACTTCCTAAAATTCACAAACCCAAACATCCTGGCCGCCCCATTGTAGCTGGTTACCAAGCCCCCACAGAACGTATCTCTGCCTACGTAGATCAACACCTTCAACCCATTACATGCAGTCTCCCATCCTTCATCAAAGACACCAACCACTTTCTCGAACGCCTGGAATCCGTACCCAGTCTGTTACCCCCAGAAACCATCCTGGTAACCATTGATGCCACTTCCCTATACACAAATATCCCGCACGTCCAGGGCCTCGCTGCAATGGAGCACTTCCTTTCACGCCGATCACCTGCCACCCTACCTAAAACCTCTTTCCTCGTCACCTTAGCCAGCTTCATCCTGACCCACAACTTCTTCACTTTTGAAGGCCAGACATACCAACAATTAAAGGGAACAGCCATGGGTACCAGGATGGCCCCCTCGTATGCAAACCTATTTATGGGTCGCTTAGAGGAAGCCTTCTTGGTTACCCAAGCCTGCCAACCCAAAGTTTGGTACAGATTTATTGATGACATCTTCATGATCTGGACTCACAGTGAAGAACAACTCCAGAATTTCCTCTCCAACCTCAACTCCTTTGGTTCCATCAGATTCACCTGGTCCTACTCCAAATCCCATGCCACTTTCCTAGATGTTGACCTCCATCTGTCCAATGGCCAGCTGCACACATCCGTCCACATCAAACCCACCAACAAGCAACAGTACCTCCATTATGACAGCTGCCAGCCATTCCATATCAAACGGTCCCTTCCCTACAGCCTAGGCCTTCATGGCAAACGAATCTGCTCCAGTCCTGAATCCCTCGACCATTACACCAACAACCTGAAAACAGCTTTCGCATCCCGCAACTACCCTCCCAACCTGGTACAGAAGCAGATAACCAGAGCCACTTCCTCATCCCCTCAAACCCAGAACCTCTCACAGAAGAACCCCAAAAGTGCCCCACTTGTAACAGAATACTTCCCGGGACTGGACCAGACCTTGAATGTGGCTCTCCAGCAGGGATACAACTTCCTAAAATCCTGCCCCGAAATGAGATCCATCCTTCATGAAATCCTCCCCACTCCACCAAGAGTGTCTTTCCGCCGTCCACCTAACCTTCGTAACCTCTTGGTTCATCCCTATGAAATCCCCAAACCACCTCCCCTACCCTCTGGCTCCTACCCTTGCAACCGCCCCCGGTGTAAAACCTGTCCTATGCACCCTCCCACCACCACCTACTCCAGTCCTGTAACCCGGAAGGTGTACACGATCAAAGGGAGAGCCACATGTGAAAGCACCCATGTGATTTACCAACTGACCTGCCTGCACTGTGATGCTTTCTATGTGGGAATGACCAGCAACAAACTGTCCATTCGCATCAATGGACACAGGCAGACAGTGTTTGTTGGTAATGAGGATCACCCTGTGGCTAAACATGCCTTGATGCACGGCCAGCACATCTTGGCACAGTGTTACACCGTCCGAGTTATCTGGATACTTCCCACCAACACCAACCTATCCGAACTCCGGAGATGGGAACTCGCCCTTCAGTATATCCTCTCTTCTCGATATCCGCCAGGCCTCAACCTCCGCTAATTTCAAGTTGCCGCCGCTCATACCTCACCTGTCTTTCAACAACTTCTTTGCCTCTGTACTTCCGCCTCGACTGACATCTCTGCCCTTAACTCTTTACCTTTAAATATGTCTGCTTGTGTCTGTGTATGTGCGGATGGATATGTGTGTGTGTGTGCGAGTATACACCTGTCCTTTTTTTCCCCTAAGGGAAGTCTTTACGCTCCCGGGATTGGAATGACTCCTTAACCTCTCCCTTAAAACCAACATCCTTTCATTTTTCCCTCTCCTTCCCTCTTTCCTGACGAAGCAACTGCCAGTTGCGAAAGCTCGTAATTCTGTGTGTGTGTTTGTGTGTTTTGTTCATGTGCCTGTCTGCCGGCGCTTTCCTGCTTGGTAAGTCTTGGAATCTTTGTTTTTAATATATTTTTCCCATGTGGAAGTTTCTTTCTGTTTATATATATATATATATATATATATATATATATATATATATATATATATATATAAAACAGAAAGAAACTTCCACATGGGAAAAATATATTAAAAATAAAGATTCCAAGACTTACCAAGCGGGAAAGCGCTGGCAGACAGGCACATGAACAAAACACACAAACACACACACAGAATTACAAGCTTTCGCAACTGGCAGTTGCTTCGTCAGGAAGGAAGGAAGGAGAGGGAAAAATGAAAGGGTGTGGGTTTTAAGGGAGAGGGTAAGGAGTCATTCCAATCCCGGGAGCGGAAAGACTTCCCTTAGGGGAAAAAAAGGACAGGTGTACACTCGCACACACACACACACACATATCCATCCGCACATACACAGACATGTGCGGATGGATATGTGTGTGTGTGTGTGTGCGAGTGTACACCTGTCCTTTTTTTCCCCTAAGGGAAGTCTTTCCGCTCCCGGGATTGGAATGACTCCTTACCCTCTCCCTTAAAACCCACACCCTTTCATTTTTCCCTCTCCTTCCTTCCTTCCTGACGAAGCAACTGCCAGTTGCGAAAGCTTGTAATTCTGTGTGTGTGTTTGTGTGTTTTGTTCATGTGCCTGTCTGCCAGCGCTTTCCCGCTTGGTAAGTCTTGGAATCTTTATTTTTAATATATATATATATATATATATATATATATATATATATATATATATATATATATATATATATAATTTATTTTAGTTTAAAGAATATAAACACTTGTAAATCAAGAAATATTTCAGTTTCACTTTCAATAGTAAGTTCCCTTTGACCACTAATGCATGGACTATGGTCTGTTGTTTTTAATTTTGTTCTTTGTCTGTAGTAGCAGTCTTTATTTCTTGTATTATAGGCATGCATATCAGTGCACTTTGCTGCTCTGTTTTGATGTGCCACAAAAAATATAATTAATTTGTAAAGATACAGTGAGTAGACTGTGATGTTTTTAAGATGAACAAAGATTTCTCTGCATGAATCTCTATACCCTAATCCATGGATAATTCTGATTGCTCTTTTCTGTAGAGTTAATATTCTGTTCATATGTATGTCGGCAGCACAACCCCATATCTCTATCCTGTAATTAATCTATGCAAAAATGGTTCCATAATAAGTTGTTTTTAATGTCTGATGTGGGACTACTTTTGATAACTGGCTGATTAGATGTAATGAACTGCTGATTTTATTGCATAAAAATTTGATATGGTTTACCCATCTTAGATTTTCATCTAGGTGAATACCTAGAAATCTGCAGCCTTCTGTGTCCACTACTTCAATTCCACCTGTGTTACTAGTAGAAGTTTGGTGTGAGTTTGTAAGTTTAAATGGCAATAACTGAGATTAACTGTCAAACCTTGATCTTTGAAATAAGGAGTTATTTGACGTAGTCCCTCAGTTGCTACCAACGTTAACTCATCATTTGTTTACCAAGAAATAACATTGAGGTATGGCCTGCATAGGTTACCAATTGGGAGTTGAAAGGTGGCTCTATATCATTTATGTACACTAGTAAAAGGAAAGGGCCCAAAATTGAGCCCTGGGGTACACCTTGTGTGACTGTCTCATATTTGGACTGGAAATTAATGATCTGAATATTGATTTTGTAAGTCAGCTTTGTACACTGCTTGCGGTTAAATAAATATGTAGCCTCCTAGACTGGCAGCTGTCCTTTACACCCACACCATGGCAAGCCCTACATAACTGATCGATTAGAATATACTAGTTTCTATATTTATGTCTATTATTTCAAGCTCCCACACTCCCAATGCCCACCCATCCTGCTGGCATCTTTTACAGCATCAAATATCAACATCACCACAAGCACTGTATAGTGCCTGTGGCTAAGACCCTGAACAAATCATCCATTCAGAGGATAAACCTTATCAGTCTGTAGCCATATACCGCTAAGATCACAATGTGCTACACAACATACTATGATTGCTGCTCCACAACCTGTGCTATTTAAATTACCATCAACATCATACTATGATTGCTGCTCCACAATCTGTGCTATTTAAATTACCATCAACATGGATTTTCTGAATAGCACAGGAGGGAGCTCTCCCTAAATCACATTCTAAGCAGCTGTAAGTTCCTTGTTCTCTATCTTCATTAGTCACTATCTCTCACTTGCCTTTGCTCCCTCTCTCCCTGTTCTCACTTCATTCCATCCCTCTGTCTCCATATCAGCCTTTCACTCTTCCCAGCTCTCTTCTACTCCATACCAATACTTGCTTTCAAGCTTCTCCATAGTTTTTTTCTCTCTTTCTTCTATTTTTTAGTGTTCTGTCCCTTCTTCCTGTCTTTTCCTCCTTGTATTTCTCCCTATATTCTTTGCAGAATTGCTGCTTACTGTTCTAATTCAACGTGATCAGTGACCCCCCCCCCCCCCCCCTTTTTCTCAACCAAATGCTTAGCCATTCCTATATTTGGTGGTTACTGAGCTCAGCTCTTATACTTGGGGTTTCAGGTAAGGTCTTTTTCTCTTTTACTTACAAGAAAAAGTGAAAGCACTATTTATTTATTTTTATAGGTAACTGTAAGATACATCGGTATTTCTGCAGACTTAAGAACATAGTTTATTTATTTTCCAGAGAGTTACAGCAACAAGTTATAATTTTTTAATTGGAACATTATGTTTGTCTATCATGTAGCTGATATATTTAAATCAGTTATCTAAAAATCAATTTAAAACAAACTTCTATCAATTTTAGTTAAGGAACTAGAAACATTCAAAGTTATAGAGTCAGATGCAGCATGCTGTACTGAAGTGGCTGCATTGAGATGAATATCATGCTGACATAAAGTTCACTTAAGTGAATTGTTCAACCAAATGACCATTTTCATGAATGAAGAAGTCATTTTGCCTTCTAAACAACCTGTGGATGAAATGTAAAGTAGCTCTTATCATGGGGTGACAAGCTTGCTTGATGCATTGTTTGAAGTCTTGCTCAGATTGTAGAATGTGTCCTTGTACTGCCCTATCAAGGCAGGTCAGAATGCACAAACAAATCTGCTTGTGCTGAGCTGCAGGTCATTTAGGACATACAATGAATTGTGCATTCAGGGAAAAGGATACTCATTTGAACATCTCACTTAAATAAGCATTTCACCACCAGAACATGTGTGAACCTGCCAGTTATGTTCAGTAAGCTGCATTCACCTCTAAAACTTTGAACATACCCAGTTCTTTCATTAAAATGACAGGAATTTCCTTTAAATTGAATTATACACAAAAATTCATATATATCAGCTACATTATAGAAAAAAATAATGTTGCATTTAAAAAAAATTATAACCCTCTGGAAAATAGCTAACACACAGAGGGTAACATTTCTTAAAGTTACCTATCTAAATAAATACTCCTCTCTTTTATTGTTTTATAAGTTATGCAGAAAAAAGCATATATATATATATATATATATATATATATATATATATCATGGCTACAAAAGAGCATTGTGCATGATTGTTGTAGAATGCTGGTGAAATACAGATGCGAAAAGAGATGCCTCAGAAATTTTTTGATCTTTTAAAAATTAATCTGACTTATTTTGTGTGTTGATTTGTTACTGTGGAGGTGATGAGAATCCCACATTTCACAACAGAAATCAAATAGTGGTCAAAGCGACAGGCAAAAGTCGTTAGCCTTCCAACAGAAAATGTGAAATGTCACAAGCAATATCTGTATTTTGAACATTTTTATTTCATGTTATAGATACAGACTGTATTTTTTTCATTAATTGTCTCTTTTCAAATGGTAAAAATTTTTAGTTTTGTTTAACTTTTCTTAAACATTTGTACATTTTGCGTGATGAACTTAATTTTGGTGCTATGCATTTAAATCAATTTTTTGTTTTGTTTTAATAACCCAACTATGGCCCCATCTTATTTTGTTTGAAAAGGGCATTTGGCATCCCAATAGTGTAATTGTACTGACTGACGATATCAATGTTATAAGTGTAATCTGCCATTAGGCCATAAATGTCCCTGCACTTTTTCTTCCATATTGTTACAATTTTATACTATTTGATTTTTTAAAAGTTTGATTTTGTCTTGTGCTATTGCTTTTAAATATTTTGCTTGAAATTTATGTTTTGATTATTTCCATATGTGCCACATTCCTATGTTCGAATTCCAGCAGCCTGACGCACTGCAGGTATAGCCTTATTGTTACTGATCTGTAATTGACTTATGGATGATCTCAGTGCTTTGCAGCATAACTGTAATGACTGATGATCTTGATGTTATAAGTGTAGCCTGCTATTCCATCATAAATATCAGTGGTTACTCCCAATTAAAATAAAAGGCCCCACTTCCTTCCTTCCATAATTTTAGTTTTATATTTAATAATCTTTTTATAATTTTAATTTACTACTGTTTTTTAATATTTCAGTTGAAATTTATATAATGAACTATTTCAGTATGTGCCACTGTTCAGTGTTTGAATTCCCACAGCTATGGAGTTCTGCAGTTATAGCCTTGCCGGTAAAAATTTGATCCATTTTATTATCAACAGATTTTTTTTTTCTTATGTGTAGAATTTGAATAACATATGTAGTGTCTAATGTATATTTAACATAAAACAATTATGTCTGATGTTATAGGTATTGCTTTCACTAACATCTACAGATGTTGCAAATTGTAGTTTATTCATCTTATGGGAACAGGATACGAATAGTGGTATAGGGAATAAACTGTCCCCACTAATATCTGCCATACATATATTTTGACAATTATCATATACGACAGACAGTACAAGATATAAGAACAGATTGAATTAACACAGCAGCTCGGACAAGCGACCTGAGTCCCAAAGATTAAAGTTGTCTATGGTCGATAGGGCATACCGCTGTCACACACGGAGTACCGCATGTGAGTCTTGAGGCAAGACCATGTGGGTATCCATGCTATTGGTGGTTGTACGAGCTGGTAGGCACACAACCGGGACCTCCACCCTGACCAGGGCGGGGTGTGGAGGCGGAGCGATGGGAGGCAGGGCCACCTCGAAGTCATTGAGATAGAGAGGACGGGCGATGTGGCGGCCAGCCTGAGAGCAAGCGGGTTGAATGGCGGATGTCGGGGGCTGTAGGTGAGGCAATCCCTGATGCTAATCGAGCCGTCCAGCGAGATGAAGGCACAAATTGTCGTTGGGTCACACTCATGAGGGAGGGTGAAATTATGTACAACACTGAAGTTTAACTGCTCAATGGGTGGTGGGGCTGCAGTGTCTGTGATAAGAAGGAGAACTCGGTCATTGAGAGAGATGATTGAAATGTTGTCTACTTGGTGTGGGGATACGTTGCAGAGCAAGGTGATTACGGGAGAAGGTGCCTCCATAGTTGATGAGGTAGCAGTGAAACCCGCATCTGGGCTGGAGGGCGACGTGTCTGAGAAACCCGCAAAAGGTGACGGGGAGGCGTCGAGTGAACAAAATGGCATGGTGGCCCAAGGAGAAACATTGTCAGATTCCATGGTGGGAGGGAGACTGCTGGGAGAGTCATTAGAAGAATCATACTGAGCCAGCAGAGGGATGTCGGGGTCCACAAATGCTGGTTTGAGTTGGTATAACGAAACAGTTTGCGGACTGTCTTTGACGATGATATCGAAAGTTGTATCGCCCTGCCAGAGGACTTTAAAGGGGCTGAGATAAGGTGGTTGCAGAGGTTGTTGGACCGAATCATCTCTCAGCATTACATGGGAGCAAGTATTGAGAGCGGTTGGCACATAAGTAGCTGGCGGACAGTGGCTGATAGGTGGGTGCAGGCATGCACATTTGAAGTGGGTGCACATGGGACTTATGAAATCCGGGGAGGAGGAGAAGTCTTCAGGGACTTGAGGCTGAATGAGTTCCCCTGGTAGGATGGGGTTCTTCCTGAAAATGAATTCTGAGATCGTTCCCTGTAAGCCAGGCTGGAAAGTTGAACGGAGGCTGAGCAGTACCCATGGAAGTGAATCAGAGCAGAGGTAATTGTGGCACCTGAGCGCCATTTTTAGAGTGCGTTGCCACCATTCCACTAACCTGTTGCTTTGTGGGTGGTAGGCTGTGGCGTGAATTTTCTTTATGCTGCAGATGTTACATAAAATGGTGAACATGGAAGACTCAAACTGCTGATGCTAGTCGGTGGTGATGGTGGTCAAAAAACGGAACCTAGCAATCCATGAGGCGATAAAACCCTTGGCCATGGTCTCAGCAGTGATGTTAGGTAAGGGGACTGCCTCTACCCAGCAGGACGTACAGTCAATTGTGGATAGAATGTACCTGTGGCCCTCCGACGGTGGAAGAGGACTGACAAGACTGATATGTAAATGACGAAATCGTACTGGAGAGATGTTGAACTTACCAGTGGTGGGGTGGGGTGGCAGCAAATTTTGTTGAGTTGGCAGTGGACGCAGCTGCGTGCCCAGGTCTGAGAATGCCATTTTATATTTTTCCAAGTGAAACTGTCAGAGATGAGCCATGTAGTGGTGCGGGTGATCGGGTGAGCGAGGTTATGCAGAGCGTCGAAGACCTGCCGATGCAGGGGAAGTGAAAGTAACAGGAGTAAGGTACCAGTAGAAGAGGCGCACCACGCATCATCCACAATGCCAGGGAATTTAGCTTTAGTAAACACAAGGGATGTTTGAGGGTCTGTGAGGAGAGCTTGAAATTCGTCATCGGGGACTTGTAGTAGTGGCCAAGTTGGATAAGTCCTCAAGGGAAGGGGAGGGGGGGGGGGGGAAGGGGTTGCAGAAAGCATCTGCAAGTGGTTTGTGACCCGTGAGGATGAAGAACAAGCGACCCTCCATATATGGGTGGAAGTGTTTGACGGCCCCGTAGACTGCAAGGAGTTCTCTATCAAAAGTGGAATATTTCTTCTGAGCTGTTGATAGTCTTTTTTTTAGAGAAGAAATGAAGAGGGGAAACCGTGCCTGCCTTGCACTGCTGTAGCACTACTCTGACTGCGATGCCACTGGCGTCCATAGTGATGAACAGATCAGCCAAGCGGTTAGGGTGGGCGAGTGTTACAGTGTGAGCTACATAAGTCTTTAATGCATTGAAAGCCCCCCGCATAGGTGCAGTCCAGTGAAGACCAGAAGGCTGTTTACCTGACAGTGAGTCTGTCAGCGGGGCCTGCATAGTGGCAGCAGAAGGCAGGTGACAACAGTAGTAATTTATTGTGCCCAGGAAACGTCAGAATCCTTTGTGAGTCGCCGGGGGCGGCAGTGAAGTGATGGCATGCACACAAGATTTGGGAGGCTGTATTCCGTCGTTGGAGATGGTATAACCCAAGAAAGTGACAGAAGGCTGACACAACTGGAATTTTTTTGTTGACCTTGACGCCATTGGAGTTCAAGATCTGAAGGACCATGGATAAATGATTTTCATGTTCCTCAGCTGACTTTCTGAAAATGAATTTGTCATCCAGATATGTGAAGCAAAACTCAAACTGTCATAAGATGGAGTCAATGAAACACTACCACATTTGCGCTGAATTTTTTAGGCTGAATGGCATGAAGCTGTTTTGGAACAAACCAAGTGGCATGATAATAGCTGTTTTAGGGATGTCATACAGCACTATGGGAATCTGGTGGTAGGCATGTTTACAGTCAGTAACACTGAAGATTGTAGCACCCGATAATATATGGGTGAAATCATTTATGTCAGGCACGGGGCAATTGTCCATGAGAGTAGGAGCATTTAAACGTCTGTAGTTGCCGCGCATTCGGAAAGAACTGTCATGTTTGAGTAAGAGGTGGATCAGTAAAGACCAGTTGCTGTCTGACAGTTGCACGATACCTGCCTCCAAAAGTTTATTAATTTGCTGCCGGGCTGCAAGCAACTTAATAGGGTTGAGGTGTCTAACCTTGTGCCTAATAGGAGGGCCGGCAGTGGAAACTATCTTGTGTGTCATTCTGTCAATGACAGAAGAAACTGAGAACTGCACACGATACTGACCAATGTCCTGACGCGAAGTTTTTGGATGGATAGGGCACGACGAGGCGTAGCTGTTAGTGAAAGTGGGAAAAGGCAGCATGAAAATCATGTGTCTAGTATGTGAGCACAGCTTGCGCTTGTTTGGAGAAGGTGGCTGCGTGCACAGTGTGGAGCGGGTCAGAATACATGGTGACTGACTGCTGTCAACCTTGCACTTGGTACCGACGTGGGCGAGAGCAGTGTTGGTGTCACGTGTGGAACAGCGATGGCCACCGAGTCATGTGGCTAGTGCATGAGACAGCTACCCGTGTGGTGGACATGGTCATATGGGGCGCACGACTGTTATTAGAAGCACTGTCTGACACATATGGCAGTGAATGTGGTCAGTGCATTGGGGATGTGGAGTCACATGCAATTAAAGTTTTTGGACTAACCTGATAAGTGTCCAAGCTGATGTCTGCTGGAGAAACATGATTAGGTGGCAGGATTGTGGACTGCAGTTTCAGTAGCGAGGAATGAGCCGTGATGAACTCGTTGTAAGTGTGTGCTATTCGTTGTTTCAGCTAGTCATTTTCCCAGTGGAGTTGTACCGCCGAGTCGTATTCTGACAGTAGGTTAGTGATGCAGGTCACAATGTCGCCTGCGACGGTGGAGCACTTGCATACCAACTCACATGTCGTAAGACAAACAGAACTTGGAACATTAGTGCAGGAGCACAGTATCCGAGTGTTAGTGGGATGGTGTAGCACTGAGTCCTGAACTATGTTTGGAGAGAGTTTGTAATGAGACAAAAAATCCATACCGAGAATTGGTTCATCGATGTTGGCAATGTAGAAAGTCCAAGGAAAATGTAGAGAAGGAGATAGGTGCACTGTAACTTTGACACAGCCTGAGGCTTGTAACGTTGATGCATTGACAGCTTGTAGAAGTGACTTCATTGGTGAAAAGACAGGGGGAGCCATCGATGTAGGTATGATAGACACGTCAGCACCAGTGTTGACTAGGAAAATGAGCCATGATGAAATGTCAGTCACGCACAAACGGCTGCTCGGCTGGGCAGACAAGTGGATGGAGTGCAATGTATGAGGATGCCTGTGAGGTTCCCCATAGGACTCAACATCTTTTAGGTCCTGCAGTCGACATTTGGGTGCTGGCCAGGTAATCGGCACTTCTTGGCATTATCGCTGAAAATCTTGTGGTACCAGCAGTACGGATGAGCTGGATGCGGTGGTGGTGGTGACTGCGACAGCAGGGAAGGCTTGTCCTCATTGATTTGTTCTGGCATGAATACCGGTGTGTATAGTGCATGGACGATCCTGGAGTGCTCGGACGATGGAGAGAGCAAGCAGATACTGTCAGGCAATGTAGAAGGTGTAGAGGCAGAGTGAGCCCTGCCTCTGCCAACAGACAGCCGCTAAGCAGGAGCAGTTGTGCCAACTAGCGGTGAGTGGTGAGCTGGTTGGTGTTGCCGTAGCAATGAATACAGTTGGTCTGCAATGTGGGGATGAGAGCCAATTGACTGGAAGGAGTGTGGTAGCAGGTGAATCTGTAGGTTGGTAAGCAATTTGGCAGACCACACCGTCCACAGAGTGTCATCCGGCATGGTATGCACACTCACAAGTAACCAAAGGCGGCGCCAGAATTGTGATGGAGTTCGATCCCCCAGGTGTTCCTTGTACAAAATCTTGATGATTAATTCTTGTGGTGAGCAGGTGAGTCGTTCCACAATCATTTACTTTGTGAACTCGTACTTCGGTGGAGGCAGTGGTGAGAGGAGTACATCGCAAATTAAGTCTGAGTGATCACCGACGTGCGTGACGAGACACAGGAATTTAGAGTTGTCGTCGGACACGTGATGCTACTCAAAAAGATGCTTACAAACCATGATACAGGACTGTCTTCGAATAAATGTGGCAGCTTCAGCAGACGACCAGGGGGAGGGTCGAAGGCAGCTTTGGTGTCCGTTGGAAAACCGGCTGGTCCATGGCAGGAGAGGCCGTACAGCAGGCCAGCACAGTAGGCGTGGGTGTGTTACTGGCAAGAACGTCTGTAGCAACAGCGGGTTGCGTTATCCTTGATGTGTCGCGAAAATACGACACGGCTGGTACGGTCGGTACTGTTGTGCGATATGTGTAGGGGTCCCGTAAACTGGACTGTAGGTTACAGGTACTGATTTGAATTTGCCCACAGCAGAAATAACATGGAAGACCAGTGCGGCAGTCACAGGCGGGGCTGTGGGAGAGGCAAGAAGCAGCTGAGCAGTCAGAACTGGGCCCCCCCTGCGAGTGTGGGGTGCAGGAGGGGGAGGGAGAGGGGTTTTTGGTAACTAGTGTGACAGAAGTGTGAGTTCTCCACACATGTTGAAAACATGCCTCGTGGGGTTGGACTATAAATTACCGGTGAAACTTGCAGAAGATCACTGCGGTTTGGTAAGACACCCCTGGAAGGCGAAATGCCGAAAAATTGAGCAACAGGTCTGGGGGGTGAGCAAGGAGAATTATGCACACAAAAATGTCCATTGTTAGTTTGGAAATGAGGCAAAACCGGAACAGGTCATGATTGATAAGTGGCTGGGTGTGTTTTGCACAAATGGTGGTGTTGCACATGGTACAACAGTAACTGTTGTTATGGCCCATTCAGAGTCAAAGTAGGTGTGAGAATGTAGATCGCTTTGAACATTATATGATCAATCAGTAGGTACACAGTTCGAAAAGGTCCATCATTAGTGTGCATATGTGGCAAAACTGGAACAGTCGTGATTGATAGTGGCTGGGTGTGTTTTGCACAAATGGTGGTGTTGCACACGGCTCAACAATAACTATTGTTGTGGCCTGTTGAGAGTAAATGTATGTGTGTGAATTTAGATCACTTTGAACATTATATGATCGATCAGTAGGTACACAGTTCTGAATATTATCCACTTCACACTTCACATGTTGGCGAGCAACATGTATTGTTTACCTTGTAAGATAAACTACTGATGTTAGCTGGTTATTGATAATGTTTTGTTAGTAGTAAGTGATAACATACTCTGTACTGATTTTAATAGCTATATTCTCCACTGTTATGTTGATTTTGTTATTTACTTCTTTTAATATCCTTATCCTGTATTTAAATCAATAAATGTCAACCTCTATTAGATTTCCATTAAGACTTTATTCACTATTTTTATGTTATTAACTGTAATGAAGATACATCAACAACCCATATTTTTTTGGTTTATTCTATTCACTCCAGTATAAGTAGCCCAAATGCACTAGATGGTAGTCAGTCAGAACATGATAGTTAACAAGTGAACATCCAAATGTCAATGTAATATATTTCGTAAAGTGTCAATGTAATATACTCTGTAAACAAGTCTCAGGTTTTCTAGAGGATCAACTTGAATCAGTCTAAGTTGTATATATGTTTCATGAACCACTTTGGGGCAGTTCACATCCAGTAGCAATTGAATTAAGACCTAGGTAAGCACGATGATCTCATACTATCTATTCAAGCCTTTAAATATGTCTGCTTGTGTCTGTGTATGTGCGGATGGATATGTGTGTGTGTGTGTGCGAGTGTACACCTGTCCTTTTTTTCCCCTAAGGGAAGTCTTTCCGCTCCCGGGATTGGAATGACTCCTTACCCTCTCCCTTAAAACCCACATCCTTTCATTTTTCCCTCTCCTTCCCTCTTTCCTGACGAAGCAACTGCCAGTTGCGAAAGCTCGTAATTCTGTGTGTGTGTTTGTGTGTTTTGTTCATGTGCCTGTCTGCCGGCGCTTTCCCGCTTGGTAAGTCTTGGAATCTTTGTTTTTAATATATTTTTCCCATGTGGAAGTTTCTTTCTGTTTTATATATATATATATATATATATGATGATGTAAATAAAATAGAAAGAAACTTCCACATGGGAAAAATATATTAAAAACAAAGATTCCAAGACTTACCAAGCGGGAAAGCGCCGGCAGACAGGCACAATGAACAAAACACACAAACACACACACAGAATTTCTAGCTTTCGCAACCAATGGTTGCTTCTTCAGGAAGGAGAGGGAAAGACGAAAGAATGTGGGTTTTGAGGGAGAGGGTAAGGAGTCATTCCAATCCCGGGAGCGGAAAGACTTCCCTTAGGGGAAAAAAAGGACAGGTGTACACTCGCACACACACACACACACACACACACATATCCATCCGCACATGTATGGGAAAAATATATTAAAAACAAAGATTCCAAGACTTACCAAGCGGGAAAGCGCCGGTAGATAGGCACAATGAATAAAACACACAAACACACACACACAGAATTTCGAGCTTTCGCAACTGGCGGCTGCTTCGTCAGGAAAGAGGGAAGGAAAAGGAAAGACGAAAGGATGTGGGTTTTAAGGGAGAGGGTAAGGAGTCATTTCAATCCCGAGAGCGGAAAGACTTACCTTAGGGGGAAAGGATAGGTATATACTCGCGCGCACACACACACACACATATCCATCCATACATACACAGGCACAAGCAGAAGGCAAAGAGTGCCTTTGCCTTTAAATATGTCTGCTTGTGCCTGTGTATGTATGAATGGATATGTGTGTGTGTGTGTGTGCACGAGTATATACCTATCCTTTCCCCCTAAGGTAAGTCTTTCCGCTCCCCTGTGTGTGTGTGTGTGTGTGTGTGTGTGTGTGTGTGTGTGTGTGTGTTTTCCAACTTTCAGAAGACATGTTGTGCCATGTGTTAGCTACCCATTGCTTTTATAATTGTCCACATCAGAACAGGTATATTGATAATCAGTCATTAACAAAATTGATATGAAACTTGTACTGCGCTGCTAGTGATCCATAACTTGCCGAGTGATTGAAAATATGAAGTTCTGTTGATGTAAGTTACTGAGCCATGTGTTTAGTTAAGGACTTAAAATTAATGTCCTTAGCTGACCATCATAATTAATGATGAATTCAGGGGATGTGGAGAACTATCAATTCCAAATTCATCTATGAATGAGTCATTTGTTGCTGCCATTTATCATTTCACTGAAGCAATTGCAGCTTCCACAATGCTACGAGAAGAGACTAAAAGACTTAAATACAAGGTTAGTACATTTACAGGGTTAGTTTCTCATTTTACAATGGATTTAAGATGGTATCTTACAGTTGTAAGTTTCTTTTGAGTGTAAAAATACAGATCTCAGTAGTAGTTTATGAAAGAGAACATTACCAAATTAGAATATTTCATAAAAGCTTTAATATAGGCTGCCTTAAGCAGTGAAATATATTTTCTTACCCTAACTGTCCAAATGTTATGTTTTCCTGGTACTGTCTCTCATCTGTTATTGCCTCAAGCGAATTATGGTGAATTTCATCTCTAGTGACAACAGGTCGGTGCACCCGCTCACACTGTAGTGCATCAAAGAAGGCAGCATTCCAGAAGCGCAAACTGTGCCATATGGGCTGGTCTTTCAGATATGTGTACAAGTATTCTTTGTATGGTTCACACCCAGGAACATCAACTAGTGAAAAAAGATAAAACATGGCAATGTTACTATAATATTACAACAACTGCAAAGTTGATAGTATATCATCAGTGTCATTATGATATTACAAAAAGAAGTACAAGTACTACAATCTGGTCAGGTATTATATTTCACATTAAAAGTATTATTCTTTTTACAAGCATTGGCATTTAAAATGCATATTTTATTACCATTTTATATATGCACACAGGTAAACAAAAAATGTTTTAGAACAAGAAGTAAACAATTTTGTCATATGTTTTATGCCCTTTATTGAGTAAGCATCAACAGTTTAAATAGTTTCCACAATCAAAGCTAGCTCTAGCATAAGAGATAACCTTAATCTCCCAGTAGGCTTCTTGCAGGGATCTTACAAAACAATTAGACACACAAAATTCTGTTGCTTTATAGGAGGAATAATGCCAGTGAGATAAAGTAATATCTGGAAGCATGTATTTTAATTTCTGGCAGTATTTGTATAGCAAGGGGAGTGAAAATGGTGACAAAGTATCTGATCACCAAACTTTGTATCTCTGTCCTAGGCTGAATATAAATCACCTCTATGGCATCTCATGGACAGAAAACATTGGTGCAGTTGATTGTGATCCATCTATTGCATAGGTATTCACTCCAAAATACTGCTGCTCTCATCAGCTCTTATTGCATGACTGCCAAGTGAATATGTATTTCATGTATTCAGAGGGCCATAGACAATGCCATGCAGGATCTTACGCTCCCCCCCCCCCCCCCCCCCCCTACTACCACCACTGCCACCTTCAGCATCGCTACAAATAGTGGCTGAGGGTATAGACATATTGTCCACTCGGCTATGCGGGTTCATTTAGCAAACATCATGTACCTCAAGTCACAAAATGGGCTTGTTTGCAGCTAGATGAGTTCCATACGAACAGTGCAATGACATATAGAGTACCACGAACTGTCAGCATGGAGACCCTTGTTCCAGTTCCCCTTGACATGGCAGGAAAGATTGGAGCAACCAATAGTGGTGCAACCAACAACAATGGACACAGGAGTGGCACCAGGTCATCATTTCAGTTGAGTCCAGATTCTGCACATAGTATCACAATGGACATAACTGCATGTCAAGGAACTGAAGAAAACAAATGTTGCTGGGTTGCATTTCTCATCATCATACAGTTCACACCTTGGTATGATTGTCTGGAGAGCCCTGAGGTACACAATTAGATCATCTATGGTTTGTGTAGATGGTAATTTGGGTAGTACATGTTATATTCCCGGCATATTAAGACAAGTGACTACAAGTGTGGTTTGGAAAGTTCATGGAATCACTATGAGAGATCAGCTTTAGTGCAACAAGTTGTTCATGCTACATTCATTGGACAGTTTCCTGTAAACATGTGCCATGTCAATGCTCTTGGAAGAGAGCTGTCGTGGTGACTTGCCTCTGTCATTGTTCCCACGTAATGATTTGCGAAGATTTAAAAAAATCAAGATTCGAGCAGTGGTTACGTACTTCGTAAAGAAAGGTATGAAAGCAAAGGACATTCATGCTGATTTCCAGAATACACTGCAGGACTCTGATCCTTATATTCAACTGTTGCCAAGTGGACAAATGAATTTGTTCAGGAGAGCTTAGATGATGATCTGCATGGTGGTCCCCACAGGGGACACAATTATAGGAGAATACTATTCAAACCTCCTGAACAAATTTCTCCCCACAGGGGAGACAATTATAGGAGAATACTATTCAAACCTCCTGAACAAATTTCAACAAAAGATACGTGAAAAACAGCCAGGTTTAGCAAGGAAGAAAGTCATCTTCCATCAAAACAATGAGCGCCCCCACACATGTTAAGACAAGTGACTACAAGTGTGGTTTGGAAAGTTCGTGGAATCACTGTGAGAGATCAGCAAAATCATATGAACTAAAGTATGAATTGTTGCCACACCTGCCTTATTTACCTGATATGGCTCCATCAGACTTCCATCTCTTCCCAAAACTGAAAATTTTTCTTGGGGGATGAAGAGTCACTTCAAACAAAGAATTCATAGCTGGAGTTGACAACTATTTTATAGGCCTGGAGGAAACTCATTTTCGAGATGGGATCAAGGCACTGGAACATTGTTGGACCAAGTACATTAATCTGCAAGCAGACTACATGGAAAATAAAAAAAAAAAGTTTCAGTGATGAGAGTACTTTTTTCTATTCCGTTCGGAGAACTTTTCAAACCATCCTCATATTTTTCAACAAGATAACCCAAAACAACATGTTACTTATGCTGTTCTGACCAACCTTGTTCAATTGTTGTGCTCGACAGCATATTCTCCTGATATCTCAACCATTAAAAACATCTTTCATGGATTGCTGACAGTCTGGTATACCATCACTCTGGCACAGAGATGAAGCAGTGTGGAATGAAATTACAGTATCTACCACCCAAGTTCGGTTCAACTTGATCTCAAACAGGCTAGAGCTGTGAACTGTATTTTGCACACTGTACGCCCCTAGACTTCTTAAAAATTTAGTCTTGCATTCTTTTCATTACGGTGTACAAGCACAGTACATAACATTTTGCTATCCTTCATTGTGTTGTAATTTTAATGGCCAGTAGTGTCTAATGAGGGACTGTTTGTATGCAAGATGGTTATTGTCCTACAGTAGTATAAAATCTGCATGACTACATCGCTATTCATCCTGGAACAACAGCTGTCTATATTTGTAGCGCAAGAGATCCATATACAATGAGCATTACTGTTACTTAGGTATCAAGCAGCTACCAGGAATCTTGGATGTAGATAATGAGACTATTTGTAAACAGAGTGGCTAGCAAAGTGTGTTTCTAATTTTCTTTTGAATTTATACTCTCAAAGTGTGTTTCTAATTTTCTTTTGAATTTATAGAGAGTCTCAATCTTGTTTTGTTTTGCTCATTGAAGGAATTTGCACTCTGCTCTGAATCATAAACTAAAAGGTCTGCTTTTGCTGAAGGAACACTTCCTTCGACTGCATTGCCTCAGGCATAACTTTTTCAAGTTTATAGGTAGTGATAGTACACAAAATAAGTCACCACAATGATCTTCAAGCCCAAACAATGAGATATGTTTCTTAAGTGGAAATATGCCAAACTGAACTTCTTGATTAGTTTGTTTGTGTGTTGACTATTTTTTAGCTTGTTACCTGGCAGGAACACAAATAATTTTACACATACTATGAACAAAGGGCAAGGTACAAAAGTAACTACATGTAACATCCATTAATACCACAATATTTGAGTTTCCTAAAAGTAGACTGTCAATAGCACAGGCAGTTGCTTTGTCAATTCACAGTCATCATCATCATCACCACCACCACCACCACCACCACCACCACCACTGAAACAGCAGCTATTTACCAAGTAATTCTGGATAGGTCCCTTCTCTAAATTTCTTTAGACCAGAGCTTACAAACTCACTGGTTCTGAGCATGAGTACTCACACCTGCTCAAGCTCTCACTCACTAGCAGAGCAGTTGCAGCATGGTGGGGAGTGAGGGGAATACACATGTATCACGTGGTGTTGACAACACAGAAGAGGCACCACTGTGAAATGGGGAAGGAGCAGTTTCAACAGTGGTGCCATCAAAAAGCAGCAGTGGCAAGTCTGCATTGTGTAACATGGACAATGACTTCACATTTCAGTCTGCAGTGTGAGAAACCTTTTTACACAAAGATAAGAGTTTGCAAAATGTTTAAGTGTGTTATAAAAAAAGAAATACTTTCAGGAATTCAGTTTCCAGAGGCACTACATGTCTTACCACATTAAAGAATACAGAAATGGAAAATGTGAAAGAGCTGTGTATCAATAGGTTTAAAAACTTAGAAGGAAGCTATCTGAAATGGAGGGAGAAAAATCAAGTGCATGTGTAATTAAGATGAGTTACAACATAGTGTTCACTTTAGTAAGGCCCTTGCACCCCTTCACAGCTGAGATTTAATAAAAAAGAATACTTCATAGCTGCAGCTGAACATTTATGTCCACTTCAAATAGAAATTTCACTTGGTACAGTTACAAAACAAGACAATCATTTATCATACACAGTTTATGGCAGACACTGTTCAGAGCCTGTCACGAAACAAGCTGAGATCTCTTTACTTTCTCTCCTGTTTTGCAATGTGCCTCCTTAAATTCATTTTATTTTCATTTTTGCCTAATTACCATTGACATACATGAGTATATTTGCATTTCCATAAAAGAGAAAGGTTGGCTCTCAGTCTTAAGGAATGTAGCACCAAGTCTAATTTTGTTCTTAGTTTTGTGTATGTAATTAATTTCCTCATTTAATTTGACCATTTCTGGTTAATATTTTTGTTATATGGTGAAATCAGTAATTGTTTCATGACAATATTAGAGAAGAAAAGTTGCTACTCACCATATAGCGGAGATGCTGAGTCATGATAGGCACAACAAAAAGTTGCACACATGTCTGTAGTTTCAGTTGTCTGAGACTGCAGACGTGTGTGTGTGTGTGTGTGTCTGTGTGTGTGTGTGTGTGTGTGTGTACTGCTGCCAAAGGCCTTAATGGCCAAAAGCTATCATTGTGTGAATCTTTTTGTTGTGCCTATTGTGACTCAGCATCTCCGCTATATGGTGAGTAGCAACTTTCCTTCTCTAATATGGTTATGTTCCATCCTGGATTTTCCATTGTTTAATTGTTTCCTGGCTTAGATTCTATTGTTGACTTTACAAACAAATGTAAATTGTGTACTGATTATAAACATTTGAAGAAGAACTACTAGGATTCTTAAAGTATTTATTTCGCTTCATTCGAAAACACATTAGAAAAGCTAGCCCTTAATTAATTACATAATAATTACCAGGTTTCTCAAAAGTATTGTTTGTATAACTATATCTGTTAATTTCATTATTTAAACACATAATTCGGCCTAACCTCTTTGGTGAAAGAAATTGTAAAAAGAAGGAATTTTTCAATGTATTCAGTTAATTGAATGAGTTATGTTTTAAACACTGAACAAAGTATAGTTTCAGTGCCTATTATTGTGAGGATATATAAAGGCCTGATTTTTGGTCCTGAGCCAGTCAGTCCATGGCCAATTTTCAGAGGGAAACTATATACTGTTTCAAGTAACAACAATGCATCAACTTAACAATGGAATTAGTGTAACATAAATAGGCCATGTGTTAAAACAATGACAGTGTCTGTTCAATTTATTTGAGAAATAGTGTCACATGCACCTTATTATTCAGCAAGAACTGTATGGTTACGTATTTACTGCTCATAAATTGAACAGCAAACTATTGTAGCAGTATGCTGATGTTTGCCTGCAAGTTTTTATGGGGCTTAACATTTACCAATAGTGAACCGGCCATACAACTGTGTAATATTGGGGAGTTATGAACAGTGAAAGTAAAGAACTGTGAAATGCAACTGTGTAACTGTCGGCTAAGTCATTTACAGTAGTCATTGTTGAACTTCCACACCCCCATTTTTCAGCCAGTATAACAGTGAAGTACATTGACACCAAGGACTATCAACAAATAAAGCAGGCAAACATCGCAAGCCAGCTTGCAAAATCTTTGCAAAGATTTTACTGCATACTCTTTAGTGCTCTATGAAAGTGTAAATATCACAGGCACAGAGATGGATGTGACATTCCTAGCAGCATTGAAGAAAGTGTAGAAAATGAAGATTTGTTAATGAATTTATTAGTTTATGTGACCACAGACAAAGTGTCAGTCATGTTTCACAGTGCAACTAAATGGGAAAAAAGAAAGAGCTTCTAGTACCCAGTTCACATTGATATGCAGCTTGAAGTAACTGGTCTGTAATGCACAGGAAATATAAAGTTTTTGTATCTGCATAGGGCATGACAATGGCAGGAAACTGCCACTTAGCCACCAATGTAAACTATACTAGCTGACAATGGATCGAATACAAAGCCAGGGAGCTGACTCTCAAAGGAGGGAACAAAACTCAATATACGAGTTAATATATGGGACAGCAGAAAATAGAAACAACATGTAGAGAGCAGCATGGAGAAAAATACAAAATGAAGACTGCAAGAGCAACTGAACAACTAAGCACTTGGGAACAGAACACAGCCAGAGGTGAAGGCGAAGGAAAGAAGGAAGATTAAGTTTTAATGTCCTGTCAGTAGCAAGTTCTTTAGTGGTGGAGCTCAAAAAGGACATTGGTCATGTCGTTTTCAAAAGAATAATCCTGGCATGTGTGTTAAGCGATTTAGGGACAGTATAGAAAACCAAAAATGTGGACTGTAGCACAGAAGTTGGAACCTCTGCCTTCCTGAAATGTGAGTCCAGTGAGCCACCTTGCTCGGTCTAGAGCAGTACTACACAGCAAATCTACTGCGTGAGCAGATGATGAGTACAGGCCTGTAAGCAGTGAGCACTGTACTCCTTGTATCTTCACAGGTAGTGAGAACATTTATACAGAGGCAAATGCTTATAGAAATCTAAACTGCTTTTTTAGTAAGCCAGACAGTGGACGTACATATGGACACAAATGAACTGGCGTGGATCTCATGGCAGAGTAGTGCAGCAAGCTGCCACAAATGGTGCACACAGGGCATCCTATAGGCACAACCACTAACCCATGTTGTTCACCTGTTGGCAGTGATAGGCCAGGCCAGGCCAGGCCCATCAGATCTTATTTGTAATATTTTTTAAGAATGGTAAGTCTTAATAGTAGTTATTTGATGAATAGGTATGATTATTGGGAACTTATTTCACAATTGTAGTTTCAGCCTTTGGATCATTTTGAAGAGGTACTGCAATGCCAAAACTGCAGTTATGAAATAAATAATTTCTACAATCAATGGTAAATATGACGTCCTTTACAAAAAGACTTCTGTTTAAAGCTGTCTATACTTCTGTGTGCAATTCTTGAATAGAGCAGGGATAGTGGACTGTTCTTGATTGACTGTCCAACACACACTATGAGGTGACTTGCTGGCTTGTGGAATAGGAAATGTAAATGTGAGTGAATTCCATTTATTTCTAAAAGATGCTACTTGAACCATTCCTTACATCAGAACACCATTCTTTGTGTGACAGTCATGAAATAATATCAATGTTGAAATAATACATGCTGCTTTAGTCTAAAATATTTTATTCAAGCTAAGGATATGTAAGACAAAATAAAAATACATTATCCTATTACATTATGTTCATGTTTTTAAGCTTACTGTAAACATGTTAAAAATGATAAAATATATGTAACAGTTGTTTTACCTTCATAGTAAAATGTGAAACACATATTCATGAGAGATTTAGCTGGTGAAAAATCATCTGCATCAGCACATTCAAAGAGTACAATGGCAAAATATTGTACCAAACTGTAGAAGGTTGATTCGTCAACTCTTTTGTTCAACACTCTTTGTGCATTAACGAACCTTGCAAACCACAACCTTCCACATTCATGCTGGAAAAAGAAATTCATTTAAGTAATGCTATTTCATTTTAAATTGTGTAAAAAATGTCTTAGTAACTGAAGATGCCCATGTGATAGTTTGAATGGCAGGGGATACAAAGTATTCTTAATATTTTGGAAGACAAATGGCTACTTGTATAAATCATTTTATTGAAAGAAAAGCACATGAGTGCACTGTATTTTTTCCTTTCCCTGGGAGGTATGGGCTGGAGGACGGTGTGGACCCACCTTGCCTCCAGGTGTGTGGACCCTTGTTAGTTACACGTGATTTTTGATCATATACACTCCTGGAAATTGAAATAAGAACACCGTGAATTCATTTTCCCAGGAAGGGGAAACTTTATTGACACATTCCTGGGGTCAGATACATCACATGATCACACTGACAGAACCACAGGCACATAGACAGAGGCAACAGAGCATGCACAATGTCGGCACTAGGACAGTGTATATCCACCTTTCGCAGCAATGCAGGCTGCTATTCTCCCATGGAGACGATCGTAGAGATGCTGGATGTAGTCCTGTGGAACGGCTTGCCATGCCATTTCCACCTGGCGCCTCAGTTGGACCAGCGTTCGTGCTGGACGTGCAGACTGCGTGAGACGATGCTTCATCCAGTCCCAAACTTGCTCAATGGGGGCAGATCCAGAGATCTTGCTGGCCAGGGTAGTTGACTTACACCTTCTAGAGCACGGTGGGTAGCACGGGACACATGCGGACGTGCATTGTCCTGTTGGAACAGCAAGTTCCCTTGCCGGTCTAGGAATGGTAGAACGATGGGTTCAATGACCGTTTGGATGTACCGAGCACTATTCAGTGTCCCCTCGACAATCACCAGAGGTGTACGGCCAGTGTAGGAGATCGCTCCCCACCCCGTGATAGCTGGTGTTGGCCCTGTGTGCCTTGGTCGTATGCAGTCCTGATTGTGGCGCTCACCTGCACGGCGCCAAACACGCATACGACCATCATTGGCACCAAGGCAGAAGCGACTCTCGTCGCTGAAGACGACACGTCTCCATTCGTCCCTCCATTCACGCCTGTCGTGACACCACTGGAGGCGGGCTGCATGATGTTGGGGCTTGAGCGGAGGACGGCCTAACGGTGTGCGGGACCGTAGCCCAGCTTCATGGAGACGGTTGTGAATGGTCCACGCCGATACCCCAGGAGCAACAGTGTCCCTAATTTGCTGGGAAGTGGTGGTGCGGTCCCCTACGGCACTGCGTAGGATCCTACAGTCTTGGCGTGCATCCGTGCGTCGCTGCGGTCCGGTCCCAGGTCGACGGGCACGTGCACCTTCCGCCGACCACTGGCGACAACATCGATGTACTGTGGAGACCTCACGCCCCATGTGTTGAGCAATTCGGCGGTACGTCCACCCGGCCTCCCGCATGCCCACTATACGCCCTCGCTCAAAGTCCGTCAACTGCACATACGGTTCACGTCCACGCTGTCGCGGCATGCTACCAGTGTTAAAGACTGCGATGGAGCTCCGTATGCCACGGCAAACTGGCTGACACTGACGGCGGCGGTGCACAAATGCTGCACAGCTAGCGCCATTCGATGGCCAACACCGCAGTTCCTGGTGTGTCCGCTGTGCCGTGCGTGTGATCATTGCTTGTACAGCCCTCTCGCAGTGTCCGGAGCAAGTATGGTGGGTCTGACACACCGGTGTCAATGTGTTCTTTTTTCCATTTCCAGGAGTGTAGTTACCACCAACAACATTTACATGTAAAATACCAACTCTTTGTTCAACAGATAGTCATACAACAAACTAATTTTATCAATTAGGCCTCTACAGGTTTATGTCTGGTAATTACTGCAGTTCAGAGTTAGTGGCAGTTAACCTTGTTCATAATGCCAGTACACAGTGTGATTTCTTTCATCTTAATCTCTTGTGACCATTTTTACTAATATTACTATTATTATTATTATTTATTATTATTCACCTCTGTGACTGAACTTCCACAGTTGTTATTATTATAACTGCTTAGATTCCCGATGATATATTTTAAGGTTATGAAGTTTTACTGCCTGAAGTCAGTTAAAAAATGAAATACATACATTTTCATATGAAAGTTGGATTATGAGGGAAATTCTGGAACCTACCTCATATGAAAAAATAAAAAAAAAGGAAGTGCCATGAAATCTTATTGACAGGCAGTTTTAAGGTTTGTCTTCTTAATTCATTATGATGTTCTTTCATTATTCTTTTCTTTTGGGTTATTTATGATAGTATTTAAAAATTAATTTTACTGTGCTAGATTATCCAAGTATCAGTAAGATGCACTAGTCTAAAAATGAAAGAAAATCCAAAGAAATGGTATAAAAGTGAATTACTTGCAAATATTTTTTACTTTAAATTTCAAACAAACAAAGTTTAAACCTTGTCAGATATGTGACTCACATATTTATACATTAAGGGTCTTGAGAAACACTATTCTCTTGCTATTCAAGCTATTTGACATTTAAAATAGCCCTCATTGTGTTTACAAAAATACATTTATGTTCTGCATAGTTTGACTAGTCACTTGACTTTTATGAAGCTAGAGCTACAGACACATGTAGATGGTGAAGAGCGAAGTGGAGGATGGGGGAGGTGGGAAGAACAGGAGATTTGGAGGGGGTTCTTGGGGAATACAGACTACTGTTTAATATCTATAAATGCTCTTCTCATCTTATATACTGCTGTATAAAGACAAGTTTTGATTTAGAGTTGTTACCAAACATCTCAGAAAGTACTTGACTGTTTTATTTCATGTACTTGCTTCAGATTTCTACATGATACTCTAATGAGTATTTGGATGCACACTGACCATGATGAAAGGTAGCTGTTGCTTTTGAAAGCACCAAAGGCCATATTTTAAAGGAAAAACAGATGTGGATGTATCACCTATACTTAACTGCAGATACATTAGCAGAAAAATTGAGGTGATTGGCACATTTCGAAACTTGCGTAAAAATTGTGTCACATAAAGACTGCATGACAAGAATTCTGGTCCTTCCAGACCCATTTTTAAACACTCCATAGGAAGCTCCATTACATTGACATCAGGCAAAGATTACAATTGAGTTACTCCTGCTCATTCCTGTCCACAAACTTGCCTTGTCATGCACTGCTGGACATAAAAACTGCAACACCAGGCAGGATAGCAATTTGTTTATTGTGTGTGTGGGATATAGCAAGAAGAATACAAGTTTAAACTTGAAGTTGATTTGGGGTGACAGAATGTGAAATGTAGGACATAGAGGAGCCATTTCCAGCAGCAACAATGGCTCTAACTCAGTTGGGCAGCATGTTGAACTGATCTTAGATATCAGATACAGGTAGGTCATTCTATGTTCCTTCAACTTCATCAAGTTGCTTCAAGATCATCAATTGTAGATGCTTTCAATGAGTGAGAGATCTGAAAAATATCAATGTATGTCAGGACAGCATGGACAGCATGTAGTCTTGCATTCTCTGCTGAAAGATAATGTTACAGAGACCACAAAGATGGAGCAGAGTCACTGGCCTTAACATGTCAGAAATGTAACATCTGCTTTCCAAGTTGCTGGCTAAAAGAACCAGAGGTGATCCATCTGTGTACCCAATGGCACCCCACACCATCAGAGCAGGTGCTGTGCCCATATGACAAAGTTATATACAGTTCAGTGACGAGCATTCTCCTTGGAGCTTCCAGACCCAAATACTTTCATTGTGATGCTGTATGCAGAAATGGGACTCACATGAAAGAACAATGTGGTGCCACTCCTGTGCCCACCATTCTCTCTGGTATACCACTTTTGACATGCCTCTCTCTGCTGCTGTGATGTAATTGAGTTTAATACATATTATGAAATCTATGATACCAGTGGGTATTGATCTGTTCTCATAAATCTAAACAGAATCTTGGTACAAAAATCAATCTTTGTATTTTGGCCATTTGTGGTAAGTTCTATGGGACCAAACTGCTAAGGTCATCGGTCCCTAGGCTTACACACTACTTAACCTAACTTACGCTAAGGACAACACACACGCCCATGCCCAAGGGAGGACTCAAACCTCTGACGGGGAGGGGGGGGGGGGGAGCGGGCACGCGAACCATGGCAAGGCACCTCAGACTACACAGCTACCTTACGCAGTATGTAAACTGTTATTTCACTGAACACATATTTCACATTTGTTTAATTAAATCAATAAGACATAAATATGCTAATTTTGTAACTCCATTTTAATAAATATTTACACAAAATTTTATGATATTTAAATCTCAGTTTATCTAATAATGATTTTAAACATTATCATTGAATATCTGTGACAATGACTAAATTATTTAAGTTAAATTTATAACAGAATCTTTCTCCTTCCTTGCACTTGGTAGGGAGGGTTGTTCCAGGATGGTGTGTTGCAAAGATAGGTGTAAAGTGTAGTTGTGTTTAGTTGTTGAAAGAACAGTCTTGTGGAACCTTTTGTGAGACATATTTTGTGAACCAATCATCTACAAATTTATGAATACAGAAGATTAAATGAAGAAATTGTTTTATTTGGTAGTTATTAAACCATTAACTTGAAAAACCTGGAATCAGTATATTTCTTTGTACAGAAAAATCCAAAAACCAAATTCATACCCCTGAAGAGAAGACAACATAACCAGCAACAGACTCAGCTAAGTAACAAAACTTTAATTTATACAGTAGTAGTAGTGAGCATTCCACTCAATTATCTTTAAAAATAGGAAAATCTGTGAAGTGGATACATCATGATATTTATTATTGTAAATGTATTTTATGTGTACCAAGGGAAACTCCAACACTAGTCACAGATCTAACAGTCTCTGGTGCTCAATATGTCATTGCTCTGTTCGTGTGGATACTTGTCGCAATGCAAGCAAGCCCATTGCCTGACTCAAAGTACATGTCATGACTGTATGATACTGCATGTCTGAACAAACAACATGTTTGTCCTCTCAGGCATTAGGCAAATGGGGCCACTGAGATCATATGTAGCACTTAACAAGGCCCTCCTGAACCCATCACTTTCATATTCACATGAGAGTTGTGGTATTCCAGTCAATGTAAGAACCATTATTATGGAATGATAAGCTGCAGTCTTGAAAGTCCATGATTCTCTTACTGTTGCATTCTGACATGTGCTGGTAGATGCTTCTTCTACTTCCACAAGGCGTGTCGTTATCTTCCCACAAATTTCCAATGTTCAGATGCAATTTCTGAATGAGAAATCCACTGCATTATCTTTTCTTATACAGGATGAGCATTAATAAAAGTGACAAACTGCAGGGATGGTTTCCTGACTGAAAATGGAGGATAAAAGGTCCTATGAATGTGTATCCGGAAATGCATCATTGCTACAGTAGATGGCCCTGATGAATGACACTACCTCTGACCTAATACTGTGTGCTCCTTGTGTGTTGCAGGCTATGTGATTGTCAGAACATACTCTAAGAAGCAGAATGGTCTGGTATTAATGCCAGGAATCTGCCCTGCAGTTCATTAGTTTTATTAATATTCACACTGTATAGAGAATATAGATGAAATTGTTGCTGCCCAATTTGTGTGGTTGTACTCCAATACTAATCATTTGCATATCCAGACATACAGTACATTCTATCCTGTTTGACATTTGTGCCACCTTCATGGTTTTATAGTTTTGTCAGCCAACTGTGTAGCAAGCTAAAAGACAAAACTAGTGGATGATAGAGATTATCCGATCAAGCAAATCATACCTTTTCCTACATTTTGACAATATTATGAAAAGGATAGATTGCTACTCACCATAGATAGGAGACGCTGAGTTACAGACAAAATAATGAAAAGATAGCTATGCACTTGAGCTTTTGGCAAAAAGGCCTTCTTCTAAAGTAGAAAGGACACTCACATTCACACAACTGCAACTCCCACACACATGACACTTTCTCTGGTCCCTGAGGCTGGTCTGTGTGCAACCAACGGCACCCAATGGGAGAAGCAATCTGTATGTGATGGGGGTAAGGAGGAGGCTGGGGCAGGGACAGGGAGGAACATCAGTGGAGGGACTGGGAAAGATGATGCAGAAATGTGGTGGAGAGACAGAAGGACTACTAGGTGCTATGATAGGAGGGTGGGAGTGGAAAAGGAGAGAAGTAGAAGAGGAGTAAAAAACTATTGGGTGTGTTTGTGGAATAGAAGGCTCCTTCATGCTGGAGTGGGAGCAGGAAAGTGGATAAGTGGGTGAAGGACAGGGACTAGCAAAGGGTGAGGTCAGGTGGGCTTATGGGATATATTGCAGGAAGAGTGCCTACCTGTGTGCTTGGTAGAGGCTGTGAAGCAGTCACTGAAGTGAGGCATATTGTGCTGGGCAGTGTGTTCAGCAACTGGGTTGTCCAGTTTTCTCCTGGCCACAGTTAGCCAGTGGCCATTCATGCAGACAGCCAGCTTGCTGGCTGTCTGTCATGCCCACATAGAAGACAGCACAGCGGTTGCAGTTTAGTTTGTAGATCACATGACTGCTTTCAAAGGTTTGCTGCATCTGATGGCCCTCAGGGGCTCATCATTTGTTTGCTGAGTACAGGCTTGGTGACCCCAGGGTTCCTGAGCTGGGGGACTGGTAAGTGCTGCCAGTTCTCTGTCGCCATAAGCTCTGGGCATGATTCAGTGACCACCGCGTGGCGCAGCGGGGGAACATTGTGTGTCTCAGGGAATGGGGATCTTGGCTTGATCGCGCAGGTGGTGAGGACGGAAAACCCTCAATCTCAAGATGTGCTGCATGCTGATGAAATGCATGGCTGTTGAGGTGGAACAGTTGTTAGCAAGCAACCTCTGGGGAACCTGCTGCACCTCAGTTGTATAAGACTTACTCAGGCATGTGGGGCTCTGTCTGAGTGGACCCTTATTTCCCTAGCTGCTCATGGGACCAAGATGGAACCCTCGAACTTTTCTTCTTCTTCTCCCAGCAGGAAGGGTGTACCTCCTGGGTATTCTCACATCCATTCATCAAAAAGAATGAGGGAGGCTAATCATTTTGTTGTCAGTAAAAGGGTTCAAGGAGTCATGAATAACAATGTATTTGTAGTGATCAAGAGGAAGGAGGGGTCATTTGAGAAAGTATCCCCCTTCTCTATTCATAAAGGCTTGGAAGGACTGGCTGGTACCCTAAAATCTATTAAGTGGTTGTGCAATGGTTCCTTGCTTGTTGAGACTAACCGGGTGAAGCAGGTGGAACTCCTTAAGAAGTCACAGAAACTGGGAGAGTATGACATCATTGTTGAATTGCATAACTCCCTTAACTCCAGCAAAGGTAACTTGCTGGGATATTATGGACATAGATGTTGCTGAACTCAAACAAGAATGGGCACCACAGGGGATCATAGATGTAGAACAAAGGACTTGCAAGAACAATGGAGAGATTGAGAAGACTACCACTTTTAGCATGACCTTCAATTCTCCAATGCTACCTGAACACATCATGGCAGGTTTCCTCCATCTTAGGGGTCAGCCCTATGTACCTAACCCTATGTGATGCTTCAAATGCCATCATTTTCGCCATACAGCACTGAGTTGCAGAGGTGAAGTGACTCGTGGGAAGTGTGAAAAGGCAGGCCATGAATCTGGGACTGACTGTCCATCTCCAGCAGTCTGCATTAACTTTTCTGGGAGCCATCCAGTCTGGAGCCGAGCTTGCCCAGTTTTTGCAGAGAAATGGAAAATTTAGGAAATTAAAGTAACCAAGCTGATCCCCTATTTAAATGCCGAAAAGGACTATCAGGCAATGATACCCCCTGTCTTTACCACTTATTATGCTTCGTTGGTGCAGAAACCTGTTACTAAGGTCAACGCTTTGACTCAGATAACGTTCAGTGTTCCCTTATCCACCTCTGACATGTGTACTTGCACCTGTATGTGCCAAAGTAAAGTGAAAGCCATAGTGATCCAGACAGCTACAACAGAAGAGACAAGTCCTGCTTCCACAGTGCACAGCCCAAAGGCATGCCAAAAGCAGAGTGCCCCTCAATGCAAAGTTTATTCAACAAAAAGTGGCTCTCACTGCCCCCTTTCCCCCTCATCCTTGCTGGGAAGGGGAGTAAGGAAAGGATCCCAACATTCGGGTTGACAGCTGACCAGGTACCATCAGATGTCATTCTGGCATGTCTGATTGATGATGAAGACATCATAGATTTTGATGCCTCATCACCAAACCCAGTCAGCCCTAATACTTCGACTTGCTCTACAAGCACCTCACCAACTCGGAGCAAAGAAAGGGTAAATCAAGACCACATTGATGAAGTGGCTCCCACATACTCCAGTAGAATTATAAATGGATACAGGACTCATCTGGCAGAACTGAGACTCCTTGTACAGGACAGACCCTTTTACCTCTGCCTTCAAGAGACTCATTTTAAAGAGACTGACACTCCTGTAGTTGGAGGCTACCACCTTTATAGAAATGACGACCTTACTCGTGAGAAGGCAAAATATGGGTTGCAGCCTTTATAAAGGACGCTTTTCACTCCTCACCTATTCCCATAACAACAACACTACAAGTGGTTGCTGTTCGGATAGTGGCTCATGTTGACATTACGGTGTGCTGTGTGTACTTACCACCCCATGAGCCTCTTGATCGTGGGAACCTCACTCACCTTCTTGACGAACTGCCCCTCCCTTTCTCGTTTTGGGGGACTTCAATGCACACAGTGCTCTATTGAGTTCTAACACCACATGCCCCAAGGTTCCGGCACTTGAGGATGTGCTACAAGCCACAGTTCTTATACTGCTGAACATGGGTCAAGCCCCACATTTTAGCACCGCTACAGGTTTGTCCACCACCACAGACCTCTCCTTCTGCTTGATTGCCCTTGGGGACACTGCTCAGTGATCAGTGGATGATGAACTTCATGGCAGTGACCATTTCCCTATATGAATCCATCTGCCTGATGGAGCAGATCCTGGAAGAAAGCCACCGCGATGGCTACTAAGAAAGCTAACTGGATGCTTTACAGGCAGTTCGCTGTTTTCTAACACTGTGACGGCGTCCAGGACTGGGTATATCACATTTTCACCATGCCACTGATGCATCCATCCCAAAGTCTGCGAAAGTGCCTAGTGTCCCTTGGTAGAATGATGAGCATCATTTTGCAATCAGGCACAGGAGGGCAGCTATGCGCAGGTTCAATCGATGCCCTACAGAGGCGAATCTTGCATACTTTTGAATGATGCATGCAAAGGTGAGGAGAATCAGTCAGGAGAGTAAGCAAAGATCTTGGCAAGAGTTCTTGAACTCCATCAATAAGTCCACATCCGCTAGTAAAGTATGGTAAGCCATCAGGAGGATCTCAAGGCACAACTCTCAACCGTCAATAGCAACTGTACGAATAAAGGGGTCTCTTGTGACATCAATGAGGGACGTAGCTCAGACAATGGCTGAATCATATAAATCGATTATGGCTGATTCCAGCCAGGATCCCACCTTCCACTGATATTGGGAGGTCCAGGTGAAGGTTGCCCTTGATGTTCGTTCCACCAACATGGAAGAATACAAGCAGCCTTTCTCTCTGTGGGAGCTGGATTCTGCATTGTTGGTTGCTTGTGTTATGACCCCTGGACACGACCTGATAACTTACAGCATGATGCAACAGTTGGACTGATTGTCGAAGGAAGTCCTCCTTCAGATCTTCAATAAAATTTGGATCACTGGCAACTTTCCCAACTTGTGGAAAGAATCTATTCTAATCCAAATTTTAAGACCAGGGAAGGATCAGACAGACCCTGGTAGTTATCATAGTAGTAGCCTGACAAGTTGCAACAGAAAGACACTGGAGCGAGTGATCAATTGGCGCTTCGTGTGGGTTCTTGAAACTATGTTCCTACTCAGTCGCTTCCAGTGTGGGTTCAGGAGGTATCGCTCCACTCTCTATAACCTGACCCTGCTCGAAGATGAAATTCAACAAGCTTTCCTTTGTAAGCAACACCTTATCGGCGTTTTCTTTGATTTGGAAAAGGCCTATGACACTACCTGGCGGCATAATATTTTGTTGCAGCTCCATCAGTGGGACTTCCGCGGATGTCTACCAAACTTTAACCGATCCTTTCTCTCGGACAGATATTTTATATACAGGGTTGGGAATGCCCTGTCTGGCCATTTTAAGCTGGAGAATGGTGACCCTCAAGGGAGTGTTTTAAGTGTCATGGCTTTCACCATTGCAATCAGTAGTATTACCATCACAGTGCGACGTCCAGTACTATGTTCCTTGTTTGTGGATGACTTCTCCATCTTCTGTGCATCCTCCAGCCTCACCACAGCCACTCAGCAATTACAGCTGATGATCAGGTGGTTGGAGGAATGGTCTTGCACCACAGGTTTCAAATTCTCATTTGAGAAAACAGTTTGTGTCGATTTTAATCGTTCCTGCTGTCTGTTTAATTTGCTTGTTTTAAAACTGAGAGAAACCATTCTCACTTTTAAGGAAAAGATTTAGTATCTGGGTCTTATCTTTGATGAGAAGTTAACATGGTTGCCACACCTTAATGAACTGAAACTCAGATGTCTCACAGCTTTAAATATTCTGAAATGTGTCAGCCATTGGTCTTGGGGAGCTGACAGGGCACATCTGTTCCAACTTTATAAGGCCTTGAATATGGATGCCAGATTTATGGGTCAGCAAGGCCTTCATACCTTAAAATGCTGGATGAAGTTCACTACGAGGGTATTAGGCTGTCTACTGGGGCCTATCGCACAAGCCCGTTTGTTAGTTTGTGTGCAGAGGCTGGTGATGTCCTGCAACTACGTATCCTGTCCCTCTTGTGTCTTATGTCTAAAAGATAAGAAAGGAACCTGACAAGGTTTCAAACCATAACTCCATAGTGGATGTGGATTTGATATTTGAGCAGTCTACTCACTGAGGTACAATGGCTAGTTTGGTACTGTGTGGTGATACACTTTACCTGTACATTCTGATGTGCTGCATGATGTGACAGCATTTCCAGTTCCTCGTTTTCATGCATGTGTTTTCAGAATCCACCTGATCTGATTTTGCTAGATAAACTTTTGTCTTGAATGTGGATGTGGAATTGTATGCCAACCTCCAAGGCTGGCATTTTTTCTCCACCATGTTTAGCAACATCCCTCTGATTGTGGATGTGGGCCCATGAAGTTTATGTGAACATGAGAGAAATGACTTTTTGCTTTAGGAAATACTCCCACTGTCTTGTGTACATATCTACCAACTTTGCATTGTTGACATTCTACATACACTCTTAACCATTGGCAACAGTCTTTTTTAATACTGTGCCACACAAATTTCTCCATCACCAGTTTGAAGGTGAATTTTGCATTGAGATGGGAGAGGTTGTAAATGCTATCAAAAAGTACTCTTCATAGTATTTTGGGCATGAATGGTGTAAGTGAGAGCTAGATACATCACACCAAATAAGGCACTTTTTGCCTAGCAACCACACTTGTTTCAACTGAAGAGATTTTGAACCATCTTGAAAATAGTGTTGCAGTACTCATCAGTAGCTTGCACTGCTCTCAGCTGACTGAATTTATTGCAACAGTGATTACAGAGACTCTAGAAAAAAAGTCAGCCACTACATTTCCTGTCCCTCTTATGTGTCTTATGGTTGTTGTGAATTGCCCAGTAACCTACAGCCGGCAGAACTGCCAGTATAAACAGTCTTGTCTGATTTTGCAAAAAATGAAAGTAATTGGCTTATGATCTATGTAGACTGTAAGTGGTCTAGCTTCATCATAAGGACAAAAGTGTTGTATGGCTTCATAAATGGCCAACAGCTTTGAATCACATACACCAATCAGATTGAGCCTTCATCAGTTTCTGGGAGAAAAACCTCAAAGGTTTCCAACTATTCCTGAAATTTTGGTGGAGAGCCACTCTGATAGCCTGTTAGCTGGCTGGCATCTACCACTGTTGCTAATGGTTCATTATTGACTAGAGGGATAAGAGGATTGCTTTTTGCAAACTAGCCCTTAACTTTGCAATGGATCTGCATCATGAGCATCCCTGGTAGCAAATGCCTACCTGTAGTGTTGTTATTTGTCAGTATGTCAATGGAAACTGCATTTCTGCTGCTCCAGGTAGGTGACATCAGCAAAAATTGACAACCTCAGGAATTTTCTTAATTGCTCGCAATATGGTGGCTGATGGATTTTCTTAATTATTTCTATCTTCTCTTTGAGAGGACGAATACTGGCAGCTGAGACCTTGTGACTGAGAAATGTCACCTATTTCTGAAGCAGAACACATTCGCCTCATTTATCACCACACCATATTTATGTACCCTGTTGAACACAACCTTAAAGTGTTCCTCATATAATTCAACGTCTTTGAAAATATCAAAACATCATTGAGGTAGGCAAAGCAGAAGTCCAAGCCCCATGGTATTCAGTCTACATATCTCTGCCATGACTGAGCTGCATTCTTTAAACCAAATGGCATGTGTAGGTATTCAAACAGACCATAAGTCATTATCACAGCAGTCTTGAAAATATCTTCTTCTGTGTCCAAAATCTGGTTATAGACCTCCTTGCAGTCCATCATCTGATGAGTGTGGCTGTGGCTGAAACATTCATGAAATCCCTTATGTTAGGTACACAATAGTTTTTGGGGATTGTTCATTTGCTTAGAGTGCAGTTACCACTGCCTCCATTCACCATTTTTTATTTTGCAATTGTATGATGCCCACTTGTAACAACTTTTCAATTTCTGCTGCCACTACTGAGAGGTGATCAGGGGCTAGCATCCATGGCTGTTGAGAGACTGGATGACTGGGTGTCCTAACACGATGTGCCATGGTATGCAATACTTTCTGCAGGTGGCTGACAACCTCTTGTCTAGCTTCTGGACAAACTACTGGGTCAGGCAATGATATTGTTAGGACTTCTGCCTATAGCACCTGTTACCCCTCTGCTGTCCATCTTAATTTGTGCTGTACTTGGCATTAGTTCCAGTCCTTGGTGGTGTATGAAGTCTGCATCTAATATTGGTTCACTAAAATCTGCCAGTAGGAACCTCTACTTGAACTTTTTAGTAAATCCCAAGTCAACTGTCAATTCATTCTCATGATAAGTCACAGTGGATGAATTGTTAGTTGCCATAAGATGGAGAGTGACACCCAGCACTGTAGTCATCATATTTCGCCTGGATGGCAGCATACATACATCTGAGCCCAAATCAGTAAGATAGCATTAGTCTGCCTTCCTGTCTTTCACACATAAATGATGTGATATCGTGAGCAGGCACACTTTCTTTGCTGTATGTGTGGATATTGTCAATTTGTCATGAATACCTGTTTCAATATTGAGAGCTGGATTTGGCTATTTTTGACTATGTAACCTTTGGTGTCTGTGGAAGTAGGAGCAGCTTACTCATCTACAGTTTGGTATTCTTGTGGAACTGTACAGCCTGCTACGCCTACTGCAGGCCAGTAAGCTCATTTGGTAATGCACAAGGAGATGTGCATCCCATGGCCTGATCACCAAAATGCTAGCGATACCAATGCACCTCTGATTTTGTCCTCCTTGTGCCATCCGTTTGATTCTGCTGGCCAGATGGATACCCCTCTTCTTTATCTTACTGTGCACCGGTCTGATTAGGCATCATCAGTGCCAACAATTGCTTCTGGATTGTGTTCATCTGGTATTTCAGACTTCAGAGCTGCTCACTGATGTTTGTCTGTTACTCAAGTTGAATCATTGCAGTATGCTCAGTGTTGATGTCAGTAGCTGCCTCTGCTACCGCTGAGGTACTCTCCTGCCCCACTGCAGCATGCACCTTGTCTCTACTGCAAGCACAGAATTAATGTCACTCTTCTCACATGTCATCACCATTTTTGCTGAAAGCAGTAGTTTCATTAGTCATACATGGCATAGTGTTTCACCTGACATTGCTTCCACTTCCATGATGCTCCTCAGATGAAACCAGAAATCAGATGGTATTCTATCACTGATACACTTGAACTGAAGCACTTGTTGCATTTTTAGATCCAATGATTTACACATCCTTCTGACCCAAGTGTCCTTCAAGTTTGTGAAGATGGTTTCAAAATAACATCTGACACCATTTTAACTGCTTGGGCATCTAAGCTGTTAAGCACTACAGCAAACTTTGTATAATCACTAGTAATGCTGCTTTGCATGAATGCAACAGTTCAGTATTCTTCAGCAAGAACTTCAGTATTTGTGTTTTCATCTTCAGAATAGAAACCACATTAGACTCAGCAAGCAAATTGTCTGCTGTATTCAACATTTGTTAGTATAAACTCATGTCATCTCATAATGCAATTGGATTTTGCAGATCCCTAAACTGCTTCTGTCAGTCCTTTTGTGGGTATAAAACTGTTTTTCTGCCTGGCTTTGCTCAACATTATGACATGATATCATTGTTTCACATTGTACATTGCATGAGGTCTCTGCTTTTTCTTGTAATTTTGGGGTCACCAATTTATAGGCAGCCTCCATCATCTCAGCCATAAATATACAGAAACACACACAAACCGAGTTAACAAGATTTATTCACTTGATTAATCAGAATGGAGCTCAACAAAACTAGAACTAAGAGTAAACATAACAAGGTAAACCCAGCCAGTCAGCCAAAGAATAATATAAGCATTCTCAATCACTGTCCAAATTAGTTGCTTCCCACATAGACACTCAGTAATGTTTTACAGGATGCCTTCTCATGCCCACCACTTACAAAGTTGTAATTTCCCAATTGATTGTTGAAAGTTAAAGTCTCTTTTGATGATGACAGTATGATTGGGAAACTTATATGTTATCAAACCGAGTATTTTTTATAAAGTTTTTGATTATATTGGAGTGTGAGATTGATGGTTGATAGAAGGATCCAGTTATAAATTTATGTCCACCCTTGAAATGAGTATTGCCCAAACAATCTGACCTGAACTTCAGATTTTACCTACTGTGACAAATATACCATCTGTATTTCCCATTAACATATCTTCTTGAAATACATTTAGATTCACCACAAAAAATCTGCTGCTGTCAATTTCATATTTTAGTTAGCTTTTTGTATCTACCATTATGTGACCTACACTACTTTTTAGGAGAGTTTTTAATGCTGTAATGAAACAGAGATTTGCATACCATGGAATATGAAACATGATTGCATTGTCCTAGTATTCTACCAGAGAACTGCTGTCTGCCGTCTGCTTCACCTATGACTGAAATTATGTGGTCATTCCATCCCTTCAAATAGTTATAATCAGGTATATTTATGAATTGACAAATTCCAGCTGTGTCTAATTGGCATTATAGTCATATACTACTATATATTTTTTGGCTTGTAAGTGTATAATTTTACATTGTTGACTGTTTAAAGCAGGCTGCTAATCTTTGTGCAACCTCCAGATCTTATAATGGTCAAAACAAATATTCATGCAACTTATTTCAGATAGTATTTCACTATAGATAACTGCACATCTGCAGAAGCCTGAGGTTTTTTATTAGTATTATTCACAGGGTCATTAATATACAGTATAATATACAGGTGCCAATATACTTTCCTGGGGCAGACCCAAAGTTACTTTTTCATCTATCAATGATTCTCTGTGCAAAATAACTCGCTGCTTCACCCCTACCAAAAAATTCTCAGCCCAGTCACAAATTTCTCTTACTTCCCCATAGAACTGAACTTTTGATAATAAGCATGGCTGTGATACTGAGTCAAATGCCATTCACAAATCGAGAAATACTGCATCTACCTGACTGCCTTGATCCATGGCTTTCCCTCTGTCATGTGAGAGAAATGCAAGTTGGATTTAAAACATGATCAGTGTTTTCAAATCCAAAATAGTTGGCTTGGAGGTGGTCATCTGCTTGAGATACTTCATTATATTTGAGCTCAGAGTATGTTATTAAGACTCTACAAAAAATGAATGTCAAGGGTATTCAACAGTAGTTTTGTGGATCACTTCTGCTATCTTTCTTGTAGATGGGTGTGATCTGCACCTTCTTCCATTTACTGAGTGTCATTGGAGGATGACCTTTTTACAGACAGCATTGGTAATTCGGGTGTTTACAGAGATTGTTAGCAATAGAAGTTATCTGGAAAGAATGATCTACATACAAAAATTTATAAGCTAAATTACGGACAGTTGTCACATCAATTCCAAAATTTTTAGGAGGGTAATGAAATTTTCTGTTATTAACTGATTTGAGATAAAAATGTGTTTGTTTATTGTGTTGAACAAAAACTTAAACAAAGGAAAACTACTTGCAAGCATGAACTGCAGTGCTGTGTAACTGATGTAATTCCCTCAGTAATTGAATAGTATGTTGAAACCTGTAGATCATCATGACTAATTAGTAAATGAGTTTAACAATTTTCAGACAACAATAACAGAATATTTTAAAAACTCATATTTCTTCACTCACTGCTTTGATGATCACAATAAAATAGATACAAATCCAGCATCTCTGTATCTTGCATTAAAACTGATTTTATTTTGGAAATATCATAATTATTCTACTTACAAACAAACATAGTTTTTTATTTTAAATTTATGTTTTGTTTCCACAAAAAAATCTTGAAAGGATAAGATCATAATTGGATCATTCCAGTGGCTGACAGAGAGCACAGCAAAGACTAGCCTTGTTCATGGAGTTTCAGTTAAATTCACAACTTGCAGCATTTTCCAGAACTGATTGTGGCCCTCTGGTTCCAAAACAGGTGCAATACTTGAACCAGAGACTTCGAAGGTTCTATGACAATCTAGGCTGTGACGTCTTGGACTTGTGCCATAAAGTTGAGAACTGTTAAGGCCTGCTAAACAGGTTAGATGTGTGTGCACTACACGTCAGAGATTTCTACCCTGATATCTAGCTGTATGTGGTGTACACACAATGTTTTAATTAGATTAGATGATTCTCCATTCAATTCAGATGATGATAGCTGTAGGAGATTTGGAAGTATCAGTGTAATACCCAAAGAAATACCCTGTACAAGCAAGAATATTAAAATCATAGTGATTAGTGCCAAATCATTTGTAACAAGGTGCCAGGTTTGAAGCTTGAAACATTTCTGCTTACAATTAAGACATAAACTGTTTGAAAGTTTGAGTCCAATAGTAGCAATCATCTTGTTATTTTGCAAAGATCCTTGTACAAGATAAAATGCTTTGGAACAGGCAGGAGAAGGAAAGAAGACTTAGACTTAAACATCCCATTTAGAGATGGATCACAAGTTCAAAGTAAGAAAGGATGGGGAACAAAATCAGCTATGCCCTTTAGAAAGGAACCATCCTGGAATTTGCCTGGAGAAATTTAGGAAAATCATGGGAAACCTAAATCTGCATGGCTGGATGGGGATTTGAACTGTCCTCTCTAAAGCAAATACAGTGGGCTACTGTGCTACCTAGCTTGTTGCATTGGAGCAGAAAATAATTCACTATCTTGATGACTCAAAGGAGGCAATAATTGTTGATCAAATTAGCATGTTGTGAATTTCACTGCAGTAATTATTGAGGTGATCTCTTGGAATATGCTGCACCCTTACGTCATCAGAAATAATTGTCTTGCAACCAAAATGTTTTGACATTCATGATTTACTTGTAGTATCTTCACTTCTCCATCACAAAACTTTTCATTAACTGTCTGACTGAGCAAACATTATGCAAAATATTGTGCCAAAACTGAGACATATCTGTGTCTTGAACTGAAGAAGTGGTTGCAGCCGTGATCACTTATATAACTCGTTAGTGTTTACTTCTCTGTTAAGACTAAGGATATAATTATGATTTTATAACCCAGAGGACTTTCCTACAAGATTTATGATATAATTTTGCTGGACAATTTAGACTAACAAAATGACAATAATGATTTTTTTTATCAACATTATCTTCTTTTGATAAAATCATCAGTGTTTCCATATTTGCTTTATTTTTAATATTTTTTCTTATTTACTTTATGCTTTAACATTTACCTACATTAACTAGAATATTAATTAATATAATCATCTTTCCAGGAAGCACAACTCTTGGCAATGTTACATCATTCTACATAAATACCAAGAACTAGATGATGTTAACAATACTGTCTCGCATATCCCTGTTATTACTTGATTTAGATAACCACTTCGTTTATAGAATAATAAATATAATAAAAAGGAAAACTTTAGAAAAATGAACACAATTGAACAGTACTAATAATATCCCATGACAAAATAAGAATTGTAAGATTAATTATGAAAAATGAGATGTACAAGTGTAGGCCTACTTTGTTCTATAAAAAGGAGACCATGAACAAAGCACTCATGCAACCCATCCTACAATATAGCTCAAGTTTGAAGGACTCATACCAACCACAGCAGATCAATACATGGAGCATAGCTCTTCTATGGCTTGGTAAGATGCTTGGTGGGGCCACTGGAGAGTGCTTTGTTTATTTGTTTGTTTGTGGCTCCAAAATGGTTCAAATAGCTCTGAGTACTATGGGACTTAACTTCTGAGGTCATCAGTCCCCTAGAATTTAGAACTACTTAAACCTAACTAACCCAAGGACATCACACACATCCATGCCCAAGGCAGGATTTGAACCTATGACCGTAGTGGTTGCCCGGTTCCAGACTGTGGCACATAGAACCGCTCAGCCACACTGGCTGTGTGTGCTTAGATGTTAGTGTGAATGATGTTTTCTCTTATGTGTTTCGGTACTCCTCGCATTGATCTGCTACAGGTGAGTTATTTGACATCTACTGTTATAGTAGTATAATTTATACATCATAAAATAAACTCACACAATCCTTAAAAAATGAATTTCCAGAATAAGATACTGATCATTCTAACAAACAATGGAAAATCTAGGATGGAATGTCTTGAAAAGGAAAGTTGCTACTCACCATATTGTGGAGATGCTGAGTCACAGATAGACACAACAAGAGGACTGTCACAAATAACAGCTTTTGGTCAGTAAGACCTTCCTCAAAATTAGACGAAAAACATACACATACACACACGCAAACACAACTCATGTACACATGACCGCAGTCTGGTGGATTCAGTTGCCTGAGACTGCAGTCATGTGTGTGAGCAGCATTTGCCTGAGTGTGTATGTTTGTGTTTGTCATGTAATTTTGGCAAAGACCTTACTGGTTGAAATCTTTTATTTGTGACAGTCCTTTTGTTGTGCCTATATGTGACTCAATATTTCCACAATACACCGATCATACTATTATACATTACTGTAAGAGTACGTATGTGCATGCACAACAATGCTGTGACTGAAGTTCAGTTGATAAGAGTGGAGTGAGGGGTTGTGTTGGGTGGAGGGGGAGAAAAGAGGCAGCAAGCAGAAGGGAGGGTTAGGGACAAAGGGCTGATGACCCACAGGGTGCCAGCAGGTGTACAAGATAGAAATTCAGTATATGGGCAGCAGAACTGGTAAGTTCAAGTAGTGCACAATGATGGAGACATAAGGGAGTGGATTGAGAGTGAGTGAGAGAACAGAGGAAAAGTCAGAGGGCATGGCTGTGTGGGGTTATCAGAGATTGATGCCAGGAGGATTAGAGAAACAAAGGATTTGTTGCAAAGGGTAACTCCCATCTACATAGTTCAGAACAGCTGGTAGTGGAAGGAAAAAATCCAGAAGGCACAGGTTGTGAAGCATCTATTGAAATTCAATGTATTGTGCTCAGCAGTATGTTCCATCACTGGGTAATCAACTCTGCTCTTGGCCACTGTTTGGCAGTGGCTATTTACTTCACTTGGACAGTTACTTGGCGGTCAAGCCCACATAAAATGCTGGGTAGAAATTGTAGAAGAGTTGATATATGAAATGGCTACTTTCACAGGTAGCTCTGTCTCTGATGGGAGAGGATCAGGCTGTGATTGGACTCAAGTAGAATGTATTATGTGGGTGAATAGAACAGGTCTTGCACTTGGGCCTCACGCAAAATGCTGGGCAGTAATTGCAGCAGAGCTGATGTATGAGATGACTTCTATTGCAGGTAAGTCTGTCTCTGATGGTATAGAATCAATGCGGTGACAGGACTGGATAGAAGTAGAATTACTGTGTGGGTGAATAGGACAGGCCTTGTACTTGAGCCTTCCACAGGGATATGATGCATGTGGCATAGAATAGGGAGTGGTTGTGGAATTGGAATGGATCAGGATACTGTGTAGGTTGGGTGCTTGGCAGAATATCACTTTAGGAGGGGACAGAATGATTGTGGGTAGGCTGTCCCAGATTTTTGAGGTCGACGATAGATAGTCGAAGCCTTGCTGAAGGATACAGTTTTGGTGTACCAGTCTGGGATAATATTGGACAATGAGGCAATGGACAGGAGAATGGGAGATTGGGGAGGAGGGGGGGAAGGGGGTGCTCCTATGTAGCTGGTCCTTGGGGATGATGGGAGTATTAAGTATGTGTTAATATATGACAGGTGAAATCTATTTGTAGACTAGTTTGGGGTGTTAATGTCTCTCTGTGAATGCCTTATTGAGACCTTCAGCATACTGGGCAATGGAATGGTGGCCAGTCTATAAGGGATGATTTTTCTGGTTTGGAACGTATGACAGCTGTCAGAATGCAGGTACTGTTGGTTTATGGGCTTGAAATTGACAGAAGTATGGACAGACCCATGAGAGAGGTGGAGGTCAATGTCTAGGAAGGTGGCACATCAAGCTGAGGAAGACCAGGTGAATCAAATGGGAAAGAAGGTTTTGAGGAAAGAAGGTTTTGAGGCTGTGAAGGATTTAGCATAGGGTTCCTTGGCCCTGGGCCCAAATTATGAAGATATTATTAATGAACCTGAATCCGACAAGGGGTTGGCGGCATAGGTGGTACCATGCCAGCGCCCATGGCTGTGCTGCTGCTTTATTTATACAAGGTCTAACAAGTTTAAGTGCAGATACATCCACTGATGAATGAGAATGGTGTACTGAACAACATTACATCAGCATTTGTATCATTTGCAGACTAATAATTATAACTATTACAGTCATTCATTTTTGGGTTGAGTAGTACCTCCAAGTACATGTGACAAAAGCAAGACATTAATGATAATTTTCTTCTGGGAAGCAGGCCAGGTACTGAAATGTCTACTTATGGATGCAAGACAGAGAGTCTATACTGACAGGTGTAGTCCACATTTTGGCTCAGTTACAATCATGCAGAAAAAATTAGGTCATTTAATTTCTGATGTATTTGTGGGAAGACTGGTTAATACAGAGAAAAAACAACAAAGACACTGATGTGAGTACATATTAAGGTATCACATATAAAATATCTGCACTTATACCCATTATATACCATATATCTGCCCCTCGAAGGACAAGTAGTTATGTGTGAGGATGCAATTAGTTAAAGGTTTAAGGAATGAGGTGGTGAATTTGGAGTTGGAAGGATTCTGGGAATGGTAGTGTTTGACAACAACAAGGCCACAAGCATGAGGGTTATTGGTGTATAGGAGGGGGCTTCAACAGTGATGAATAGTGGTCCAGGTAATAATGGCATGATGATGGCAAAAGTTGGTGAAGGACATGGTTTGTATTTTTAATACAAGAGGATAGGTACAGGCAATTGTTTGGAAGTGTCTGTCAATAAGAACAAATATTTTTTCAATGGGAACATAACAACCAATTACAATGGGGCATCCAGGATTGTTAGGGTTATTGGTTTTGGGTGGAAGCATGCACAGGTAATTGGAGTGAAGAGGGAGATGGATTTGGGGGAAAGGTTTTAGGATGGACCCAAGGATTTGAATGGTGATTTGAGGTTATGTTGGACTTCTGGAATGGGATAATTATGCCTTGGCTTCCAAAGGAAGGAGTCAGACTGCTGGTGGATGCCTTCTGTTATGTAATCACTGTGATCTATCATGATGGTGATGAAGCTCTTGTTTCCAGGGAAGATGACTAGATCAGGGTCTGTCTTGAAGTTGTGGATGGCTGTTTGTTCTTTGATTGAGAGGTTTGTGTTCTTGGGAGCAGTCCTTTGGAAAGCTGGAGAGGCGATGTAGGAGGTGAGGAATAAGACAACCAGATAATATTCTGCCAGAGGTTTCCATACAAGTTTTGTAAGTTAAAATAGACTAGTTGCTCAGAATGATGAAGAGCTATATTCTGTTGGACACTGTTGGTGCATAGTTACTTTATTTGTGAGAGAAATGAATGAAGGAGATACTATTACTGACAGAAAAGGAGAATCTTATATTATTTACAGTACTGGTAATTATTGTGAGAGTAAGAACTGAACATAATTATGATACAATAAAATACCTGTGCCAATTGTCCAAATTTAGATTTCTGTTCTAGTGATATGGAGGAGCTGTCTCTGAATAAGTCTGCTACAAATTTGCGCATGAATTCAACAGATTCAGCCAAAATTTCATCAGACTGACTTTCATAGCTTAGGCTGGAGGCCCAAGATTGTACTGAACCTTCAGACCCTGAAAGATAAAAATGCTGTTTCATTTATCAGAATAAATTACTTTGTTTTCGATATAATGTATAATTAAAATATTTGTCGCCTTTCTTTGTCTAAAACAGTAATCAGCACATTTTACAATTCAGCACCTTATACACTCCTGGAAATGGAAAAAAGAACACATTGACACCGGTGTGTCAGACCCCCCATACTTGCTCCGGACACTGCAAGAGGGCTGTACAAGCAATGATCACACGCACGGCACAGCGGACACACCAGAAACCATGGTGTTGGCCGTCAAATGGGGCTAGCTGCGCAGCATTTGTGCACCGCCGCCGTCAGTGTCACCAGTTTGCCGTGGCATACGGAGCTGGTAGCATGCCGCGACAGCGTGGACGTGAACCGTATGTGCAGTTGACGGACTTTGAGTGAGGGCATATAGTGGGCATGCGGGAGGCCGGGTGGATGTACCGCCGAATTCCTCAACACGTAGGGCGTGAGGTCTCCACAGTACATCTATGTTGTCGCCAGTGGTCGGCGGAAGGTGCACGTGCCCGTCGACCTGGGACCGGACCACAGCGACGCACGGATGCACGCCAAGACCGTAGGATCCTACGCAGTGCCGTAGGGGACCGCGCCACCGCTTCCCAGCAAGTTAGGGACACTGTTGCTCCTGGGGTATCGGCGAGGACCATTCGCAAACGTCTCCATGAAGCTGGACAACAGTCCCGCACACCGTTAGGCCGTCTTCCGCTCACGCCCCAACATCGTGCAGCCCGCCTCCAGTGGTGTCGCGGCAGGCGTGAATGGAGGGACGAATGGAGACGTGTCGTCTTCAGCGACGAGAGTCGCTTCTGCCTTGGTGCCAATGATGGTCGTATGCGTGTTTGGCGCCGTGCGGGTGAGCGCCACAATCAGGACTGCATACGACCGAGGCACACAGGGCCAACACCCGGCATCATGGTGTGGGGAGCCATCTCCTACACTGGCCGTACACCTCTGGTGATCATTGAGGGGACACTGAATAGTGCAGGGTACATCCAAACCGTCATCGAACCCATCGTTCTACCATTGCTAGACCGGCAAGGGAACTTGCTGTTCCAACAGGACAATGCACGTCCACATGTATCCCGGCCACCCAATGTGCTCTAGAAGGTGTAAGTCAACTACCCTGGCCAGCAAGATCTCCGGATCTGTCCCCCATTGAGCATGTTTGGGACTGGATGAAGCGTCGTCTCACGCGGTCTGCACGTCCAGCACGAACGCTGGTCCAACTGAGACGCCAGGTGGAAATGGCATGGCAAGCTGTTCCACAGGACTACATCCAGCATCTCTACGATCGTCTCCATAGGAGAATAGCAGCCTGCATTGCTGCGAAAGGTGGATATACACTGTACTAATGTCGACATTGTGCATGCTCTGTTGCCTGTGTCTATGTGCCTGTGGTTCTGTCAGTGTGATCATGTGATGTATCTGACCCCAGGAATGTGTCAATAAAGTTTCCCCTTCCTGGGACAATGAATTCACGGTGTTCTTATTTCAATTTCCAGGAGTGTATATCTGTCTTACATAGATAAGAATCAGTTTAAATGATGGATTAATATTCATGTATGGTATTGAAAATATATTACTGGCCATTAAAACTGGAGCATCATGAAAATGTAATGTAACAAATATCAAATTGAAATAGTGTGTTCCACATGCTTGGATATTCAAATGATCAGATTTCAGCACAGCCACACAAAGCAAGTAGGAGTAATTCCATCTATATTTGGTATATAGAAAAAGATTTTGCAGTGGCTTTATCATTCAGAAATTGCATTTGAATCTTGATTTTTTTTATGTAAAGCTTGAGCTTTCAACAGTGGGTAGCAAGAAGGCGCTTAAAACATCAATGTAGGCCTGTGCTGTGATATTGCTATTGCCATGCAAAACAACAAGGGGTGTAAGCCCCTCCATGAAAAACATGACCACACCAAAACACCACCACCTCCATATTTTACTGTTGGCACTGCACACACTAGCAGATGATTTTCGCCATGCATTCACCATACCGACACTCTGCCATCGGACTGCTACATTGAGTACCATGATTTGGCAACCCACACAATGTTTTTCCACTGTTTAAGCATCCAATGTTTACGTTCCTTACACTAAATGAGGCATTGTTTGGCATTTACCGACATGACGTGTGGTTTACGAGCATACGCTTGACCATGAAATCCAAGTTTTCTCACCTCCCGCCTAACTGTCACAGTAATTGCAGTGGATCCTGATGCAGTTTGGAATTCCTGTGTGATGTTCTGGATACAAGTCTGCCTACTACACATTACAACCCTCTTCAACTGTCTGTGGTCTCTATCAGTCAACAGACGAAGTCGCCCTGTATGTTTTTGTGCTGTACATGTCCCTTCAAATTTCCACATCACTATCACATCAAAAACAGTAGACTAGGGATGTTTAGGAGTGTGGAAATCTCATGTGCAGATGTATGATGCAAGTGACACCAATCACCTGACCACGTTCGAAGTCCATGAGTTGCGCAAAGCACCCCATTCTGCTCTCTCACGATGTCTAATGACTACTGAGACCGCTGTATGGAGTACCTGGCAGTAGGTGGCACCGTAATACACCTAATATGAGAAATGTATGTTTTGGGGAATGTCTGGATACTTTTGATCACATAGTGTACGTCTTGTGTTTAAACAGTAAACATCTAGTACTATGTATTGGAATATAACACTGATGTGTCAATATTGGGGTCTGCTGTACTGCAATATCATTGATTGTGTTAAGATCCCATGACTGAAAAGTGAATATGAAACTGATGTCTTCAGGAGGTCATACTTAGTGTCATGCAGTATCTCTGGAGCCCTGCCTCGCTAGTGCTCAAGAGGTCCAATTACAAGACAAATGTGATGGTGTCTGGAGCACCACTGACTGTCAGCAAGGTGACCATTGTTGTGGTTTCTCTTGACATGGCAGCAGAGAGCACTACAGCAACAGTAGCATACCACAACTACAACACTGTGCACAGGTGTAACATCTTGCCGTTTTTTCGTATAAATGCCACATACGTGTACAGCATCAAAGTAAAAATATTTATGTCTAGAGGCTCACACATTGTCAGACTTCATATGTCATCATCATAGGGGTCCAGTACATAGTGTGATGGTGTGGGGTGTCATGGGATTCATATCACGATCACCTCTGGTTTGCAAAGTCGGTAATTTGGATTGCAGCCATTACAGCTCTGAAGTGTTAAGGCATTGGTTGTGCCATCTCTTTGAGATCTCTATGACATTATCTTTCAACAAGATAACACAAGACTGAATGCTGCCCTTGCTATTCTAAGATACCTCAACATAGAGGGTGTTTGACTGTTGCTCTGGCCAACACTTTGTCCAGATCTTGCACCCAGTGAAAATATCTGGAAATGGGTCACTGAGAATAGCATCCCACCACTCATCAGCCACTTTATTAAAAACTCAGGCACAGATTTGAAGCAGCACAAAATGACGTACCCGTGTTTGTCATTTGAGATCAGTTCAACTTGATGCCAAGCCACATTCATGCCATTGTTGATGTCAAAGGAAGCAACTCTGCATTGTAAATTTTTCACCATGTATACCCCCAGATAACCTAAAAATTTAATAATATATTATTTCTACTATACTGTATATGTACAACAAGTAAAATTTCCATTATTTGCAACTCCTTCTTGGTGTTCCAATTTTAATGGCCAACAAAGTAATTATTTATTATGTAATTAAAAAAACCTATTGTGTAAAGAGCTAAATTACAACTTACAGGAAAGAAATACCCAATGTTTCAGCAGTTCAGCACAATAAAGACTTAAATATAGCTATGTATATGTGTGTGTGGACAAAAAGAATTGAAAAAAAATTAAGTGCCTAGATGTGGAGTATCACAATGCAAAAATGTGTTAAGTATAATATAAAGATAAATAAAATAAATAGATGCATTAAAAATAACCACCAATGGCTGAAACATCTTCGTAATCATGTGTAAAAGACAATGGAAGTTCTTTCCCCAGGGAAGACAGAAGAAATATGTGCAGCCATTTTAAATTTACAGGTAGTTAATGAACAATCTGATCCAATAGGACACACAGCTACATGTCTAGCATCCAACTTTATCTTCACCTTTACTTACAACTTATTGCTCTGTCACATGTTCGGTCCATTTTTTGCATGTAGATGTTTGTTTGAATACATTCCAGAAAAATGGCATTGCAGGGTTATAGAAATGCTGTACATTTTACCATGTGCAATAAGCAAAGACCATGAACCATACCAAACCAACTGAAAATTCATGTTTTTCACAAACAAGCAAATGTAAGACCTAAAATTAACACATAAATCTGTACAGAACAAGCACAAATCATGGAAGTGTGGATCAGACTGAAGCAAGCAAAAAAGCTTCAAACAGAAGAATGTAATGTTAAGAGAATGTACATGAAGAAATGGGAGAAAGAAAGAATTATAAACGTTTGGAATGAGTTGCTCAAATGAAAACAAAGATAACAACAAAAATTGCATGTCACAATATGCTTACTGAGTGCTCAGCTTCTTCTTAGACCTGCTTGTGGCTTTATTAGCTCTTACAATGAACTAATAAATTATCCTGATCCTTTCAGATGAAGTACAAGACTTCTCTTGAGAAGTAGCCAATTTGTGAGACATGTTTATGTATTTCAAAAACTTAATTGAGCCCCAAGAATATTACAACCAGTGCATCTAATAGGTTTGTTACTCAGCTAGGTACTCACACCAACTCCTTTTCACTGAAACAAGTATTTAAAAAAAAATGGTTCAAATGACTCTAAGCACTATGGGACTTAACATCTGAGGTCATCAGTCCCCTAGACTTAGAACTGCTTAAACCTAACTAACCTAAGGAAATCATACACATCCGTGCTCGTGGTAGGATTTGAACCTGTGACCGTAGCAGCAGCGCAGTTCCAGACTGAAGCACCTAGAACCGCTCGGCCACAACAGCCAGCAGTATTTTAAAAGTCTTTAAAGATGTCTATAAACAAGTCACAATGTTCCCATATATTGGGAGCAACTGTTCACTGAGATCCACACTTTTGACACATAAGGTGCATGATTTTCTTCATACCTGAAAAATTTGAAGGGCATAACATAAAATCAATTTCATCATTGTCTGTTTCAGAACCACAGAAACACAGTGCTGTACCTCTGTTACATACTACACCTAGAGACGAACATACATCATGAATAGATACTACCATAGACCATACCTTTTTTGGTATCTTTTGTAACAACCAGATGTACCATCAGTATAAAACTGTCATCAACTCTTCTGCACTGATTGGTGACGTATCACTAGTGGTGATTCTTACACAAGGCATTACATTCTCTGGGTCATGGGGTTCCGGGTTTGATTCCCGCCTGGGTTGGGTATTTTCTCTGCCCATGGAATAGGTGTTTGTGTTGTCCTTGTCATTTCATCATCATTCGTGAAAGTGGCTATATCAGACTGTGTAAAGAGTGGGACTTTGTACAGACACTGATGACCATGCAGTTGAGCACCATACAAACCAAACATCATCATCATCATCATCATCATCATCATAATCTTATGTGAGTTTGTTTGGTAACTCTTACTTTATAAGTGACTGATCATTTTAGCAATCAGAATGTAGGAATGTTAGTTTACTTTGCCAACTTCCTCTCACTTACAGATAGAGCAAGTTTTATGTCAATTCTATACTTAGCTTGAGATATATATTGTACAAAAACAAGCAGTAAGGTTTATATGTGTCAAACATTTCAAGTCCTCTAAGGATGGCTAGTCAAACAATAAGGCATAGTTTAAAAACAGACTTCCTCTCTTATGAAGTTTGGTACTATCATCTGACCATAATTTCAAAACAGTAGCATTTATAAACAACTTCTGTTCCACAAATGACCTTCAGTAGCTACAACACCATACAAATACTTAAGCACCCCACTATTGGTCAACATTTAACTACTTTTTTCATGAGCAAATGTATTGATTTGGAAAAACCAGGTGGCACATTCCACTTCCTAATAAGACCTCATTAACAAAGATAAAAAATTAGTCATCAGCTGCACACTTTACCAGTTCTGACAGTTTAAACTGTTGTCTTCAGAATTGAAATAGGCTCAAATCACTGGTAAGCCAATGCCAATATAAGAATCGGAGGGCAGTGTCCTTTGCTACAGAGTCAATAAAACAGAGTGACATCTCTAACAGTATATGATACATGTGATGGAAACTGCACATTGTATGTAAGATGTGTGAGAAAAGCCACCCACCAAACTGATACAAAGGTTTTTTTTGTGCAGCTGATAACTGACTTTTTATCTTTGTTGAAATATTCTGCAGCTGCTGATCTACAGCTCTGAACAGAATCATAGATATCATTAATATCATCCATGCAACTTGACCTAAATTAACTAAGCAGGTTCTATCTAACTGACAGCACATCTTCACACAAATAAGATGTTATGCAATAGGAAGCATATTTCATTCAAGTAGGCAAATCATGTACACTCTTCCCTTTTCCAATTATAAGCTGCCCCCATCATTTCAGATGTTGGCAAGTCTTTATTGTTTCTACTTCAAGGCTATCATGATCTCAAAGGAACCTTGCATCCAATAGATGTACATGATCAAATGTAGCACACCATTAAAGACAGAACCTCAGGTCACTTGGAGAAAGATAGGGGATATAAGCTTTCTTGAGATGTTTGAGGAAGTATCAGAGCATTCACTGAACATAATTTAGGAAAACCACTAAAAATCAAAATCAGACTGATTGGATGAGGACCTGAATACTGCTTCTTAACAAATCCAGTTTCCTGAACAATGCGTTGCTATCTCAGGGACTCCCCATTTAAACAACATACTCACTCTTGACTCAAGAAGCAAAATGCAGCTAAACTATTGATCTAACAGTGATATGCCCAGTTAAATTAGTGGCTACAATTTTGATGACACAGAGCTTTTAGCATGTTTTCAATATCCTTTACCTGATCTGATCCAGTACTTTTTGCCGTCATGGTCAGAATCTATGCTCGTACTGGGTCCATAGCCATCACCATCACTTGCTGAACCACTGCTTGGTGCCTCTGTGAAATTCAGAATGAAGATAATATATTAGAACACATGCAGGCTGCATCAGTTATTTTAAAAATATTACACATCCAAATGTAAAATTTTGTTTAAGAGGTTGTAACTACTGTCCTCATAGTGTTTTCCAAAAGGTACTGTGGGCAACACCAATTTCACATGCAACTGACAGTGCTGTGATTTTTGGAACTTCTCCTGGCATAATTCCTGATGAAATAGTTCAGATGTCAGTGATCAAGGGAACAACAGTTCAACAAGTGACCATGTCGCTATCATCAGGGATGTAATTAAAAGTTTGCATAAGAAGTAGTGCAGGGCTTGTGTCTCCTCCCCCCATTCTGACCTGGCTCTCTCTCTCTGCAGTTTGCATCCAGGTGAGGGGATGGGGCTAGCATCTTCCTCCTCCCATCAAAACATTGCTCCGTATGGGGTTTACACTTAGAGATGCACATAATGATGGTAACTTGATTGCTTGCCGAAATATTTTGCCTGTTGGACAATGATGTGCAGCTGTTCACCCATGAACTATTTTGTCAGAGACTTATTTCTAATTCCACATGAGAAAGCTCTTGCTCTTCTGAGTTGCAAGTCAAAATAAATTGTTACCTTTCTCAGTTATTATATTGTAGTACCCGTTGCTCCATTTCCCTCAAACACTGAAACATTCTTGGAAACATGGTGTGTGTCAGATGCTTCCTGCATGGGTACTCTGCCTGATGTAACATGTCACAGTCACCACAGTTTCAGTTTGCTTGTCTGCATGAAAATCATGTCTGTTAGTTCTGTAATGGGACACAATGCCATATGGCTAGGGGTGAGAGACTTCAGGTTGTGAATACAAACTGCAGTTTTACAGACCTCTGTATCAAGACCGACTTTGTCAGTACACTTAACACTCAATATGCAGTGCATTAGTGAAATTTCCTGGGCTCATTGCTAATTATGTACACTGCTTTGTTGGTCAGGTTTGTCTATCCCATGATGTTACAACCATATACATAATAAATCAAATTGTTACATTGTTCAAACAATTAACAATTCATAAATTCTTGCATTCTTTGGCAGAATTATCTCACAACCCACTTGGTTTTATAGCTCTCAGCTTGGTTGTTACAACCCAAAATTTCTTATTTCCAAGTGTTACACTTTAACTCCTGCATCAACTAAGAAAGTTTTTATCAAGATTATAGATACACCCTTTATAAGGATGAGTAATTAGGTCACACCAACAGTTAAACTTGGCACAGCTTCCATTATGAATCAGATAGCCAAATGATTGTATACTGCTGGCATTTTGGAATTAAGAGTGATATAAATGTTTCATAGGCCTTAAAGGTGTTATCTGTATTGTTTGTTTGAGAACATAGAGAGACTCCACTGCCATTAGTGTTCTCGTACCCTACTAGAAGACAACCTTTTTGCTTTGGTCAGTGCTTCTCTTTTTGTCCTAAAGGGAGCTAAGTGCTACTGCTAGATGCAATATATTGATCAAGGCAGCCAAGAACTATATCAGGTTAATAGCCAATATTAGTGTCCACACACAGCACTAGTGATGACTTAAAGAATTTTTTTTTTTTTTTTTTTTACATTTCTTAATTTTTTTCCAGGTGTAAACCACAGAGCTATAACAAAATTGCTTGACAATGAATGAGAAAGTATCATTCAGCATATTTTGTCTGTTTTTCTGTTTTTATTTATTCATTTCCTTTTTTTGTCAATTTGGGTAACTATGAGAAAAAGAAAATTTATTCAATTTTATTGTTGAAATATGATAGGAAATCCTTCCCATACACTGAAACAATCAGGGCCAGATTCACAGATGGCAGTATCCTGGGCAAGAGACTTTTTGATCCTCTCTACCCATTCCATCCCTCCATCTCATGTTTATTTTTGACTTCCTGCATTTTTAGTTTTCATATTTTTTTAACTCAAAATTAAGATTCCATTTAAGAAAAATCAAAATAATGGAATAACTTAAAAGAAATGTATCAGGAACTCTACACTTAACCCATATCTGCCCATGGGGTGAACAAACAGCCCTCTGCAACCCGACAAGGTCTCCTGGATAGCAGTCTGAGCTGCACAACACATGTGGCAGAGAGCAGCATTGAGCATCTGGCAGGCACCTATAGCAACAGAAGAGGAAAATGAATATAGGGGTCACAGCTGTAAGCTGCCTAATTTCCTATGTCAGGCAAATGATGGAAAAGGACCCGAGCTAAAGATTCTTGCTGTGAATGTGTATATGAGTAATTTCAAGTAGTAGTTATTAGTACAAGTTTGTACACATTCATTTTTGGAAAAAGTTCGCAACTGAGTGCTTATAGATGTAAGTATTTCATACATATTGTATTATTTTTTAGTCAGATTTTTGTTATAGTAAATTACAAACATGGTTTAGAGATATGCATACAGATTTATCCTATAGAATTTTTCTACTACAGAGCAAATGAAATATTTTTGTGGGTTGGTTTGACATCTTGGTCATATACTGTGCTTGAAGTCGTCTACAGACGTTAAAGTAACCTCTGGCGTGCCAATGGGGAGTGTTATGGGATCATTGCTTTTCACAATATATATAAATGACCTAGTAGATAGTGTCGGAAGTTGCATGCGGCTTTTTGCGGATGATGCTGTAGTATACAGAGAAGTTGCAGCATTAGAAAATTGTAGCGAAATGCAGGAAGATCTGCAGCGGATAGGCACTTGGTGTAGGGAGTGGCAACTGACCCTTAACATAGACAAATGTAATGTATTGCGAATACATAGAAAGAAGGATTCTTTATTGTATGATTATATGATAGCAGAACAAACACTGGTAGCAGTTACTTCTGTTAAATATCTGGGAGTATGCATGCGGAACGATTTGAAATGGAATGATCATATAAAATTAATTGTTGGTAAGGCGGGTACCAGGTTGAGATTCATTGGGAGAGTCCTTAGAAAATGTAGTCCATCAACAAAGGAGGTGGCTTACAAAACACTCGTTCGACCTATACTTGAGTATTGCTCATCAGTGTGGGATCCTACCAGATCGGGTTGACGGAGGAGATAGAGAAGATCCAAAGAAAAGCGGCGCGTTTCGTCTCAGGGTTATTTGGTAACCGTGATAGCGTTACGGAGATGTTTAGCAAACTCAAGTGGCAGACTCTGCAAGAGAGGCGCTCTGCATCGCGGTGTAGCTTGCTCGCCAGGTTTCGAGAGGGTGCGTTTCTGGATGAGGTATCGAATATACTGCTTCCCCCTACTTATGCCTCCCGTGGAGATCACAAATGTAAAATTAGAGGGATTCGAGCAAGCATGGAGGCTTTCAGACAGTCGTTCTTCCCGCGAACCATACGTGACTGGAACAGAAAAGGGAGGTAATGACAGTGGCACGTAAAGTGCCCTCCGCCGCACACTGTTGGGTGGCTTGCGGAGTATGAATGTAGATGTAGATGTAGATTATTTTCTTTTTGAGGTCACGACACATGCTTAACTATGAATAAAGTTTTACATGGATCCACCTTATGGAGGTAGAGCAGACAGTGACTTTAGGAAAGAGGATTGTGACAGCATAAATGGGCTGAACTGAAATCAGTTACTCTCTCCAGGCAAGATAGTGGTACTGAAATGCAAAAAATTGGGTGATGAGGCCACCATTAGTGAGGTCAGCTCTACTAGTTCTTCTCAAATCTGTGAGCCAATTCCAAAGACATCTGAGACCAGTTCACACAGGGCATGGTGGTGGCATCATTATCTTGATGAACAACCTCCCTCAGCTGGGCAGTGTGACAGGTCTGACAATGGTTCTGGTCCTTCTTTATGACATGGAAAACAGCACATCAGGGCATGCATATGTATAAAGAGAGATTAGCTTCCCCAGCAGGATGAATGATCACTGCCACCTCCAAAAATAGTGCTTATCCATACTAGTATTATAAGTCTGAAAGTCACTCTGTGTCTGTTATGCTTTCATGACTAAACCACTGAACCGATTTTGATAAAATTTGATATGGAGATAGCTTAGGAAGAACAGAAGCTACTTTAGAAAGCGTGTAGTAGAACATATTTATTGATTTGAAAAATATAACAAAAAGCAGGAACAATAATTACTCTTCGAAAAAGCTATTTACTTTTTGAATTTTGAACTTTTTCATATTTGTGAAATTGCTTTTATGTTTCTCGTAATACAATTCCACACAATGGAATACAATCCTCTTTTTTTTTTTTGCTCACATCTAATCTAGATGTAGGGGTTGTGTTATTGAAGTGGTGCCAAATAAAAAGACTTTCACCAACGTAATGCTTATATGATCATCAACATGTTTAATACACTCCTGGAAATTGAAATAAGAACACCGTGAATTCATTGTCCCAGGAAGGGGAAACTTTATTGACACATTCCTGGGGTCAGATACATCACATGATCACACTGACAGAACCAAGGCACATAGACACAGGCAACAGAGCATACACAATGTTGGCACTAGGACAGTGTATATCCACCTTTCGCACCAATGCAGGCTGCTATTCTCCCATGGAGACGATCGTAGAGATGCTGGATGTAGTCCTGTGGAACGGCTTGCCATGCCATTTCCACCTGGCGCCTCAGTTGGACCAGCGTTCGTGCTGGACGTGTAGACCGCGTGAGACGACGCTTCATCCAGTCCCAAACATGCTCAATGGGGGACAGATCCAGAGATCTTGCTGGCCAGGGTAGTTGACTTACACCTTCTAGAGCACGTTGGGTGGCACGGGATACATGCGGACGTGCATTGTCCTGTTGACAGCAAGTTTCCTTGCCGGTCTAGGAATGGTAGAACGATGGGTTCGATGACGGTTTGGATGTACCATGCACTATTCATTGTCCCCTCGACGATCACCAGAGGTGTACGGCCAGTGTAGGAGATGGCTCCCCACACCATGATGCCGGGTGTTGGCCCTGTGTGCCTCGGTCGTATGCAGTCCTGATTGTGGCACTCACCTGCACGGCGCTAAACACGCATACGACAATCATTGGCACCAAGGCAGAAGCAACTCTCATCGCTGAAGACGACACGTCTCCATTCGTCCCTCCATTCACGCCTGATGCGACACCACTGGAGGCGGGCTGCACGATGTTGGGGCGTGAGCGGAAGACGGCCTAATGGTGTGCGGGACCGTAGCCCAGCTTCATGGAGATGGTTGCAAATGGTCCTCGCCGATACCCCAGGAGCAACAGTGTCCCTAATTTGCTGGGAAGTGGCGGTGCGGTCCCCTACGGCACTGCGTAGGATCCTACGGTCTTGGCGTGAATCCATGCGTCGATGCGGTCCGGTCCCAGGTCGACGGGCACGTGCACCTTCCGCTGACCACTGGCGACAACATCGATGTACTGTGGAGACCTCATGCCCCACTTGTTGAGCAATTCAGCGGTACGTCCACCCGGCCTCCCGCATGCCCACTATACGCCCTTGCTCAAAGTCCGTCAACTGCACATACGGTTCACGTCCACGCTGTCGCAGCATGCTACCAGTGTTAAAGACTGCGATGGAGCTCCGTATGCCACGGCAAACTGGCTGACACTGACGGCGGCGGTGCACAAATGCTGCGCAGCTAGCGCCATTCGACGGCCAACACCGCGGTTCCTGGTGTGTCCGCTGTGCCGTGCGTGTGATCATTGCTTGTACAGCCCTCTCGCAGTGTCCGGAGCAAGTATGGTGGGTCTGACACACCGGTGTCCATGTGTTCTTTTTTCCATTTCCAGGAGTGTACGTGCTAATTCATGCTTTCATGCAAATATTATTAGTGGGAACACTATGACTGTCATATTTTCATGACTAAAGTGCTGAACCAATTTCCATGAAATTTGGTGTGAGATAGCTTGAACCTTGATAGGCTACTTTACAAGATGACAATGGTGTGGTTGGTCAGCGACTCTTAGTTTCTATAGATTATTCTGTGATAGTGCTGATCCAGTGGTATTGTGCACATGGTTTATGACATTGAGTTCCCATACCAGTTGACATAGTTGGAGATTTTTGGTGTGGATACAATGAAATTGGGTGGTAATCCCAAGAACCTTATTTAAAACTATTACTATAAGCTTCACAAATGTAACTCTGATTTAACACATAGTTCTAAGAGAGCTCAGTCTGTGAAAATTACTTGAAACCAGCAAACCTCATGTGTTCATGTGTGCCATAGCCTTAAGAGCTACAGAGGCATTAGAACAGCTACAAGCTGATTGCATTTCAGACACTGAGTATCATGCATTTCATACAGCTTCCAAGAGCTCAAAGACTCACAGTGGCGGCATCATTTAAAAGTTGTACCACAAACAGAGAGTCATATCTTTACATGTGGAAGGTGTGAAGCTTTTGATGGGGCTGCATTTGATTATGGTCTATTAACTGTCTATGTTAATCGTAAATTAGTGATCATAGGAGGATGGATAAAAAATGTAGGCACCTTAACCATTAAAATGGAAGGGAGAAACAGCTAGTATGTGTTGCTCGATGGCATAGTCTCACATCCAGTACTAGATGAGCCAGAGAAACCCTTAAAAACTCTACTTCTGCATGACTGTGTTGAACTGAGGCATTTTAAAATATAATTATAACAGATGCTTTCAGATTCTATATACAGCAAAATTTAATAGAAATACATTCATTATGTACCTACATACTAGCATTTACTTTATTTTTTATACAGATGTATCTACACCACTACATACACAGACATCCCATAAAATTACTAGCTTACTCATTCACCATCACTCATCATAACAGAACGGCTGATAAGTGAGCAAAGCAATGGGTAACAACTAGTACTCAATGAAAATAGTGAACCAACTGAGTTCTTTGAGGTATTTTTGAATGAAGATGTCATAAGACACATTGTAAGGCCACAGTAATGCATGCTACTGAAAAATGTTAACACTAGTTTCTATCATTCAGGAGGCAAAATGCACTGTTATCTAGGTATATTGATTCTGTTTGGTTGTATGCTATTACCAGGATGCTGCACTATACTGATCAACCAGAACATTATGAGCATCGACCCACTATTGCTTTAAGTGCCTTGAGGTGATAGCAGTGTCATCTGGTGAGGAATGACTGCTATCAAGACACACACACACACACACACACACACACACACACACACACACACACACTACATATAGTATCAGCGAGCATGCTGCCTGTTTGTAGATGGGAAGGCTTGCAATGTTTCTGTGCTTGACAGATGGCAGACTGTGATGACTCAGAGGTTCGGCATGAGCATTTTGGAAACTGCATGACTTGTTGGGTGTCCAAGGAGTGCTGTCGAAATGTCTTCAACACATGGTGAAATCAAGGTGAAACCATATGCAGATGTCATAGGGTTGGGGGTCACCCTCCATTACAGGTGTTTGAGGTTGTAGCCTGGGAAGACTGGTAAAACAGGATGCACAGCAAACTGTGGTATAACTAACATCAGACATTAATGTTGGGCTGAGTACAAGTGTGTCTGAACACACAGTGCACTGAGCATTCCCAACACTGGGCCTCTGTGGCTGACAACCCATGCATGTGCCAATGTTAACACCATGACATCAGCAACTGCAACTGAAAAGGGTCCATGGACATTGGCACTGGATGGTGGTTCAGTGGCAGAGGTTTGCACGGTATGGTGAATCCAGATACCTTCCTCATCATGCCAATGGGAGGATGTGAATCCATTGTCTTCCAGGGGTACAGCTCCTTGACATCTGTACTGCGGGATGAAGGCAAGCTGGTGGTGGCTCCTTTATGCTCTGGGGAACACTCATATGGGCATCCATGGGCCCAGAGGAGCTAATGCAATGCACCATGATGACCAAGGAGTATTTTACACTGGTTACAGACGACATACAACCCTTCATGATGACCATGTTTCCCAAAGGCAGTGGCATTTTTCAGCAGGATGATGCGCCATATTACAAAGCCAGGAGTGTGATAGAGTGGTTCGAGGAACATAGTGGTGATTTCCAATTGATGTGCTGGCCCTCCAGCTCACCAGATCTGAACCCGACTGAATGCATCTGGCATGTGATTGAATGTGGTGTCCAAGCTCCCCCCCCCTCCCCCCCCCCCCCCCCGCATGTGAATTAGGTGACATGTGTGTGTGCAGATGTGGTGCCAACTCCCTCCAGCAACCTACCAAGGCCTCATTGTTCCCAAGCCACAATGTGCTGCCACTGTTATCCTTGCCAAAGATGGACGTACTGGCTGGCTATTAGGTAGGTGGTCATAATATTCTGGCTGATCAGAGCATACCGGGAGGCCAATGGAGATACCCACCATGCTTTAGTGGCCAACTTGGTGTGATATAACCAGTTCAAAGGGATACTGAGGTATTTTCATGTTGCACATAATGACAGTTTACATACAGGTGACAAAATTGTTAAAATTCACCCATTGTTTAACATCATTAAGAAAAACTTTAGTACCGATAAATCAATGATACTCTATAATGAGTGTCATAGCTATAAAAAGCATATTCATGGAAAGCTGATCCATTTTGATAACAAAGCATGGTTGCAACAATGTGTTTAAGGTACTGTTTGCAAGTTTACTTGTATGAGGGAGGATTCGAAGGGCAAGGTACAGACCTTGGAAAACATGCTGCTGCCAAACTGACACATACAGTAAAGAATGAATATTCAGACCCACAGTTTTCTGTTTATTGTGACAATTTTTTTATATACCCAGATTGCTAATAACTTTGCAAGGAAGCCATGTGAAAATGATTGGATCTGTTCATCAAAACAGAGCAGACAAATGACCACTAATGGCGATCCAGTCTTGAAAAAACAACCCATAAGATTTGATTACTTCAGGTTGAGAAACCGAGAATATAGGCACTGTACAATAGGAAACAGCATGGTTACACTGTTGTCTAATGAATTTGGAGTACATCCCCTTCAAAAAGCAAACTGACATTCAGTTGTTGCTCAACAGAAAATGGATACTGATCAGTCAAAAATTGTACAGCAGTACAGCTTATTTCTGAGTGCAGTAGTAGATGCTAATACTTATATTGGACTTTACAAGATTGCCATAAGAGGCAACAATTGATAGAATCCCATTTGGATTTGGCTACTTGATGGTACAGTCAACAATTCTTTGTTGCTTGCCAGACCACTAGGGGCAAATGCAGACGTAATAGAATTTCACTAGTTTATTGCAAGATCTTTACACCACAAATACAGCAAATACAACTTAGGCTGAGTTACAGTGGTAAATGAGGATGACTGTACCTCTTTCTGTAAGAAAATATTTAACTCGACATATTATTCTCACAGGTCAGATCAGAGGAAAATGTGCACTTTGTAAAACTAAAATTCTGCAAATGTGCCACAAATGTAATGTGAATTTGTATCACGTATGATCTGCAGAGTTTAATCTATAATGATATCATGTCTTATCTTCCTTTCCTAACTAATATGACTACTGAATAACAGTTCATAACTTTTAATAATAAAGACTGATTATCAGATTCCTAATAACTAACACTGATTCGCGTAAAATATGTTATATTTTGATCATTCCTATTTCCGCAGTTTATGACTTCATGTGCCCATGGGGTCATTGTTGACTCACCTAGAAAAAAACCTTATTTCAAACCGACAACTACAAATTATTATTACAGCTGTTGTCTGTGGTCATCAATGACATTAAAAATAGTTCTGAGTGTATGTGAGTTAAAGAAACTGTATCAGAACAAGAGAGGAACAGGCATGATTTCCATGGTGTCACATTTGGATCAGGATATGCTTACGTAGAAGGGAAATGCAATAGTCACTTTTACCTAAGAATACTTACAAATGAAATCTGACTGATGCGGTTTATTCAAAGAAATAAAAGAAGTAAATGTATGAACAGCATCTTCATTTTTTCATTCAATAGCTGGTTTCCTATATCACTTAGCTTCTTCATACTGCCCCTCATGTTGGACAGACTATTCTTTTGAGGAAAAATGATGGCTAACATGCACAACAATGACCAGTGAAACAATATCAACTTGGATACAAATTAATGCAAAATGCAACCACAGCAATAGGTACCAGTGGTGCAACCAACTGTCCAACTTAACAATGAAGCAAATGATATGCTGGTGACAGTGATGGTTTTTTTTTTTTTTTTTTGAATGACCAACTCTACTAAAAATGCAAGTGCCAATCAAGGTTTCTCGTGCCCCTTCCCTCTCAGTGCCCTAACCCTTCTTAGCCTATCCTTAAATCCAGCTCTAGAAAGATAATAAAATCATAAACTTTGTCTTTAGATATTGCTGTGTGAAGACAGTTGTCATTTCATTAGAAATTGTCCCAACCAATATGTACAACAGACCAATATTTGCCTATACTACAATATAACAATGCAGTTGCATACAAGGAAATTTTTTTTATTAATACTAGCAATACCACTGGAAGGTAGGTAATTCCATCAGTATTAGCAATAGATATGGAAGGGTCCAAGAACTGATATCATCTGTGCAGTACATCTCACAAACACTTGGTCACCGACATGTCTGAAATCTTTAACTCTGAGGCAGACCAGATATCAACAATAATATTTGGTTAATATTTAATTAATATTCAAATAAATAAAATTATCATAAGTTTTTTTTTTTCAATGAAGAAATAATGATTCAGTGAGGCAGTTGATACTGCTTCTTTCTGTCTTTATCATATTCCATCTGGCATCAGCCAGTGCACATTACAAATCATGGTCCAAATACAACTTATTCACTGCATTTATTTTCATTACTATCATAAAGCAAAATTACTTTCACACATGAAATCTGTGGTGAATTGCATGTGTTTTCTGAAAGCTTTTCCTGATGAGAACAAATAATCACCACCAACCTTCAGACAAATTTTCCCCAATTTAGTTTCATCTGCGTCTGTTTTCAGCAAAATGTCTTTGCTAAATACAAGAAATCAGTCTCTCGAGCCAAGCATTTACTTGCTGATTTTCTGTGTTAGGAAAATAGTTGCTAATAGAGTTTATTAATGGAAAGTGCCAACAGCTGGAGTGACAGCCAAGAGACTGAGTGAAGTGGTGCACTGGCTAGCACACAGGATTTGCTTCCAGGAAGATAATGGTTCAAGTCCCCATCAAGCCATCTGTATTTAGGTTTTCTGTAATGTTACTAAATCACTACAGATAAATGCTGAGATGCTTCCTTTGATAAGACCATGCCTGACTGCCTTCCCCATTATTTTGTAATCTGAGCTTCTGTTCTGTATCTAATGACCACGCTGTCAATGGGATGTTAAACTCTCATCTCCCTTCCTTTGAAAGTGAAGAAGAGAAAAAATGGCATGGAGTGATTTTGGAAAATTAAGCAGTTTTCCAAAACTAAGCTTCCAATCTGTCTGAAATGGAAAGTTCACTATCAGCATATATTACCAGTTTAGACTTACAGCAGAAACCATAAAAAAGTGGAGTTGCTTAATAACAACTGCGAGATGATGATGATAATTAGTAGGAGAGGTAGGGAATGGACAAGGGAGTGAGATGTAATTTTTACTGTACCGAAAATCAAATGAAGGGAAATATACTCAACAAAACAACTGACAGATGTACAAAACATGTCAACAGATAAGAAAAGGTCCAAATGATGAGCTAGTGGAAGGTGGGTAAATGGCATTAGAAAATATGCAAGGGCAGCGTGAATGTGTGTCACTGAAGTCTACAATGCATGGAGAAGTATAAAGTCTCCGTCCAGCAATGGCTGTCAAATAGCTGATAATGGCAATGATCTGACAATTTAAATTGCAACATTATAAAGGCAGCATACAATAAACATAAAATTGACATGAAGTATACTGAAAGCTTTGCTTGACATGCAAAAATTAGCATTTCAGCTCAAAACACAAAACAGGTAGAAGTAATGCCACTGACGTTCAGTATCTACGAAAACATTACACAGCAGGTTTATCATTCATAAATTGCACTTGAATGCTAGTTGTTTGTGGAAGATCTCAGATAAAAGGGGCAAACACCTACTAGCAATTCAGAATTCAACAGTGGCAGGATATGGAGTTATCAAGACTGCTTCATTGCTCTATAATGTTGCTGCTTAGGATCCCACAACTGCCATGCAAGTATCGAATCAATGGTTTTAGGAGGGCCATACTCAATGCCATGCAGGATCTCAATGATCCCATGACACTAGTATCTGAGAGGACATACTGTTTGCTTGGCCCTGCTGGACTGTATAGCTCCATCATATATCTAGAGCCACAAAATGAGCTTGTTTACAGCAAACCAGTTATCCATACAGACTGTCAGCACTACAGCAATTGTCACACCTTCTCATGATACTTCAGCAGAAAGAGATGTGTCAAAAGCAGCATGCCCAATGACAACACATGACACAGGATTGGTACCATGTCACCTTTCCAGACAGGTCCTAGTTCTGCATACACCATCACCTTAGTATTAACCCCGTATAACTCTCCAAAGCGGACAACCTTTACCAGATGCCATTCATCATCCCCATACAGGCCCAGTACCTTGCATGTGGTAGGAGGTGCCATTGGGTAAACACCATGATCACATCAGCACCCATTGCATTCATGACTCATTAAGGCTGTACCATATCTTTGATGTGTCTATGATGTTATCTTCCAACAAGATAATGCAAAACTGCATGTTGCCCATGCATGCTCTTGTAACTTACCTTGATGCAGAAGATGTTTGTTATCCTGGCCTGCCCATTCAACAGATCTCTCATCCACTCAAAACATCTGGTCATGGGCTGCTGACAGACTAACAGGCTATCTTTGCCAGCCATTAAGGTTGATGAACTTTGGCGTAAAGATGAAGTAGAATAGAATGAAGTACCTGTATTTCTGTCATTCAAATGCAGATCTTATTGATTCCCAGCAGGACTACAGCCATTGTTGCTGTCAGAGATAGCAGCTCTGTGACCTAAATTTTACACTCTGTATACTCCAAAACACCTAGAAATTTCGTATTTTGCTGTCCTTTTTGGAGTTAAAATTTTAATGAACATTATACCATAGCAATGTGTTCAGTTTGTGTAGTTACATACTGTCAAGTACACAGTCCATCCACACTAATGTGATCACCACCTATGTTTGACATCAACTTGTGAAAACTGTTCACAGACGGCAGATGGCAGCACTAGCAGTAGAGGCTATATAAAGCATGCTGGAGGGATGCAAAAAACAGTGCAGTTATTGTTGTAAAGTGGAAAAGGAAGGATTTATCTGATGTCCAAAAGTGCATGATCATGGACTTTCAGACCAAGGGTGGAAGCATGGTTAAAGTATATCATGCATGGCAAAAGTATACTATCCAAAACTGGCACCAAGGCAATTGTGGTGTACTACAAGCCATAGACAACTGGGGTGAACAATTGCTGCAGATGTGTAAGGGTGAATAGACATGCAACTGTTAAGCAATTGATCACCTAGATGATACTCAACAGCCGTTTAGTGAACATTGATGCATATGGCCCTCTGCAGCAGGCGCCTTTTTCATGCACCCATGCTGACTGCTGTTCATTGGTGACAAAGACTGGAATTTGCACATCAGTACTACAACTGCACATCCACTGAGTGGTGAAAGGTGGCCTTTTCAGATGAATCATGTTTAATGCTCCATCAGATACATAGCAGTTGATGTGTATCACCCTGCAACAGTTTTGTCGGAAGTCCAATCCAGAGGAGTAACCATTACAGTCTGGGGAATGATTCTGTGACATTCCCTCAATGAGCTCATCATTATGGAAGGCGCACTGGGTCAACACAAGTGGGAACTATGGACACTCCTACAAGCCCTTTGTTTTTTTCTTCAGCATGATGGCATGAGTAGTCGGTAAAGCCGGCACTGTTGCATAATCTATTCAAGATGACAGATCCAAGATGGCGGCTATAGATGTGGCAATGTCGCACTGATGTAATGTCCACAAATTCAAATTTTGGCGGGGAAAATAGGTCAGTTCACCTATCTCCACTAACCTAACCCCACTCATCTCCTCTTTACTCTTCCATCTGGAAATTGGTGGGAAAAAAGACGCAGTCTATTCTGGGTTGCTGGCTAGGATGGATATAAGTCTTTATTTTATATGCACTGGGTCCATTGTTTATTTAAACAATTTGAGTTGTCATAGACAGTAGTTCCATCTATCGTGTTCAGCTTGAGGTCCGGAGTTCCACTGACCTAATTCACAACACCACCACCAGAGTTTTAGATGTAAATTCTAAGCAGATTATCAAGACTGCTAAATCTGAGTACAGGAGAGAATTCAATCAACCAAAAATTGAGTGTTTTAGAAAACTGCTCAAAGATATGAACTGGAAAGATGTTTATAGTGCTCATGACATGAATGAAAAATATAACACATTCATGAACAATGTCACTACCATGTTTGAAAACTGTTTTCCTCTAAAAGTTTCTCAAATTAAACAGAAGTCTATAATAAAACCATGGATCATCCAAGGAATAAAGATTTCCTGTAAGACAAAAAGGAAAATGTATCTCTCGACCAAGAATAGCTCCAATGCTGATGATTTAGCTAAATACAAGGAATACTGTAAAATATTAAAAAAAGTAATTCAGGCATCTAAACAAATACACTACGAGAAGAAGATAGCAATGTCAGGGAACAAAATAAAAACAATATGGGATATAGTGAAAGAGGAGACTGGTAGAACCAGAAAGGTACAGGTGCAAATAGCACTAAGGGTAGATGACACATTAGTAACCGATGGGCATAGTGTGGCAAATCTATTTAACAAGTACTTTATATCCGTTACTGATAGAATGGGATTGTCAGGATCAGTAAATAATGCCCTTGAATATCTGAAACTAGCCTATACAAATACCTTTACGGACATGAATATGTCACTCACATCACCAAAAGAAATAACTTCCATAATAAAATCTTTAATAACAAAGCAATCTAGTGGTTACGATGAAATATCAACAAAGTTAATTAAGGCATGTTCTTGTGAGTTTAGTACAATTCTAAGTTACTTGTGTAACCAGTCAATTATAACTGGGAAATTTCCTGACTGGCTGAAATATGCAGATGTTAAGCCTCTATTCAAGAAAGGGGATAAAGAGATGCCATCAAACTACAGACCAATTTCACTTTTGCCAGCATTCTCAAAAATTTTAGAAAAAGTAATCTACAGGCAGCTTCTCAGCCATCTGACCACAAATAACATATTATCAAGAACACAGTTTGGATTTCTGAAGGATTCTGATATCGAAAAGGCTATTTACACCTACAGTGAGAATGTACTTAATTCATTAAATAACAAGTTACAAGCAGCAGGTATTTTCTGTGATTTGTCAAAGGCATTCGACTGTGTAAACCACAACATCCTTTTAAATAAATTAGAATTCTATGGTGTCACGGGCAGTGCTGCAAAATGGTTCAAGTCATACCTCGCTAACAGGAAACAAAGGGTGTAAGTGCAAGGGACTAGTGAATTAAGTCATCAGTCATCATCAGAATGGAAGAAATTACATGTGGTGTCCCACAAGGATCCATCTTAGGGCCATTGCTTTTTCTTGTGTACATTAATGATCTCTCATCAGTTACACTGCCAGAAGCAGAGTTCGTTTTGTTTGCAGATGACACGAGCATTGCAATAAATAGTATGTCGAGTGTAGTTCTAGAAAGATCTGCTAATGATATTTTCATGGATATTAATAAATGGTTTAAAGCCAACTCACTGACATTAAACTTAGAAAAGACTCACTATATGCAATTCAGAACCTGTAAGAGGTTTCTACCCAGCATATGCATAAAGTACGAAGAAGAGCAGATAGAAGAGGTTGACAGTCTTAAATTCCTGGGATTACAACTTGACAATAAATTCAGTTGGGAGGAGTACACCACAGAACTGCAGAAACACCTTAACAAATCTGCATTTGCAATTAGAGTGTTAGCAGACATAGGCGACATAAAAGTGAAAAAGCTTGCATACTTACCTGCTTTCATTCCATAATGTCATATGGTATAATATTTTGGGGTAACTCTTCAAGTCAAACAAAAGTTTTCAGAGTCCAAAAGCGTGTAGTACGTATTATTTGTGGAGTAAACACACGGACGTCTTGTAGAAACCTCTTCAAAGAACTGGGTATACTAACTACTGCCTCTCAGTATATTTACTCCTTAATGAAATTTGTCCTAAATAATATATCTCTTTGTCCAACAAACAGCTCAGTTCATACATACAATACCACGAACAAAAATGATCTGCACAAGGACTTAAAAGCACTTACTTTAGTTCAAAAAGGGGTCCACTACTCAGGAACACTCATCTTCAATAATTTGCCAGCAAACATAAAAAATTTAGTTACAAATAGAGATCAGTTTAAAAGGAGCCTGAAAGACTTACTAGTGGCCAACTCCTTCTACTCCATTGACGAATTTTTTAATAGAAACAAATGATGTGTTGTATATATTTATACTATTAGTATTGTTATTTCAGCCTAAAAAAATAAAAATATAAAATAAAGAAGGGTGACACGTTCCACGTCCATGAGGATCTCCTCAACACGGATCTATGGAACGAAAACTAATCTAATCTAATCTGTTGGCCCTTACCCTTCCCTCCTGTATGGTGGCCCAGGGAAAAGACGGCTGGAAACTTGCTCAGTCTGTGCTGTGATTGCCAAGAGGGCAGACATAATTGTTTTCTGTGTACTATGCATTCAATGGATGAGGTGTCTGTGCTGGAGGAGGAGGAGTTTAACAGGTATATTAGTTGTAATCTTGCAACTGAGGTCTGCGTCCATAGCGACGTGCATGATGCTTGGAAGGCAAACATATTTGGTAAAGGTATGAAGGACATGAATACACTTCATCAAGAAATGATGATTCGGAAGGATGGGTCCAAATTACACTTCGAAACTCATTGTGATAACCACGTGTGCTCTGACTGTAGATTATTCGTTAAAAGTCCAGTCAGTCTTTTGAAGCATAAGAGGCAAGAAGTTTTCTCACTCCAGCTCACATTGCCTGCCCCAGACTCTCCTCAGCCAGAAGGAGGCTGTGCACTTGGCACTTTCTGTCGCTCTGGAAACACCCATAGCTTCTTCGTGACGCACGGATGTCCTTTGTCGTTGAACATGAACTGCTTCAGGAGTTATTAAATCTGGTGTTTACTCAACGTGCAGAGTATTGTCACAAACACATCTTGAATATATAACAGGAACTAAATGTACCACTGCACAAAGAAAGTAAGAGAGAGAGAGGGCTTTGCAGATGATGCAAGAATATTTTTATATAAATACACGTTTTATTCTGAGGAATGCCACTTGAATACCGACTCCAAAAAAGAACACAGCACACTTGTGAAACCTCCCTGAGGCACTTCGCATGCTTTTGTAGAAAATACCACATCCTCCCCTTGTCTCTGAGCATCAGCTGCTTCAGGAGTTATAAAATCCAACTGAATATGCCTCTAAATACGCTTTCAAAAAGATCACTGCACAATAATTTGCTTCAGTTTCGTGATACGTACCACCACACTCGAATTCTGAGTCTAAAAAACACCGTGGCACACTTGAGCTCCCTAAGACACTTCACATCTTTTTTGGGAAATAGTTCCCGAAACTGATATCAGCTGCAATATCCGATTTTACGCACCAGAATGACGATATTTGGAAGCTGAAATAAATACCTCACCAACAGGGACGCTCACCCCTTTCCGACTTTTAGCTGCCTGTCTGAAGGCAATGCCAGAGAGAGAACTGTCAGAGTCATACAGCTGCTGTGGTGTTCATCGCTTTTCTGAAACGCTGAGTGGGCTTAGTTTATATTTGCTGCTGCAATCATGAACTTTATTTTCCTCACTTCTCGAAGCACACGCTGGGGCCTAAGGACAGATGGGAAAATCAGAGCAATTACAAGTTTATGACATATTTCGAATCCCACAACGGATTGTGAAAAAAACACAAACAGAATTCGAAACACTGTCCTACAGACGAGAAAAACAGCTGGAATTTTCGGTGAATTTTAGATGTCCTACAACTGCTGGTCTGCAGATGCTCTAAAGCCACAGTGGTGAGTGAGGGACAGCATATAATCCGTCTGAACCAGAGGAGGATGGTCTGCTTGGACTTGTCTCTGAAAACTCGAACAAACAACACATCACGTTGCTCTCAGAAGTCACAGAACTTTCCATAGATATCTTGCCATTGTCTTATGTGAACCAGTCTGTAGAGGCTCCAATGCCCCGCACAAAGGATGTCTTATGACTCTCTGATGTCACCGTACTACCTGTGAATAGAGCATTCTGATTAGTTCTAAATGATTTTATCTGCCAAGCTGCTGCTGCTGCTGCCAGATGGGAGCACTGTCCACGAATTTCTGCAGATGGACAAATTACAAGGCTTTAAGTACCAAACCATCTTGTACAGATCGAAAACAACATACAACAGTTACACTGCACTGACAGTTAAACCCTGCAGAAGTGTTCTACAGATCATGACCACAAACGATTGTACCACCATACAGTATCAATGTACTAAAGCACAGTTCATATCCTCCAACATACAAAATCATCACTTCTGGATCCTGCATACATCTATCGACCACCAGATACTCGTGCATATACCGTGAAGACAGACTGATCCCAAAAAACATAAGCGCATGCACCATATATAGACGCAGGACTAGATATTTCCATGAGGTTGGTTTGTCATCCACCGTGGCCAATGGTCACATGTCAACTGGCCACTGCACACACTGGCCTGTTGTGCGATCAGTGTGCCCTCCAGGTGTCAGTCTCTGAACTGGTGTTCAAATGCTGGGCTGGCTACCCTGACACAGAGACGTTTCTGTTTCTGGTTCTGACCTGCTTGCTTGTTGCCCTGCTTTCTACAGACATCTCCAGACTCTGGGGTTAGAAGAACATATGTATTTTCGCATGGTTAGCCCGAATATAATACCATTTACGCGGTAGTTGTCGATATCAGACACTCAGCAGTATGCTAACACTCACTTGCAAAGTATAATTCCAAAGACAAAGAGTGCAAATTAATCACTAGAAGTCCGAAACTTTAGCGAGGTGCTGCGAGGTGGGACATGCTGCAAACCATTAAGTAACTAGCAACTTATCTCGTCTGCATAAGATCGTTAAATGAAAGCTCGAAAATAGAGGATACTGGTAGTTCTGCTCGTATTTTTAAGGAATACTGATGTCAGCGATATAACTGATTCCAAATCATCCTTCTACTTTACAAAGTCAACTAAAGTTTTAATTCTTATAATAACATGTGTTTCTCATGTCTAGAGAACTGGCAAATGTCTCTCCCACCTGTTTCTCACCATATAGATGCACACAACATCTCTCAACCAAATAAAGACGGAAAATGTGTAGAATGGTAGTATAAGCAGTCAACTGATCAATTTACATGGGAGTGAATAATTGTCCCATATTGAATTTTCTCAAATTTCCATGGACAATCCTCACATCACATGCGATAACTAAGGCTATCCAACACATACTGAGTATTAGTTTGCTATTCACCCGCCTAGAGGGCGACACGGTTAGGTCAAGTACATCCCTGTACCCAGACTCTCCAGTGTGAGCGGCTCCCGCCGTAAGCCGGAAATGTCAATCATTCCAGCCACAGGCTATCTTGGCCATGTACTCCCTGAATGCCAGGCAGAAGAGTCCTAGGAAAACAGCCACATATTTATCACTGTACTTAAAATTAAATATTAGGTTGCAGCCTCAATCTGACGACATTTGACAATGAGCAAAGCATCAGAAATACCCTTTCCCGACGACTGTGCCTCTGGAAACATCAAAAGCTGTACCGTTCTAATGACTGGACATAATTTTCCACATAAAAAATTCTTTCATTCCTCTTGCGTCTGCTGATGCATCAAAATCGCAATCTCCACTACAAATCTGCACCTTCCTTATAACAGGACGTAGGCACTTTCTTTGCACACTTTGGATCAATGATCACAGTAAATTTACAACCCAACACGGACTTTATAAGCATGTCAATCACAGAGAATCTATTGCACATCCCCTACTAAGTATAATACTTCGCTAATAACTGAATGCTGGTGATATCAAAGAATTACGAGTAAAAATGCGCGATGGACAGCCATGTCTTGTTTGACTTTCTAGCCAGTGGTGCCACTGTGATACAGGATATAGATGTAATCGTCTTATGAGCGACAAGCTATTGAAAAATACGATCGCGATGACCATGTTACTGTCACCCTGCGTAATAAGCGGTTTTCGTCCTACCGGTGCACTCGAGTATCGCTAACGATATCCATGTTAAAAACTATTCCAGCTTTATAAATCGAGATATGGTATTGCTTCCGAAGGAAGTGGCCTTGCACACAAATACTGTAACACTGAATATAGATGGTGATTGCCGGGGTGTGTGTTAGAAGACTGAAAGTGTGGATGCACATCGGAACGTGAAGCCAATATTCACAACTTCATCATGCTGCCACTAGATATTTCTCGAGTATTTGTAACACATTCTACCCCAATGCCAAGTCAGAGGTTCTGCGATACACCCACTGGGTTACAGCACAGGGTGGACAATGGTTGACTGAGAATGATCTCATTCAGTAGATGGTGCACTATGCAATGAATTACTTTAAAAAATGCAGTGTTAGATGGAAGTTGTAAGAAATCTACAAACTCCTATGGACAATACAGTGGGTTTTCAGATCTATAGTATTATGCTTTGCAGTAGAAATGCTGTCTGTGATGAGGAAACATGTCTTTCCATTCAACTACATCCTTGCATTGGATCGTATGGAGATGTCTTTTAATGATTACATTCACTAGTGAGTCACCTTTTTTCGAACCTGTCTGCTAAGGACCCCATACAGCAAAACTCCAACGTGATTTTAGACAGTGCCTCTGTATCTTGTAACTGTTCCTCAGTCTCTGCCCCATCCTCCCTGCAGCTTCGCCTCTATGATTATCCCAATTTAAGTCAGAACTGAGCAGAAGTAGGAGAGCGCTATATCTTCCAACTTTTGCAACCCGTGGAGAAACAGAGTTAGCTGAGTTAATGCAACAGGATTGTGTTTTGACGACTTGGTGGAAACGGGAACATGTTGTCGTAGCTCCGCCAGCCGTGTAGAATGTGTAAAGCCAGCACCAAACGAAGCCTTCTCATGCAACATGACATAGTGAGACAAGCAGTGCGAGCAGTTAAGGGAACTGAAAGAAGCGGGACGATTTTGCTACTGCATTGTAGTGCTCCTCCAAACTACAAGTAAAAACCATAATTTAGACGATGGAAAGTGCAGAAAATGCAAAAAAATATTGAAAACCGGAGTCAGATGTGTGGAATGTAAACAATGTTTCTATTTTCGATGTGCTAGATTGATCATCAGCGCAAGAAAGCAACGAATTCATGACAGACTGGAACTGTATTCAATGCTGCCTCAAAAACACAGGTAAGATAATAAAAGCGAAATTCATTGTCTATAAGCTGAGGTTTCTCTGCTTAATAAGGAGGTGAACGACATAAGATCAATAGTGCCTGCTCAGTAACTGGAGGCCTAAATTAACAACAAAAGAAAGCTTCCAGCCGTTATTACTATAAACAGGTATCAAATTCTTGACGAACTAGTGAAAGATATGGCATTTAAATCTGTGCAGGCAAAGAGCAACATTCCAAACTGCAAAAAACCTGCCGGTACCATAATAAGTTCAAAAAACAAGCCCTAACCTCGTGTTATCATAAACAAACTGACCAAAATATCAACAGTGAAATCCGTGAAAATGTTTGGAAGAAACTGGCCCAAGATGACGACAGAAGTGAGGTAAATCAGAACCACAAGACGGGACGGATTCTAACATATAGAGACAATCACGGTCGTGGAACAGCGCAAAACGTCGCGAGTATCCAGGACGACTTTACAGCAATAGCTCACATTCAACTTGGAACACCTCTTTCTGCTGTGGGGAAGCCGTGTGTGCAAAAAAGTGAGTTTTTTTCATCAAATGATTGTGTCGGAATCATGGGTGGTACAAATGATGTAGCAAAAAATCAAGTAAATGACGCTATCAGGCACATGAAAGTGGCACTTGATAAGTTGATTAACACTAAAGTAATTGTCGTTAATATTCCACAGAGACACGATCTAATGGAACAGTTTATATTGAACTTGGAAGTACACAAGACAAATGATAGGCTCAAAACAATATGTAATAAATCTGACAATGTGTTCCTGGTTAGTGTCAGCAATCTATAAAGAGACATGCACACACCTTATGGAATGCACATGAGTAAAAGAGGCAAAAAGACTGTCAGCAAATTAACTGTCGAGGAAATTAGGTGAAATCCTCCAAAAAGCGGTGTAAAACAGTGCATTGCCATGCAATTCACAAACCTACCAAATCTGAAACAGCCACACAAACAGCCACTGCAGACAAGCCTGGGAAACTCGTAAGGCCTGCTGGACAGTTTAGTAGTCCTAAATCATTCCGTATAGTCCAGCAGGAGAAACTCAGACTTAATGTCATACATCAGAATTTCGGTAGTCTTAAAAACAAGCACAATGATCTGGATATTAATACTGTCTTGGTAAACCTGATATTTTAGCCATAACAGAACACAGGAACACTGAAGACCTGATTAGCATTAGTCAACCACTCTCCATGAAATTTTGTTCTGCCTTTAGTAGGAGAAACAAGACTGGGGGTGGCATAGCGATCTCCACTGTTAAAAAATGGTTCAAATGGCTCTGAGCACTATGGGACTTAACATCTGGGGTCATCAGTCCCCTAGAACTTAGAACTACTTAAACCTAACTAACCTAAGGACATCACGCACATCCATGCCGGAGGCAGGATTCGAACCTGCGACCGTAGCGGTCGTGCAGTTCCAGACTGAAGCACCTAGAACTGCTCGGCACTGTTAAAGGAAGTAATTTTAGTGTTATTGATGTAACTACACTACTGGCCATTAAAATTGCTACACCAAGGAGAAATGCAGATGATAAACGGGTATTCACTGGAGAAATATATTATACTAGAACTGACATGTTATTACATTCTCACGCACTTTTGGGTGCATAGATCCTGAGATATCAGTACCCAGAATAACCACCTCTGGCCATAATAACGGCCTTGATACGCCTGGGCATTGAGTCAAACAGAGCTTGGATGGCGTGTATAGGTACAGCTGCCAATGCAGTTTCAACACGATACCACAGTTCATCAAGAGTAGCCATCAATGCGAACAAGAGATGACTGAGACGTGTAACCAAAGGCACCCCATACCATCACACCAGGTGATACGCCCTTATAGCAATGATGATCACATGCTTCCAATGTGCGTTCACCGCGATGTCGCCAAACACGGATGCGACCATCATGATGCTGTAAACAGAACCTGGATTCATCCGAAAAAATGACGTTTTGCCATTCGTGCAATTTTGTATGGTGCAGGACACGAATTGTATTTTGCTACATCAACACAGTATGCATTGATATATTGCTGGGTTGGAGATCGGTTTCACGCTCTAATATTCAAGCTCCTGTCCTCAGTAGCATATCAGTATAATTGATTAAGAGTCTTTCCGTATTTGACGACCTGTAGGCTACTTTGCAAGGTTTAATTGTCAGTGCACATGCTGCTGCTTGAACGTTTGTGGGAAGTGCGGCACACAGTTTTAATCTGCCAGGAAGTTTCATATCAGCGCACACTCCGCTGCAGAGTGAAAATCTCATTCAGCAAAATGGTTCAAATGGCTCTGAGCACTATGGGACTTAACTTCTGAGGTCATCAGTCCCCTAGAACTTAGAACTACTTAAATCTAACTAACCTAAGGACATAACAAACATCCATGCCCGAGGCAGGATTCGAACCTGCGACCGCAGCGGTCGCGCAGTTCCAGACTGTAGCGCCTAGAACCGCTCAGCCACTCCGGTCGGCTCTCATTCAGCAAAAAACTATTTTGTATACAACGCTATATTGCACTGGTAGTTAAACCCCGCAAAAGTTGTATACATATCGTGAAGTACATAGAAGACTCACAAGAATATTGGGAACCAGGAACATATTTACCAGTGTAACTACAATTAAATATTACGGTTGCTGCTGCAGTATGACACCAACTAATGTACAGGAAATGTCTCCTCTTGATGGCTGTAGTTCTGGAACAAATCTCAGTATCTCTCTCATACCCTCGCAGTTATCGATGCGCTGAATCTATACGTCCCTAACGATAGGACACACATTCATTTTCTCTGGTCATGCCACAACAAAAGCCACAGTAACATTGCACTACAATATATACTCATTTTACACAAACGGAGCAGTTATCTTTTATATCTGTACAACACCCAGAATAGTTATGGTACACCTACACTCACAATGGCTATATGTCTCGATTCTCCTCTGTCCTAGGAAATCATCTGACAAAATCTTCGAATCAGCGCTTCCGGAAGGTGCTGCATCCTGCCAAGACTCTCTCTAACAAGTGTTATGAAGGACAGGTGTCTGGCACTATGCGATAATGAATACCACATCCGCGGAGATAACGCATGGCAGGACATCACCAACAAGTGTTGGTGTACTGTAATCAACTTCACTACCTATAGAACAACAAGGAAAATGCGAGGGTACCCTTAGGGATGCCGATGAGGGGATGTACTGTTACAGCTGTTTGCCGTCCTGTTTGTACACTATAGCAGGTCCAGTTGAACACTTGCATTGCTATATTTTGCAGCTGTTTACGAAATGAATCTATCACCAATTACTCTTAGATATACCCCTCAGTGCGTTGATATCACAATTCATCATGTCCAATCCTTCAATTACGACTAGACATACGTATTTTTTTTACATAAAAACTTGGAAGGTAGGAGACGAGGTACTGGCGGAAGTAAAGCTGTGAGGACGGGGCGTGAGTCGTGCTTGGGTAGCTCAGATGGTAGAGCACTTGCCCCTGAAAGGTAAATGTCCCGAGTTCGAGTCTCGGTTCAGCACAGTTTTTTTGCTGCTAAAAGTCTCATCTGCAGAAAAAGAATGGGCAGACAGTGCTCCCACACCAGTAGCAGCAACGGTTTGATGCGTATATTCAGTGACAGACAGTCTGTCCCATTAAGATTGCCAGGAAGAATGCACCCTGTGCTATTTTGGGAAGCACTGCAGCATCTCTCTCGGCGATGGACCCACACCGCAGGTATGCGTCATCACGCCAGCAACGTGTTTCGACAGGTATTTCTCGGCTGTCATGTATGAAAGAGATACCACCGCCTCATCCTTGCGGTATGATCTGCAATGACACCTATGTGTGGTTTGGCAACTGACAGCTGTGTCGGCCCTTTTTGGGGACCACCGGAGAATCCCAACTCCTGGGGACGGGTGTGGAGTTAGCGGCATCAGCGTCGGGCGTCGAGTGACAGGATGTGTTTTTTATTAGTGATCATTTGTTTAAAACTATACTCCATCGATTTCACCGATCAACAGGATGCTGCAAATTAAAAAGAAACTATCCCATACATGTGAAGAATATCGATTTCATTAATTTGCATAATTTTTTTTATATCAACATGGTGTTAGTGGTACAATAGTTTAGAGGAGGGTGTGTGTGAGTGGGTGACATAGAGCAGAACAACAGGTTAAGTGCAGAACACTAGATTAATTTGCATAATTTTAGTGTAAAATGCAGCAAAATAGTTTAAGGGGGTGGGTAACAAACAAGAATGCGCCAGAAATGGCGTTCAATGGCATGTGAAATTCGAAAAGTGTACCGGAAAATGGTCAGAGGACATAACTTATTACTTAATTGGGAATCAAAGTTCGTACAATAGTTTTAGGAAATGGGTGTGACAAATTAAGACACCCAGAATACAGTGCTAAACATTAGGTTATGCAACATGTTTGCCCCATGTATTTAATTCTTACAAGACCTACAAGTTTCCAAACAGCAGAGAATGATGAGCAAGAGAAATCCAACACCACAAACTGATTCTTTTTATAAACAAGATATCCTTGCCAGAATGAGATTTTCACTCTGCAGCGGAGTGTGTGCTGATATGAAACTTCCTGGCAGATTAAAACTGTGTGCCCGTCCGAGACTCGAACTCGGGACCTTTGCCTTTTGCGGGCAAGTGCTCTACCATCTGAGCTACCGAAGCACGACTCAGGTCGAATACTCACAGCTTTACTTCTGCCAGTACCTCGTCTCCTACCTTCCAAACTTTACAGAAGCTCTTCTGCGAAACTTGCAGAACTAGCACTCCTGAAAGAAAGGATATTGCGGAGACATGGCTTAGCCACAGCCTGGGGGATGTGGTACTGCCTCTAATTGTTTAAATAAGGACTGAAAACAAAGACTTAAGTCCAGCACAGGCCAAGTCCTTTTCCAGCCAATTGCTAGGAAGAAGGGGCGGTCGGATGACTTAGGTTAGTGGAGGTAGCCCAAGTGCCCTTTTTTCCCGCCATTTTCTTAGGTTACTGGAGGTAGCTGTGGTATGTTGCATTGTCCTTATGGAATTTGAACTTTGCGCCATTTTCTGGGGGATGGGTGGGGAGGCAGGAGGGGAGGGGAGGGGATTTACCAGAGGGGGAAAGGTTAATTAATTGATCAATTTAATTAAGCAGTCAATCAAATTGATAAGAGTGAGAGGAGCTATTCCAATAACTCAGACCTGAAAGTGTACCTGAAGCAGTGAGGGGGGAGGCGTGACGTCAGTGCAGTGATGCCACGTCTATGGCCGCCATCTTAGTTTCGCCATCTTGAATAAATTATGGAACAATGCAGAATGGGGCCATGTCCACTTTGCCCTGCTTCTGCCACCATGTACCAACAGTACAAAACAACGTGTCACAACAGCTCGCAGAGTACATGGGTGGTTCGAGGAGTGCAGTGTGGGGCTCGCATCTCGTGGCCGTGCGGTAGCATTCTTGCTTCCCACGCCCGGGTTCCCGGGTTCGATTCCCGGCGGGGTCAGGGATTTTCTCTACCTCGTGAGGGCTGGGTGTTGTGTGATGTCCTTAGGTTAGTTAGGTTTAAGTAGTTCTAAGTTCTAGGGGACTGATGACCATCGATGTTAAGTCCCATAGTGCTCAGAGCCATTTGAACCATTTTGCAGTGTGGGTTTACCCTACTCTCCCGTCCACCAAACTTCCTGGATTCAACCCCAATACAGAAACTGTGTGACACCCTCAACTGGGGTGCTAGTGCTATGGATCCTCAAGCGAGAAACATAGGCAGCTAGCCAAGGCGCTAATGTCGGCATGGGTCCACATCCCTGTCAGTACCTTCCAGAACCTCACTAACTCTTTTCCTGAACGTCCACGCTGCAAAGGGTGGTTATTCATGCTTTTGTCAGTTGGTCACATTAACTTGACTGGAACATGTTTTTGGATATGCTTCCTTGAAATACTTTATGTTGAACAGATACACTGTAACTGCTAAGGTAAGTGCACATGATCCTTCTTTCCTCGTGCTCAATCACTGAGCATGGGAACAATAACTCAAAGAAATTCTCGTCTAAGGTAAAGACTGTTAGGGGCACCAAAAGTTAGTGCCTGGTCGCTAATGGACAAGACTGGAAACGAAGTTGAGATTAGGAAAGCAAAAGAAGAAAAGCTTAACTCTGTTTTCAAACTTCCTTCACAAAGGAACACCTATGAGTATTGAGGCAACTTACTTCTTTTACCCTGAAGAGATAAATGAAATGGATATTGGTATCAGAGGCGTCGAGAAACATCTGAAAACGTTAAAACTGGACAAAGCTCCAGGATCCGATGGAATCCATATCAGATTCTACTCCTCATCCAAAGACGAATTAGCCCATCATAATTGTAATCTATCATTGAGCCCTCAAAGAGAAAACTGCGCCCAGTAGCTGGAAGAAAGCACAGGTCCAGCCTGCAAGAAGGGTAACAGAAGAGACCCGCAAAACTATAGTCGAATATCCATGACATTCATCTGTTTTAGAATCTTATAACTTATTTGAGCTCAAACATAATGAGGTATCTCGAACAGAACGACCTCCTCCATACTAGTCATGCCATTTCGAAAACATAGATCATGTGGCACCAAACTTGCACTTTTATCACCTGACTCTGTCCCACACCTACGCTTATAGTAAAAAAACGATCATATGGGCTACCAGACGAAATGCATGACTGGACTAAGCATTTTTGGTAGGTAAGACACATCACAACATATTATCTCGGACTGAAAGTCATTGAGAGACATGGAAGTAACTACAGGTATACCCCAGTGAAGTATGTAGGATTCCTTACTGCTCATATTGTATATAAATGGTGTTGCAGACAATACTAATAGTAACTTCAGAATTTTGGCAGATGATGCAGTTATCTGCAGTGATGTACAATCTGAACGAAGGTGTACAAATATTCAGACAGACTTTGATAAGATTTCAAAGTGATGCAATGACTGGCAGCTTGTTTTAAATGTTCAAAAACGTAAATTTGTGCACTTCACAAAACGAAAAACAAACATAGTATCCTATGAATACAATATAGTGAGCCACCGTTGGAATCTATAAGCTCGTACCACTAAATACTTGGCTGTAACACTTAGTAGGGACACGAAATGGAACGATCAAACAGGCGCAGTCGTGGGTAAAGCAGGTAGCTGACTTCGGTTTGTTGGTAGAATACTGGGGGAATGCAGGCGATTGCTTACAAATCACTCATGATACTCATCCTACAATATTGCTCAATCGTGTGTGAGACCAGTATCAGGTAGAACTTCAGGGGATACTGAACTTGTGTGACACGCAGGGGAGTGTCACGAAGAAGTTCAAAGAACTGAACTGATAGAGCTGGCCGGAGTGGCCGTGCGGTTCTAGGCACTACAGTCTGGAGCCGCGTGACCGCTACGGTCGCAGTTTCGAATCCTGCCTCGGGCATGGATGTGTGTGCTGTCCTTAGGTTAGCTAGCTTTAAGTAGTTCTAAGTTCTAGGGGACTGGTGACCTCAGAAGTTAAGTCCCGTAGTGCTCAGAGCCATTTTTGAACTGACAGACAGTTGATGACAGATGAAAACTATCCCGAGAAGGTCTGCTAACAAAGTTTCAAGAGCCAGCTTCAAATGACGGCTCTAGGAGTATACTTCAGCCCAGTGGATATCGCTCCCATAGGCATCATGAGAGTATAATAACATTAATTGCAGAACGCATAGAGGGGTTTAAACAATTAGTTTTTTTAGTGTTCATACGTGAATCGAACGGGAAAAAGCCCTAATACCTGGTACAGTTCGACATACCTTCTGCCACGCACTTCATATTGGCTTGCAGAGTATAGATGTAGATGTAAAAGCACATGCATAACCTTACACGTATCCATATTTAATGGGAGCTGGCATGCATTACACCAAGCAGCAATAGTATCTAAGTCATTTCCGCTATTCGTTACTATTTTCAACGACGATTCTTTCTTGTACACAGCAGCACCGTCAGCAAACAATCTTAAAATGCTTCTGATCCTCTGCATATTTTTAAAAGATGAGTAGTTTTATTCGCTTAATTGAGACACACCCAATGTAACCTTAGTATCTGTGGAATATCCGGCGTCCTGTACAATGTGTTGGGTTCCTTTAGTATGATATTCCTCTAGTCAATCACATATTTACGAGGACATTCCGTATGACAGTTTCTTGGTTATGAGACGACGATGTGGTAAAGATGGAGTCTACCTGTGCACTTGCATTTACTCTTTGCGAGATGACGTGCATGAATAAAGGAAGCTGTCCTTCCGATCAGTGGTTTTTCTTGGGTCCATGCTGATTTTTTGAGAAAGGCTTTCTTTCTTCTGAGAACGACATAATGTTTGAGCTTATAATATGCTCTAGGATCTTGCAACAGATGGACGTCAGCCAAATTTGAACCTGACCCCAAAGACTGTAAAAGTAATTTTGAAACACTCTGTATATACGATAAGACTTGAGTCACCTGCGCCACACGCGACTGTAATTTGCACAAGAGATTCTCGATAAATACGGTACAGCAAAGCAGTTAATACTGCGGTGCATTCATTGTCTGGTGTGGTTACACTCAGCTGATGCCTTGTAGTCATCATACACCATGTCGAATATTATCGCCATTGCGATAGTCACCTACTGCAGAAGATTTTCTCCTGTTCTGACAACATTGCTGCATGTAGCAACTATTTGTCCCCTGCCAGTGGGCTAAACAAAAGGTCGCCACGTACCAGTGAAGTACTTGAGCTTCTCATAAGGGTCCGGTCCAGTGGCGCGCAGCTCGCCGCCCCTGGAGATGGGCTCGCTATCGCTGCTAGAGGCGCCGCCCCCGCCACCCCCGCTTCCGCCGGCCCCCTCGCCGCCACTCGCCTCGTCCGCCTGTTGGCGCTGCTGGCGCTTCCGAGCCATGGCGGCGTAGTCTTCGAACGGAAGTCCCGGGCCGAACTGTGGCAGCCGGAGCTTGCGGGACAGTATTGTACTACCTGCAACATTTCAATCGTATTAAAACAGAGAGAACAAAAGTAAACAGTTCCTGTCCAGTTGTGTGGCAACCACTCCAGAACAAAAGAACAATAACAATGCATACAATCATGCGTAAAACTGTAGGCTACCATAGACTACCATAAGTAAGTTACTTTACGTCAGATTAAGTAGTGTGTAAGCCTATGGACCGATGACGTCAGCAGTTTGATCCCATAGGAACTTACCAAACAAATTTAAATTACCCAGCAGCCCACCACAGACTGAGTCCTTTTCCCGTCAATTTCCATACGGAGGGAGGGCAGGGGGAGGGAGGGGGGGGGGGGGGCTAGTAGAGGAGGAGGGAGAGTGGTGTGAGGAGTGAGTGTTTGGATTAGTTTAGTTGAGGTAGCCCACTTGACCTATTATCCAGCTAGAATTTGAACTTCCCACCATGACATCACTGTGACATTGCCACATCTAAGCCCACCATCATGGTTATGCCATCTTAAATAAATTTGTCAACAATGCTGAGTGGGATGGTGCTGTCTTTGCCCTACTTTTGCTTTCTGCAGGGAAGTGCTCTACCCTGAAAGGCAAGGACACAGGTTCGAGTCTCGATCCAGCAAAAGTTTTAATCTGCCAGGAGGTTCTATAACAGTGTCCGCTGTACTGCAGAGTGAAAATTCGTTCTGGCTTGGGGGAAACATTAACAACATTCACTGTTCCATGGGCAGCAGGTCAGGTGCTGAAATGTGAGCACGTGAGTACAAAGCGGTTAGTCTATACCGACAGGCATAGTCCACTTAGTGGTGCAGTTACGACCATGCGGAAAACATCAGGAAGTAAACCACGTGACGTGTTTGCGGGAAGGTAATTATACGCAGAGAGAAAACAACTACAACACGGAAGCATTTACATATTAAGGTACTAGTGATCACAATATCTGCACTTATACTCCTAACATCCTGTATAATAAACTGATCAAAGATAGCCCAGAAAAGATATGCTAGGTAATACCAGACAATGTAGATATTAACAATTCCCAAGAAATCGTTGCGAAAAAATTTAATGAATCTTAATTGGCGTTTTTACGAATATTACTCAATGCATATAGACCATCTGCCACCGCTGTTAAATACAAAAAGTCATTTTCTGTAGCAGGGTTCACTACACAATGGTGTTCAAAAGGCTTGTTGAAATTACTTGTTAAGTCGTCAGTGTTTGGCTGGGTCAAAGAGAGCGACCGATTGAAGGCGATACGGCAGGCGTAATCGAGGGATTTATCTTCTGTGTGTGCGGCCTTTAGGCATATTGAAGAGTGCAGTGCATTCGACTGTACATGAACAAGTGTCTGTGCAAATATCTGCTCATGATGGATTCCACACATCTTTACCATAGCTCAAAAACAGGCTTGCGTCCATCGTTGTAAGGAAACCTTGAAAAAAACTTCAATCAAGTAAATACAAAATCCGTTCGCAACATCACAACAGGTAACGAAAATTCTATTCATTCGTGCGAGCCAGGAATTATGCAGCATTAAACTGTTTTGAGTGCTCCAAAGTGAATCGAAAATGGTTCGTTCATGAAGCACTTGCGGGGTTACACTAGGCACGTCGCAACTGTTGCTTTAGAACAGTAATTACCACCTGAGAGGTAAAATTTAGTTTCACAAGGGCAAAAATAAAAGGGTTCAATTGTGTTTCGGTCACGAAACTAAAATATTTTTGAAAGTTCATTACTATTGTCACTATTTCGTAATATTGTAAACTGATTACATAATTTATCAAAAAGTACATTTTTATAAATACTAGCTTGTGTGACACATTGTGTTGGAAGTTATAGCTTTTGAAACGAATGTAAGAACAATATTTCCTCACATAGTCCACCCAATAGAAACATAATTTGTACCATGCATATATGACAGTAAAATTTAGAGATACAGCGTTATACAGTTGCCCCTACTTGATGGTTTTATGCAACACTCAACACTTTCAAAAACAAAACACAAGATTTTCATATTCTCTCGCTCACCACAGGCAAATTATCAGTCCTACAGAAAAAAAACTGAACAGGACCATTCTGCAGTAAATTTAATGCAGTTAAATTTTGTAATGGGGTACATTTCCGTTGGAGATCACGGTTTTCGAGTTATCCTTTAAAAACGAGTTTGATGGTCATTTTTCTACGTTTTTCTGGAATAATTCGAAATCTACACCCTCTAGCGGAGACGTATCCCAGTACAAAATTTAGCTATATAAAATTTCCTACAAAAAATTTGTTCTTTTTTACCTGTGGGACTAATAGTTTGTGTGCATTGAGCAAGAGAATATAAAAATCGTGAGTGTGGTATTTGAAGGGATTGTGGGTCGCATAAAACCCAAGTCAAGGGCACCTAAATCACCGTGCATATATCAAGTAAGCTTTAATATCTAATGAAACTGTCTTCTCAGAGTTCGATGTAGTTCCCACAGCAGACCATAAATTGCCTCGTTACTAACTTCGCAACAATGAACGAACTAATTGAATTATCGGCATCACAGAACAACAGTAAATATGTGACGACTACTATAGGCAACAAAGTATTACTGTTATTTTGTTATTGTTATTATTATTATTATTATTATTGGTGTCAGTGGTCAGACACAAAGCATTGAAGAAGTTGAGAGACCAACAAATAAGTGCTTTACAAACAGAACGCCTTAGTATAACGTACACATTTTAGCTTGGTTGATTTTAAATGGGGGTGCAGGGAATGTATGAAGGAAATGTCATTAGGAAGAGGACTAGTGTAGAGGAAACATGTTTTGTAACAAGTATCTACCCTCAATGTCAACAGTTGGATTTCTTTTCTGAGGAGTTGTAGGTGGCATTCGTGTTGCACTGAGAACGGCTTTATCATTATACAAAAGGAGGTTGTTAGAAATAAGCAGCACCAATTGCCTCATTGACTCACCAGTTCGTGGTTCAGTAAAAGATCTGCATAACTAATATCATCCATCTTTCGTCAGTTTTAAAATGCAAATGTTCAAAGAAAATTCATTTTCGGTCTAAAATTTAATTAAGTGCTAATGTGAGATGGTTGGGGGAGGGATGGGGAGCAGTAGCTAATAACCGATTGCACTAAAGGATAATGGTCTCCGAAATATTCGGAACCACTGCTTTAGAAGTAGGAAGAACAGTTGACACTGAGTGGCGCACAGATCGTTTGCTACAAGTCATCAATGTAATCAGAAAAAAATTACTGAAAACGATGCCTCATTCTTCATCATGGCAGCTATCAACCAATGATTGTTTGGGCAGTTTCATTTCACATCATAGAGGTCAAGAGTGAGCGTGTCACATCACTACTTCAAACTTTTCTGAAATATATGTTGACACTCCACGTGATACTTCCCCAAAATTTTGATTTTCTGATGATTTGTTAAAACGCTACAGACCTCTCTATATGAGAGTATTTGTGATAATGTAACGAAAGGGAAAATTGAGAAACTGCAATAAAGAAACCGAAAGTAATAATCTGAATTTATTTTCAATAAATACTTTGTTTCCAATAGTATGAGATATGATTAAAACTTACAAAATTCGGAGCTTTTTTTTTTTTTGGAAAAATAAACTACGAAAATTTGTAACTTTTTGCGAAGTTCAAAATTATGTTTTAAAACTATGAATACCATAGGTTGTTAATTGTTTTGAGAAATGATGAAGTGGAAGGACTACTAACTGTCAGCTATGACATTAATGCGTGAAATTCTTATACTGTCAAAAATTAAACAATGGAAAATCCTGGATGGAATGTAACAATATTATGAGAAGGAAAGTTGCCACTCACCATACAGTGGAGATGCCGAGTCGCAGATAGGCACAACAAAAAGACTCTCACAATTGAAGCTTTCAGCCATTAAGGTCTTCATCAACACTAGACATACATACGCGCACACACACTCAATGCAAACGCAACTCACACACATGACTGTGGTTTCAGGCGACTGAAACCTCACTCGTCGCCTGAGACTGCAGTCGTGTGTGTGAGTTGTGTTTGCGAGCGCGCGCTCTTTTGTGTGTGTGTCTGTTGACGAGGGTCTTAATGGCCGAAAGCTTTAATTGTGAGAGTCTTTTTGTTGTCTGTGCCTATCTGCGACTCAGCATCTCCACTATATGGTGAGTGGTAAATTTCCTTCTCACAATATTGTTACACTGTCAAAATATTTGTACACAAACATAAAAGAATATGACGTTTTTCAGTTGTTCAGAAATTATTTTCTCCAAAAACCCCATCCTAAATGTTCTAAAAATGTCATGGCACATTGGTCGGTCATTGTATTTAGTGAATGTACAATCAGAGTGGACAAAACCTATCTGTACAAAATGCGAGAATATTTTGAGATAAACGTAGCCTTACCCTCAAGGTCAAAAAGTCATGGATACTTAAATAATTAAACTGATCGCTGATTTTAAATAAATGTCATGCAAAACTGGTATTTCTAAATCAGAATAAATGCTTTGCAACATTATAGGTGAGTGGGAAAACAATTCATAATTTTATGCAAAAGCATTTTACAGCGAAAATGAGATACAGAATATTTATACCAATTTTTCTATTTATGGTACTATTTACAAATTATTATTGTCTTCTGTCATGATTTTACTTCTTCATGAATTTCCATGAATTAAAATTGCCTGCAATATGACAATCAACACTGCACTGTTGGAAAGAGTTCATTTGTTTTTTTCATCTGCTTCTCACTGAATTTGTATAGCCGGGCTGAATTTGCACGCCGAAGTGGATGATCCAACAACAGTAGTATTGGGAAATGGGAACTGCACGCTCATCGTTTGATGAAGGCCATTTGAAAGCATTAGCAGGACCATCAGTGGTCTTTATGACGGTTATATTTTATAGCTCGTGAGAGAGACTTATTATCTGTCCCACCCACCACTGATTGTCATACACACAAGAAATGGAGTGCCTTACTACAAAGGCTTCTAATGTATATTGCGGTCTCTGCATTTCACACACAGTAACAGGCTGAATTTCGTGGAGAATCGTTCTTGGAATGTATGTGCCACTCTGGGATGCAACCCAGTTGTCTTCATAGCAGACCACTCTTCTCTCTTTTTTAAACAGCGTTCCCTTAATGTACTTTCATTTAGAATTAAGAGTTTTATGTTTGTTATTAATATTGGTATGGTGTGTACAAATCCAGTAGCATCTCTTATAGCATCAACAGCTTCGTACTGGAGATTAAATCTTGCGCTAGTCGTTTACAGAGATCTCCTACCCCATCACATGCACTCTTCCATGACCTGTTCTGAAAATATCCTTTTTTTTATTCCTGTACTACAGTGCTGACCAAGCTCACAAAGCTGAAAGCGGTTTTTAAAATGAGATGCTGCACCATCAGTCACACACACATGTTTAGGAAATGTATGGCCTCTAGATGCTATGTCATCAATTATCATGCTGACAGCGTAGCATGCATGTGTACTTTCAATAATAGGATCACAACTGACAATAGTAAAACAGTGTGATGTGCCAAGGAAGTGAGCAACACATGTGAATATTGATACCTGTGATGTGTGCCAGTGGTAACTGAATTTCGTTCTGCAGAGCAACAGACCAGTTCTCTCCAAAGTCGAAATGAAGAACTAATGAGTCAGTATTCTGGGATGTGGCTGATTTTACTTCTGCTCTGAATCCTCTGGATGTGATGGTGAGCTACTCGTTTCAAGACCCAATACCTAACTTCTTTAACAAACGTTTCTGGCTCTACTGTCTCCTTCACCAACTCTCCTCCTACCCGAAATGCGTAGGTTACGTCATTGTCAGTATACTGAAGGTGTAATGCTTCAACATCATCACTCCAGCACCGGAACACATTGCACTCTCCTGCAACCAACATTTATCTTACGGCTCTTGACACAGGCACAAAAGCATCAGGTCCATCTCTGTGTACTTCTTTCCAGTGGCACTGCTTATAGCTAAACAGTTCAAAACAAACACAAAACTCGATGAAGAATCATTTATGTGCAAGTTCTCATTCGTTTGTTATAAGCAGAAGAGCGTTGAAAACAGTGTTGCCAACATGCATGTGTTACACTAGAAATTCAGTGATGTGAAATATGCAGAATGTTGAAAAATTCACAAAGAAAAATATTGCCCACTATGTTTACACTGACTACTAACATATTTCCATAATGAAATTTTCACTCTGCAGCGGAGTGTGCGCTGATATGAAACTTCCTGGCAGATTAGAAATGTGTGCCCGACTCAGATGGTAGAGCACTTGCCCGCGAAAGGCAGAGGTCCCGAGTTCGAGTCTCGGTCGGGCACACAGTTTTAATCTGCCAGGAATTTTCATACTAACATATTAACCAAACAATATCCTATGTAATTCTCAAATTTTTCGGATGGGGGTTTTAGAATAAATTATTCATAAAAACTCGTAAAAATGAATTTTTTTCATTTTTAATAATAAATATTTACTTAATACAGATAACTGGAGCAGAGAAGGTACTGTTTATAATTACATCAATAGTATCTGGTAATATTTTTTCCAGAGAAATTCATGACACCGAGTTGACATCACCTGTATGACCTGAGATGAAGTCACCCATTTGTTGGAGGAAAAACCTAATTAACTTGTCACTGCGTGTATTCACTTATCACCTAACGACTGCTTTTTGGTCGCTAACGTCAAACAAAAATGCGTAGAGAGGCGTTTCGTCACTTCGAGAAGCGGTTAAATCCTCCAAAAACCACGTTTTCGTGGTAATTGAAAAGAATGTTTTCAGAATTGATAGAAAGGCACAAAAAATATACATAAATTTTAAAGATCGATCTTCTGAGAAACGTTAAAAAGACATGTATCAAAAATGTTATTCTTCTTTCGTTGCTTTTGTAAATACTTTAAAGGCTGCCCTCTTTGTGGCAACAAATCCACAGAAACGCGCGAATGAAATCTTATTCTAGTAACTGTACTTCATGATTCAGCTCTTTTTCTGAGTCCTGCTAAGATGACACGACGACATTGGGTTGCGCCACTCGTTGCGTGGAATGAGTTGTTCCCAGGTGGTTTCATATGACTGTAGAAACGGCGAAACCAGTATACACTTCAGTTTCGTCGTTTTGTGGGTCCCTGAGTTGTGTCTGAAATGGAAGTTTTGGCAGCTGCACGTTGCACGAGTTGTGATGGCGTTAAAGCTTTTTGCTTGAAAGCGCTGTGTAAGAAAAAAATTAGAAACATGTTTCGATTCGTGACTGGCTGAAGAAAAGACGTCAGCTCGGTTGCTCAGCATCCTTGCTGAAATAATTTATAACGGAAGATCCAAGCAATTCTTTTGTTTAAGTTTCTTCTAAATAGAGTTAACTATGCGATAAAAAATAAAGGTACTGTAATGCATGAAGCATTATCGCGAGAACTTACATTACACATCACATTACGTGCATTACAATCGAGAACACTAGGCATGCTATAAAATACGGTTTTAGTTGGTAATGACGCTATTTCATTAACACCAATTGTTATTAACATTAACAGTAATAATTATTAACATCAGCAACAATAATTAGTCGAAGCAGGCCGCATTAAGAAGAGAATGGTTTGCAAACTACTCTCTTGAAGATACACTCCTGGAAATTGAAATAAGAACACCGTGAATTCATTGTCCCAGGAAGTGGAAACTTTATTGACACATTCCTGGGGTCAGATACATCACATGATCACACTGACAGAACCACAGGCACATAGACACAGGCAACAGAGCATTAACACAGTGTCGGCACTAGTACAGTGTATATCCACCTTTCGCACCAATGCAGGCTGCTATTCTCCCATGGAGACGATCGTAGAGATGCTGGATGTAGTCCTGTGGAACGGCTTGCCATGCCATTTCCACCCGGCGCCTCAGTTGGACCAGCGTTCGTGCTGGACGTGCAGACCGCGTGAGACGACGCTTCATCCAGTCCCAAACATGCTCAATGGGGGACAGATCCGGAGATCTTGCTGGCCAGGGTAGTTGACTTACACCTTCTAGAGCACGTTCGGTGGCACGGGATACATGCGGACGTGCATTGTCCTGTTGGAACAGCAAGTTCCCTTGCCGGTCTAGGATGCCGGGTGTTGGCCCTGTGTGCCTCGGTCGTATGCAGTCCTGATTGTGGCGCTCACCTGCACGGCGCCAAACACGCATACGACCATCATTGCCACCAAGGCAGAAGCGACTCTCATCGCTGAAGACGACACGTCTCCATTCGTCCCTCCATTCACGCCTGTCGCGACACCACTGGAGGCGGGCTGCACGATGTTGGGGCGTGAGCGGAAGACGGCCTAACGGTGTGCGGGACCGTAGCCCAGCTTCATGGAGACGGTTGCGAATGGTCCTCGCCGATACCCCAGGAGCAACAGTGTCCCTAATTTGCTGGGAAGTGGCGGTGCGGTCCCCTACGGCACTGCGTAGGATCCTACGGTCTTGGCGGGCATCCGTGCGTCGCTGCGGTCCGGTCCCAGGTCGACGGGCACGTGCACCTTCCGCCGACCACTGGCGACAACATCGATGTACTGTGGAGACCTCACGCCCCACGTGTTGAGCAATTCGGCGGTACGTCCACCCGGCCTCCCGCATGCCCACTATATGCCCTCGCTCAAAGTCCGCCAACTGCACATATGGTTCACGTCCACGCTGTCGCGGCATGCTACCAGTGTTAAAGACTGCGATGGAGCTCCGTATGCCACGGCAAACTGGCTGACACTGACGGCGGCGGTGCCCAAATGCTGCGCAGCTAGCGCCATTCGACGGCCAACAGCGCGGTTCCTGGTGTGTCCGCTGTGCCGTGCGTGTGATCATTGCTTGTACAGCCCTCTCGCAGTGTCCGGAGCAAGTATGGTGGGTCTGACAAACCGGTGTCAATGTGTTCTTTTTTCCATTTCCAGGAGTGTACATAACCTCAAAACTTATGCAATTAGTGTCGCCAAAGTTGGAACACGCCGAAAGTGTTGCAGCGTTTTCAGATTTAATTATGTTACATTTTAAATTATTTGTACAATACTGTTGTAATATTATTGTAAATCTGTACAGTAATGAGGAATTGCAGAATTGTTCGGGTCAAAAAAAATAAATGTTGATTGCCAGGTGATTTCGAAAAATGACTTTTTCAACAAATCTGGATGCACCGTTGTAATGTAAAACTCTACAATTTTTATTTGAGTTTTTTTTTAAATGTGTTTTCGTTTCAACGGTATATATTCAGAAATATCGAATTCAATAGTTTTTTAAGAGGATGTTTCACCAATTTAGCAGCTGCATGGGCATGTATAAGTAAAAAAAAAAAGTGTGTGTCTCTTATTTTGCTCCACACTGCAACATATTCAACGCCGATAAAAATCGAAATGTATCCGTTGGGTAGATTTACTTATCAGTACTCCGCAGCTCTTGGGTTTTACTTATCAGAAGCTCACAATGCTTTGCTGGTGGAGGCAGAAGCGAACTTGCTATAAAGTTTGTATTTCCAGGCAAATAATGGCGATGAGAAAGGCTTCCACCACCGCCCTAGAGAACGATGGCGACATCACCTACAAAGGTATGATTTAAATACCGACGTGTTACATGTAGTAACTATAGAAGTTTGATTGTGTGAGTGGAGAAAAATTTTTATTTTACCAGTAAGTTTAATCAGTTGATCAATAAGATGCATTTCAGATGTAATTTAAGTTTTGTTTTGTGTAAGACCTTTTAATTTGTTTCTAGAATGACAGCAGATTAATTGCAAGAATTTGATAAGAAATGAAATACAGGCCATTAGGCCTATGTTGTTCATAAACAACGCAGCACTTTTTGCTGATATATTTCGGAGTAACGCGCATCTCAGAAAGGCTAGTGAGGCGCCATACTACCACTAGGCAGTCGGAAATCGATCCGCCATATTGTTTATTTTGCTTCGTTGACTCAGTTACCAAAGTTACCAGCAGCAGCATGCGGCAGGTCTGGGGAATCATAATATCCGTAGAGAATACTAAAATTCTTTTAGGACACGAGTGTGTGACAATGTTTCACTTTCAATTTTTCCATGTTGCTCCTTTTCCCTTGAGGCAAAACAAGCGCCGTGTCATTTAAGGGGTACAGAGGCGATAGAGTGCGCGAGGCTCACTGCTACGGGTGCCTTTCATAACAACGCGCCTGTGCTTAGCATCCAAAGGATTGTACCATAATCTAAGATTGAAATTAAAAATTGAAATAACTTTTCCAAACTTTGTCACTGTTTGCTTCAGTATATTAATGTTAACATTGTGAAGTCTCAGAATGATCAAATGAATGTCTCGCTAAATACATTATTTTAAGAAAAAGATAAGCGGCCCTAAATAATGAAGCTAGAAACCTAAAAATTGTTCAGAATTTAGAAATATATGTCACAATCAAAAGTTACAAGTCTCAACTTAATAAGAGTAATACTTCGGTCAAAATAGGCTTTTTTACGAAAAATTGAAGGCGCTAGATATTGGACTGAGAAGTATGAAAATTCGTATTTAGCCTCAGTTTGATCTAAAAATCTTATATCTGTGACACCAATAAGCTACCTCTATTAGTTTTCAAGTTGTGTATTAAAAATCAAATTTGGAACGAAAATGTCCTTATTCATAATAGATTATCATTTGCATTTGTTGTAGAAAGTTCTGATTACAGCACTCGATTACAATGATGAAATAATACTGATGTGCCAAGTTTCAAGACTTTATTGTAAATAACAATCATGACAAGGAATCTTCAAGAGGCAGTTCAGACCTCACGTTCAACTGTCGGTTCCGTTCTAAAAATTCTCGCCGGTAAAGTTTAATTGCAGTAACTAAAGCAAACTTAACTATATTTATATAAAAATTAAGAAGATTGTAAATTATTGAACGACACAGAGATTAATTAACGTGTGTCCGAGAAAGGGGCCATTTAGGTACTGCTACCTAGGACTGCTGATAGCAGATGTTCCGTTTGGCTGTCCGCTGCGTCCATATACAAATACGTTAGGGAGACACTTCGCATCGAGATATCAGTCGGTTCGCATCAGTCAAACGCCTGCATGCACTATGCCTTGAATGACATCACAGCTAGGCAGCTACCAAAAGTGTTTTCAGTAAAAGTAGGAAGCGAGCTCGCGAGGACTGGACTTCGTACTGGATCGCTTAGATTTCACGGAAGTAACTGTTTGTTTGCCACCGATAATGTTGGAAAAACTGCGTGGAGAGTGACGAGATTATTTTTCATTTTTTAGGCGAGCAATTAACTTTTGATGATTAGAAGTCAGGGTGATAGACCATTTTACCAGGAACTTTCCGTAGAGGTCGTCTCTGAACTGTTAATGGTGCTGTTTCCGATAAGGACATTATTATTCTTACGAATATTATTATACTTTGCGCGTGAACTTTTACTGAATATATCAATCAATTAAAACTCAAAACTTTTATTTATGCTCATTGTCCCTGACCCCGCTGACCAAATAGCAAGAAGGAACATTTTCTCTCACTGAACACAATGAGTAATATGGATTTGTAGACTGGAAATTATGATCATTACGTCCTCCATCGCTTTTTGGCTGACCGCAAAAATAGTTTTTAGGCTCTTGTAAACGGCGAAGGTAGGTGTAAAACTCACATAGACAGCTTAAGTGTCTTTTCATAACGACATAATAGAAGTAGCGACCTTTTCATTATTTCCCGCGGAGCGGTTAAGGCGCTTTAGTCCGAAACCGCGCGACTGCTACGGTCGCAGGTTCGATTCCTGCCTCGGGGTCCGCAGCTCGTGGTCGTGCGGTAGCGTTCGACTCCCGGCGCAGTCAGGGATTTTCTCTGCCTCGTGATGACTGGTGTTGTGTGATGTCCTTAGGTTAGTCAGGTTTAAGTAGTTCTAAGTTGTAGGGGACTGATGACCTCAGATGTTAAGTCCCATAGTGCTCAGAGCCATTTGAACCATTATTTACCCGCCGCCCGACAGCTTATAGTCATCACGATTGGACTCCGATGATAACAGTAACCAGAACACGTAATATAGAGAAATTATGTGATCGAACCAGAAATAATAATTAATGAAAACCTACAAAATTAACAGGTTTGTTTGCGTAACTATCATCTGCAGCAAGCACAGAAATATTCGTTTTGTAAATAAAAACTGCCTTTTCTTGCTGCAATCTATTTTATTTCTTCCAGACACGTTTCGCCTTTTGCTTTAAGGCATCTTCAGTGGAATCTAGGATAATACAGTTTTGTTTTGATATGCAATATTTGTAGATTAAAAAACAGTTCATGTCCTGTTTTCTACGTAAGTAAGTGATTAATTACTGTTCGCGTTTTTGGGTGGCCTCTGCGTTTCTTCATCTACATTATACATTACCTGTATTATACGTTGAAGTAAAAGGTCACATGAGGTGTGTTCGAGAATGACGTGTGTGTTGGTCATTCGTACCAGGCAGTTTATGGCACTGGGGAAATGAGATAATGATTTCGGTAAAGTAGTTTTTTTAAGAGCGAATTAATTTTATATTTGTGTGTTTTCAGAATTTATTTACCTTAATTTATTGTTCGGATGCAATAACAAGTCTTGATTGGTTTTGTCGACATGAGCGAAATTGAGCAGGTTGGATGCCGCTTTCCGATTGGCTGTGATGTTTCTCTGCCAATCATAAATTAGCATATTCGCGCATATTTTGGGAACTAGAAGATTCTTTTGTATATAGAGAGGAGTCGCGTCTTGGATCCCTTCCTAGTGATCCGGCCTATTGATATGTGCTCCGTTGAAAATAATTAATATTGTGATATTTTGTTGCCAAAATGTTGGACAATGACGTAAAGTATGGAAGGGAGTTCGATTTAAAGCACAGTGTGAAATTCGTAACATTTGGTGACATTAAAATATATAAATACAGCGTGGCGCGCCGCTTACTCGCGAACTTGAACAATTTGTTCCGTGAGGCGGATATTAGCAACATTTGAGGGAGCAATTTTAAAAGCAACGATCAATATATATAGTTCAAATGGCTCTGAGCACTATGGGACTTAACATCTGAGGTCATCAGTCCCCTAGAACTTAGAACTATTTAAACCTATCTAACCTAAGGACATCACACACATCCATGCCCGAGGCAGGATTCGAGCCTGCGACCGTAGTAGTCGCGCGGTTCCGGACTGCAGCGCCTAGAACCGCTCGGCCACAGCGGCCGGCAGCAACAATCCATTTGCAAACATTCTGTGAAGGATATCCCATAATTACCATAAACCGCTACTGTTATGAACAAGGTATGCATGTGAACCTTCCAGACTACGTACAATTTAGAGTAGGTTTTGGCAGTGAATGGTGTAAGCAAGCTTACCGCAATAGACAGAAATTTTACGCACAGCAATACTTTCATTTCACTATTCCTTTCACCGACAAAACAATGTTAGTGCGACTTGCAGTTCCGATGTGTACAGCTGTTTTTTCTACAATTTCTTTGGGTTGAGAACTGCATTTCAGTAACTGCGAGGAGGCATGGGTGTGAGAAGAAATTCACCACCAGGTGAGTGGAACTTCATACATCTTTGCAACGCACTGCGTAGTCGCAGATTGTCACATACACCATAATCAAGGCAAACAACTATTCGAACATGCACAACGCCAAGGACGTACGCAGGTGGGGGGCCATGTTATGCTATCCGGAAATTTCACTTGGGCTTCCAAAGTTCCTGTGGTAGTAATAAAAGGCACAATGACATTATTCCGGACCATCTACACCCCTTTTTGCCTGATGTCGCCCATATATCGATGGCATTTTTCAGCAAAATAACTGTCCATGTTATAAGGCCAGAATCGTGCTACAGTGGTTTGAGGTTAGTGATAGTGGAATAACTATGTTTTGGGAGACAAACTCGCCTGAAACACTGTTGGGTGCGAGTTCCACGCCTACAAACCACTGGCCTGTAATTTACGGGAATAGCGTGACCATTGCGCAGGCATCTGGTGTCACATACCTCCAGAAAGCTGCCAACTACTTGTCTTCTGCTTTTGAACGGTGTACTACCACGTTATGTAGCAGCTGCAAGCAATACTTCAGCTCATCGATGTGTTTACTGAACTTCGAAACCCACTTTCTGACATACACTACTGGCAATTAAAATTGCTACACCAAGAAGAAATGCAGATGATAAACGGGTATTCATTGGACAAATATAGTATACTAGAACTGACATGTGTTTACATTTTCGCCTGCCAGAGTGGCCGAGCGGTTCTAGGCGCTACAGCCAGGAACCGCGCGACCACTACGGTCGCAGGTTCGAAACCTGCCTCGGGCATGGATGCGTGTGATGTCCTAAGCTTAGTTAGGTGTAAGTAGTTCTGAGTTCTAGGGGACTGATGATCTCAGAAGTTAAGTCCCATAGTGCTCAGAGCCATTTTGATTAGATTTTCTCGCAATTTGGTTGCATAGATCCTGAGAAATCAGTACCTAGAACAACCACCCCTGGCCGTAATAACGGCCTTGATACGTCTGGACATTGAGTCAAACAGAGCTTGGATGGCGTGTACAGGTACAGCTACCCATGCAGCTTCAACACGATACCACAGTTCATAAAGAGTAGTGACTGGCGTATTGTGACGAGCCAGTTGCTCGGCCACCATTGACCAGACGTTTTCAATTGGTGAGAGAACTGGAGAATGTGCTGGCCAGGGCAGCAGTCGAACATTTTCGTATCCAGAAAGGCCTGGACAGGACCTGCAATATGAGGTCGTGCATTATCCTACTGAAAGGTAGGGTTGCGCAGGGATCGAATGAAGGGTAGAGCCACGGGTCGTAACACATCTGAAGTGCAACGTCCACTGTTCATACTGCCGTCAGTGCGAACAAGAGGTGACCGAGACGTGTATACAATGGCACCCCGTACCGTACCATCACGCCAGGTGATACGCCAGTATGACGATGACGCATACACGCTTCCAATGTGCGTTCACCGGGATGTCGCCAAACACGGATGCGACCATCATGATGCTGTAAAGAGAACGTGGATTCATCCGAAAAAATGAGGTTTTGCCATTCGTGCACCCAGGTTCGTCGCTAAGAACACCATCGCAGGCGCCCCTGTCTGTGATGCAGCGTCAAGGGTAACCGCTGCCATGGTCTCCGAGCTGATAGTCCATGCTGCTGCATACGTCGTCGAACTGTTCGTGCAGATGGTTGTTGTCTTGCAAACGTCCCCATCTATTGTCTCAGGGATCGAGACGTGGCTGCACGACCCGTTACAGCCATGCGGATAAGATGCCTGTCATCTCGACTGCTAGTGATACGAGGCCGTTGCGATCCAGCACGGCGTTCCGTATTACCCTCCTGAACCCACCGATTCGATATTCTGCTAACAGTCATTGGATTTCGACCAACGCGAGCACCAATGTCGGGATACGATAAACCGCAATCGCGATAGGCTACAATCCAACCGTTATCAAAGTCGGAAACGTGATGGTACGCATTTCTCCTCCTTACACGATGCATCGCAACTACGTTTCATCAGGCAACGCCGGTCAATTGCTGTTTGTTTATGAGAAATCGGTTGGAAACTTTCCTCATGTCAGCACGTTGTAGGTGTCGCCACCGGCGCCAGCCTTGCGTGAATGCTGTGAAAAGCTAATCATTAGCATATCATAGCATCTTCTTCCCGCTGGTTAAATTTCGCGTCTGTAGCACGTCATCTTCGTGGTGTTGCAATTTTAATGGCCAGTAGTGTACGTTAACAAATCTAATGATGGTCGCTACCGAGCAGATGATGAGCATCTTCCTGCATTTTAAAAATGATTGGAGGATATAGCAACAGTGGAGGCAAGGGTCATCATTTGCGTTTCCACGACAGACTCAGGCAGTACGAGTGTCGGAGGGCAACAAAGTCAGATAACAGTAGTGAAATGGAAGATCTGTAGATGATGACTCTGGGTGGCAATAAATATAACTTATGACAAATATGCGAAGACATTCGTATCTGCGCGATTACATCATTGGCGATGAATCACTGAAAAGAGATTACAGCCGCCAACTACCTAGGAGTAACCGTTCAGACCAATCTGATGTGTAGGTCAGTCAACATATACCCTGTGGGTAAAACCAATGCGAAGCTAAAGTCGGTGGAAGAAACTTGCGGAAATGTAATCAATCCACGAAAGAAATGGCTTACAAAAGACACGTGTGACTGATTGTTTTGCACTGCTCGTTGGTCTAGAACGACCACTGGACTGAAGTAATAGAAGAGAGGACGCCTTTCGTCCTGGGACCGTTTAGTAATTACAAGAGCGTTACGGAGATGTTCAACAAACTGGAGAAGCAGACCATGCCAGAATGGTGCTGTGTATCATGGAGAGGTTTCCTACCGAAATTCTGAGAGCGAACGTTCCATCTACATCTGCAAACAAACTCCGCAAGCTACGGTACGTGGCGGATGGTACCCCGTAGCACTACTGGTCATTTCCTTTGCCGGCCGTTGTGGCCGACCGGCTCTAGGTGCTTCAGTCTGGATCCGCGCTGCTGCTACGGTCGCAGGTTCGAATCCTGCCTCGGGCATGGATGTGTGTGACGTCATTAGGTTAGTTAGGTTTAAGTAGCTCTAAGTCTAGGGGACTGATGACCTCAGATTTTAAGTCCCGTAGTGCTTAGAGCCATTTGAACCATTCATTTCCTTTCTTGTTCCGCTAACACAAAGAGCGAGGGAAAAATTACTACCTGTATGCCTCCATAAGAGCCCTAATTTCTCCTGTCTAGTTCGTGAAATGTATGTTGGTGGCAGTAGAATCGTTCTACAGTCAGCTTCAGATGCCAGTTCTCTACGTTTTCTCAGCAGTGTTCCTACAAAAGCACGTCTCCTTGCCTCCAGGGATCCCCGCTTAAGTTCCCGTAGCACCTCCTAATACGTGTTGTTCGAACCTACTGATAAATCTAGCAGACTGCCTCTGAATTGTTTCCATGTCCTCCATTCCGTGTGGTACTCAAGAATAGATCGCACTGCGTCCTATATGTGGTCTCATTTATGGATGAACCATACTTTCCCAAATTATCCAAATAAACTGAAGTCGGCCATTCACCGGCCCAACCACAATGTTCACATGCTCGTTCGATTTCATATCGCTATGCAACGTTACGGCCTGATATTTAAACGTCGTGACTGTGTCAAGCAGGGCACTACAAACACTGCATCCAAGCATTATGGATTTGAAACTTCCTGGCAAATTAAAGCTGTCTGCCGGACCGAGACTCGTACTCGGCACCTTTGCCTTTCGCGGGCAAGTGCTCTACCACCTGAGCTATCCAAGCACGACTCACGTCCCGTCCTCACACCTTCAATTCTGCCAGTACCTCGTCTCCTGCTTTCCAAACTTCACAGAAGCTCATCTGCTAAGCCATGTCTCCGCAATATCCTTTCTTCCAGGGGTGCTAGTTCTGCTAGGTTCGCAGAAGAGCTTCTGTGAAGTTTGGAAAGTAGGAGACGAGGTACTGGCAGAATTGAAGGTGTGAGGACGGGTTGTGAGTTGTGCTTGGGTAGTTCAGATGGTTGAGCACTTGCCAACGAAAAGCAAAGGTGCCGAGCTCGAGTCTCGGTCTGGCACACAGTTTTAATCTGTCAGGAAGTTTCAAATCAGCGCACACTCCGCTGCAGAGTGAAAATCTCATTCTGTATTATGGATTTGTTTTTCCTAGTCATTCCCACTTCCTGCATATAGTGCTAGCCTCCACACATCATGCCTTCTACAAATTTTGTATAAGTCATCCTGTATATTCCTACAATCACTCAACTTCGGCACCTTACAATACACCACAGCACCTTCAGCAAACGACCGCATATTACAGCCCACCCTGTCCGCCAGGTCATTTATATACATAGAAGATAATAGCGGTCATATCACAGTTCCCTGGGATACTCCTGACGATACCCTTGTCTCTGATGAACATTCGCCTTCGAGGACAACGTACTTGGTTCTATCACTTAAGAAGTCTTCGAATCACTCATATATAAGGGAACCTGTTCCATAAGCTCGTACCTTCATAAAAAAATTTGCAATGAGGCGCTGTACGAGCTCCACTGGACGCGTGGATGCTCACGTGAATGTTCCCCAGAGCATAATGGATCCGCCGCCGGCTTGTACGGTGCCCCAGTGCAACTGTTAACGAAGGTACGAGTATATGGAATAGGTTCCCAGATATGTGAATGGGTCGAAGACTTCTTAATTAATACACTCCTGGAAATTGAAATAAGAACACCGTGAATTCATTGTCCCAGGAAGCGGAAACTTTATTGACACATTCCTGGGGTCAGATACATCACATGATCACACTGACAGAACCACAGGCACATAGACACAGGCAACACAGCATGCACAATGTCGGCACTAGTACAGTGTATATCCACCTTTCGCACCAATGCAGGCTGCTATTCTCCCATGGAGACGATCGTAGAGATGCTGGATGTAGTCCTGTGGAACGGCTTGCCATGCCATTTCCACCTGGCGCCTCAGTTGGACAAGCGTTCGTGCTGGACGTGTAGACCGCGTGAGAAAACGCTTCATCCAGTCCCAAACATGCTCAATGGGGGCCAGATCCGGAGATCTTGCTGGCCAGGGTAGTTGACTTACACCTTCTAGAGCACGTTGGGTGGCACGGGATGCATGCGGACGTGCATTGTCCTGTTGGAACAGCAAGTTCCCTTGCCGGTCTAGGAATGGTAGAACGATGGGTTCGATGACGGTTTGGATGTACCGTGCACTATTCAGTGTCCCCTCGACGATCACCAGAGGTGTACGGCCAGTATAGGAGATCGCTCCCCAAACCATGATGCCGGGTGTTGGCCCTGTGTGCCTCGGTCGTATGCAGTCCTGATTGTAGCGCTTACCTGCACGGCGCCAAACACGCATACGACCATCATTGGCACCAAGGCAGAAGCGACTCTCATCGCTGAAGACGACACGTCTCCATTCGTCCCTCCATTCACGCCTGTCACGACACCACTGGAGGCGGGCTGCACGATGTTGGGGCGTGAGCGGAAGACGGCCTATCGGTGTGCGGGACCGTAGCCCAGCTTCATGGAGACGGTTGCGAATGGTCCTCGCCGATACCCCAGGAGCAACAGTGTCCCTAATTTGCTGGGAAGTGGCGGTGCGGTCCCCTACGGCACTGTGTAGGATCCTACGGTCTTGGCGTGCATCCGTGCGTCGCTGCGGTCCGGTCCCAGGTCGACGGGCACGTGCACCTTCCACCGACCACTGGCGACAACATCGATGTACTGTGGAGACCTCACGCCCCACATGTTGAGCAATTCGGCGGTACGTCCACCCGGCCTCCCGCATGCCCACTATACGCCCTCGCTCAAAGTCCGTCAACTGCACATACGGTTCACGTCCACGCTGTCGCGGCAGGCTACCAATGTTAAAGACTGCGATGGAGCTCCGTATGCCACGGCAAACTGGCTGACACTGACGGCGGCGGTGCACAAATGCTGCGCAGCTAGCGCCCGCCATTCGACGGCCAACACCGCGGTTCCTGGTGTGTCCGCTGTGCCGTGCGTGTGATCATTGCTTGTACAGCCCTCTCGCAGTGTCCGGAGCAAGTATGGTGGGTCTGACACACCGGTGTCAATGTGTTCCTTTTTCCATTTCCAGGAGTGTAGAAGCCAGTACGTTGTCGTCGACGGCGACGGCTTTTCAGAAGTCCAGAACTATGTAATCTATCTGTTGTCCTGCATCCAGGGTTCGCAGGATATCTTGTGAGAAAATGGCGACCTGAATTTTTCACGAACGCTTTCTAAAACCACGTTGATTCGTGGACGTAAGGTCTTCTGTCTCTAGGAAATTTATTATACTCGAACTGAGGATATTTTTAAGAATTCTGCAAATCGATATCAAGAATATTGCTCTATAATTTTACGGGACCGATATTTTACTCTACTTGTGAACAGGAGTTTCTCGCGCTTTTTTCCAGTCATTTGGGACTATAAATGCACGCTAAGTAAGAGGCTAGCGTCGTAGATTACTCTTTGTAAAACCGAATTCGGTTCCCATGCGGGCCTGGCGACTTAGGCTCGATTCACACGGTGGGCAGCGTCACGTCAACGTCAGTGACGTCACACACCGTCAAAAATCCACTTGCATTCACACTTGACGGAACGTCAAGCGACGGCAAAACTTCAATCACGTTTTGGCGCGTTATTGGAAACTCGCAGAAGTGTTCTCGAGAGAGGATGGCGGACATTATGTTTAGTCTTGATGAACTTGCTACTATTGAAATTGCTTTAGATGATGAGGAAAGAGAGCGGAAATTGGCAAGGCAATCAAACGAACGTGGGTGAAGAAAATGATTTTGCAGAGAATGTGTGAAGGCGAATATCACCATTGTATAGAGAGCTGGAAGAAGAGGAGACGTCATTTTATACATATTTACGAATGTCGAGACAGTAGTTCTTTAATTTGCTGTCTTTGATAAGCAGCAGCATCACGGAAACAGACACAAACAAGCGCCGTGCAATTTCTACACGAAAAAAACTAATGGTTGTTTGAGATGAGTCTGATGCTTCAGCTTTACCAATTCCTTTTAGGGTTCCTGTTATGTACCTTTACGTATTTCATAGAACAGAATATTTATTGTAATACTGCACTCTATCAACAACATTCACAATTTATGTAGATCTAAATCTGCTACAGTTCGTCCTGCATAAACTTTGGCACTGCAGAGAACCAACTGCACACTGTATATGAATGTGGAACATCGAACTTGTTACTGCAGTTGTACTTAAATAAGCTGTATCCATACGAAATGTTGAGTGAGACTCAGTACCAGAAAGTATGTAAATAAATACTATACATAAGTAAACTACTAGCCAAAATGACTATGTGGCGTAGAATACTCATATTTGTTTCGGAATGATACGTATTACATATAAACATGGTCGAAATAAACTTTCACGACCAGCGAATAATTGTGAAACTGGAAAGCAGGAAGGCTCTAACCTCTGCTAAGCTTTTTCACCTCCTAATCGTGAGTACATACATACATAAATAGATGCAGGTGCGATGTTATACATCTAAATACATTACATACAAAATAAATATAATCTGCAGTAGGCCTACAATATTCATACAGTTATTTACCTGGGCGACCGATAACCAATCCAGTTTTCTTCCATATTTCTTCTTTAAACAAAGTGTCGCTGTATTTTTAGCAGCTCATGTCATACAACTCCACATTTTGGCGAACAAGTTCGATTAACTTCTCGTCATTCATGTTAATATAAAAACATTTTATTACTAAAAACTCAGTAGATATTTTCGATGTGGAGAACACTGCTAGCGGAATGAAACTCGTGCCATGCGAGCAGCCGCAGAACAGACAGAAAAGTAACAGCCAGTCGTAAGCAGTTCGCCAACCACGTGACCCCCGCCGTCGACGGCAAACTATACTTTCGAAGTATACCGGCCGGCAGGCAAACCAGGGGGGTGAAATTCATATAGGGATTTCCGGTAACACGATGTTGGTTTGGTTCCAGGCCACTTGGAGCGCTGCAAGTTTAGCAATTTATAGTCTAGTGTTCCTATTGGATGACGTAGTCTTCCATGATTGTTTTGGTATCGTAGCAACGTGATCGTGATTTTTCGTTTAAATTGCAGTGTTAGTATGTTGCTATTATTCTGCTTAATTTTTGGATGTATTCGTAATATTTGATGGTGTGATGATTCAGGATTTACTTTTTTACTTTTGTTTCATATAGAACACGAGGTTGTATCACCACATTACGTTCTGTGGACTCTTGTGTATTTGTTCCTGCAAAGAAATACAATTTCCGTTGCTCAGTTTACTTAAAGGGTAAGTATATTTCTTATTTCTGTTCATATTTCCTTGCATTTCATAGAGAATCCCACGCTAGCAGCTTTTGACATAGTTGGTATTCAACTTTCCGAATCCTGTAATGGAATATAATTCTGGCTTTGATTCATCTTCCTTTTTGCCACGAAGTACTTTTAGTGACATAATAAGTACCATTTATTGTGCCGTTAACTACATAACAAATATTGGACTTGTTACAATAGATTCGTAATGCCTCGAGTGTGTTCTATTTCCCGTTTTCGACAGTAAATATTCTGTACAGTACATAACACTCTATCCAGGTAACAAGTGTTTGTTGCTGTTGTATCGACAAAGGTTGTGTTCTCACATAATAAGACATTTGTTTCGAAGTCACACAAAGCAGGTCCTTCAAGCAGTTGAACATTTACACGTATTATTGTGGCAATATCCAATGCAGTAGAAATCTTCTCGCACTTTAATGCTCAACACAATGTAATACAGATTTACAGCTGCAACTGTTACTGATAATATTCAGTTCAATTTGGTATCTATCATGGTATCTAGATGCGGAAAGATATTGAAATGGTACATTAAGCAGTGTTTCTACTGCCTGATAGCACTGTTTAACGAAGTAGTGTTGAATATAGAATATAGTGCAACTATGCTCACACAGTTATATATAGAGTGATGTGCATATCTGTAGTAGAAATGAGAATTTGTTTCGTTTTTTCTCTATTTTGTAGAAATACCACATCAGATTACAAGCCATGATAACAGTTATCAATACCTCAGTACAGGATAGCTGCATTTGGACATAAGCTAATATGATTTTTGATAATGAAATTAATTGCACATTGAGTTTTCTTTAACATTAATCAATGTAAACCATACCTGATCTTTTTTCTCGTTCCTAATTTTTGGTTTGAATAACATTTCAGACACATGAGGATGGCTCATACAGGAAGAGAAGAATCCAGTTTGAGATTGAGAAATACTCGTGCAAGTTTCCCGGATGCAGGAGTAGTTATTATGTAAAAACAAATTCCAAACACAAGAATAAACATTTATATAAATTTACAGCTGCCTCAAAAAGTGAGACTTTAAAGAAGTGGAAATTGATCTGTAATATAGGTGAAGGTGTCTACTGTAGTTATTATTATGTGTGAGAGGATCATTTTTATGAAGCAGATTTTGTGAACTTTACTAGACACAGGCTAAATCCTGGTGTTATACCAAAGCTCATGGCACTGGTGTTGTATCACCCTCCCCCCACCCATCTGTGTTACACTGGTAGTGGTGGTGGTGGCGGTTTCACCACATCGGGTGCAAATATAAGTATGCACGAGACAGGTCACAATGCAAAATCTACAGTAATACAACGAAGCAGTCCACCTTTACAGAGCGGAGGTGATGGTGAGTACAGCTTTCTATCCTCACCTGTTTATGATGTTGAAAGTAGTCCAGGTGTAATGGGACCTGGCGTTTCTAAACGTGATTTAACTCCAAGAAAACACAAAATGTATAAACTGCATAGAATTACAGTTTCCAGAGTGTGTAAATTGAAAAAAACAGCTACAGAATGAGAGGAATAAATTGAAAATTTTAAAAGAGTTGTATGATGACAGGAAATTTCAGTTAATTGAAGAAGAGTTGAATGATGTGACTAAAACTTTTATTAATAGTCAGTTAAGAAATGCCAATATGCAGCCCACAGCAGTACAGTGGTCTATAAAAGATAAGGCATTTGCTTTATCTATTTATAAGCGTAGTCCCCGGTTGTACAGATAAAAAAAAACGTTTCAAAACTCTACCCAAATTAAAAGCACAACACTTTAACTTTTCTGATTCCCATGTCAAAATGAGGGTAAAGATTGCTGCTGCACAAATGAGCCATACTGTTGCAGCTGCAATTGAAACATATGTTTCTACTCACACATTACCATCTGAAGCTATACACACAGCTGAGGTTTTCAGTTTGTACAAGCTCTGAAGACTTGGGTTGTCAATCACATGACTTTGCCTTTCAAATCCATGAGCGTAAGTAACTGTGAAAATGATGATTACACTCCCTTGAGCAGTTTGTGTCACTTTTTGGCAGCTAGTTGTAGGAGTGAACATTTAAGTGAATGTGAGATGAAAGACATGATACACCTGAGCAAATTTATTCTTACTCAGATGGTATCATCGAGTCTGTAGAAGAACAATCCTTAGCCTATGTAGCATGCTATGTACTAAAAGCCATAGATGTACAAGATGATTGTGAAACTTGTAATACCAGTCTCTAGTCCTCTGTTGTGACTAAAAATCATTTGTTTACCTCATTTAAAGAGAATAGTGAGGAGCATTCTCATTTGAAATATGCAAGTGAAAGAGTCATGATTTTCCTAAGGCCACTCCATGATCAGCTGTATGAGTAAATAGTCATGGTCACACAACAAGACTACATGATAATTAAAAAAAACATTTGTTCTGTCTCATACAACAATTTGTAATAAACATGACATTGAAGAGAGACTTCTGAAGACAAGTATTCCATTTATAATACACAAGTATGTGAAAGAAAAGAAAGTTACGAACAAGAGGAAATTGTGTATGCAACAACTTAAAAAGGAGTTCAAATCATGTTAAAAGACTTTGTATTTTGTTTATTATGTGTACAATGAGAGTAAGCTCCTATACATATACAAATGTCGTGTTAAAAGCAGAGAATTACATGTTCTTCTATCAAAATCATGCCTTTGATTTGTTATGACAAAATCTGGTAATTTAGCAGGAACATAACTTAACACTTTCTAGATGTGATCATTGGATTCTAAAAGTATAATGAATAAAGTGCTGTCTAGGGGAATTTGTGTTAATTTTCAGTAGTGTACAAACAAAGTTTTCAAAGATGAAGTAAATAAATAAAAATGTTAAAAATATATGTTGTACCAGCGTCTTTTTTCGTTATTTAAACATGATGGGTGTTGCCAAACTGTTGTATGTTGCAGTTCATTTACTTTGCATGTCGCATTGGCAAAAACATTTGGCTACATTCATGGAGTGTCTACCCGCTCTGCTCCCAATTTGTTTTTCAGTTGATGTAAAGTAGTATTTTGTGTGTTTAATAAATTTATTTGAACTGTGCAGAAGTTCAATTTCAGATGACTGTATATCTATAAATAACAATCAACAGAAAAAAATATAAATCGGATTTTGTAGACTTTACAGTACATCCTTGGTTTGTAGCACAGATTTTTTTTTGTAAATGACCTCTTGGTTATGCATTAGCTGTGTAATTATTTATTTGTGTAACCTACTATTCCACTGTCGATCATGCGAGTGGACATAATGTGCTTTAGGATATGTGGAAACGTAAAAATAATTTATATATGCATGCAATGTCAGATGATTTTTTAGTCAGACATGTGCTAAAGCTCGTTTATTTCCGCATGATAATGGCCACACTGCCAAAATCACAATATTGAGTTTTACAAAAAAAATTTCACAGTCAAAAGGTGACGTCGTAATTTACGAAAATTTTCACAATGTAAACTACAGCTACGAGTAGTTAATGTTTGTTTTGGATTGAGATTTCTTTTATATATTACTTTGCAAGATCTCAAAAACCTTTATTAGCGCACTATGCGGCCCACATTCAAAGACTAAGTGAAAAATATTGTCATCTAATTCGCGTAGTTAGAAATAAACGTAAGAGATTTTCGCGCCATATTTTTTCGTATTGAAGTTCACAACCAGGCCATAAGTAGCGCTGGTGTCGTTCTGTGTTTCCGTATAATAACGTTGTCTTTGCACTTCTACTATACTGGTGTTCTGTGAGGCAAACTGACGTTGACGTGACGTTGCCTACCGTGTGAACCTCGCCATTTGAAAGCATTGGACGAATATTTTGACGTGACGTGACCCGCGTTGAGGTTGACGTGACGTTGCCCACCGTGTGAATCGAGCCTATTTTCTTCTTTCAGCTCTTTCTCTGCGCCAAGGTTGCTTATTACTATGCCGTCCATATGGGACTCCGTGCGATGGTCAACCTGTGGTATGTTCCATGTAGAGTGGGGCAACATTACCTCCCTCCAATTGTGTCTCACGAAATGAAAACAACTACAAAATTACAGCTCATATGGAGACCTACTGCAAGTGGCCATTCGCTATAAACTGTTTATACTGTTTACATCCTGGCACGCAAAGCCAGTATAACTTGCCTGCTAATGGATTTTTAATATATTTGAACTTTTAAGTGTTAAATGTTTATTTGAACACAAGATTTTTGTGTCTTTCATATGATGTAATGTGACTGTTATGAAATGTTTGCGAAAAGCTCTGCTGCATGCAAACTTTAATCTGGATTATTGAAAATCCCGGGTCTTTATCTTAAAACAGCGTTACACATGCGCATAATCTTCCCTGTGTTACCTTTAATGTGTTGATAGCGAGCTCAGTTTGAGGACGTTGATGTATTCCTGACACTGTTTCGTAAGTAGCGACTGAACAAAAATAAATAAATAGATCTAAAATTCTTCCGTTTGAGTTATCATACATTATCTCATGTTTATTTTCGGCACCAACTGTTACCGTACCACTTTCTTAAAATAAAAACTGTTTCATAATTTTCTTATTGAATAGTGAGACCTATCTTACGTCGTCAGTATGCTGTCCAAATACAGTAATTATCCGAACGTTTCTCCAATGCACCCAAATCCTTAGCTGTCGTCACTCTTAGTCCACCACTCTCACGTATGTTCTGACGCTGCTCTGATGTCCTCTCCCACGGATTAGCGTCCCAACGTTACAAGTTATGCTTACCGCCGACTACACCACACGGTTTCATGTGATTTTTCTATGATTATAATATTCTTCCTAAGAGTTTCCTTGTCATATAGGTGCTTTCCCTTATGGAACTTCTACATAAAATTGCGGTTGAGTTCATAGTGAATTTACTTACACTACTGGCCATTAAAATTGCTACATGACGAAGATGAAGTGTTACAGACGCGAAAGTTAACCGACAGGAAGAAGATCCTGTAATATGCGAATGATTAGCTTTTCAGAGCATTCACACAAGGTTGGCGCCGGTGGCGACACCTACAACGTGCTGACATGAGGAAAGTTTCCAACTGATTTCTCATACACAAACAGCAGCAGTTGATCGTCGTTGCCTGGTGAAACGTTCTTGTGATGCCTCATGTAAGGAGGAGAAATGCGTACTATCACGTTTCCGACATGGAAACAGGTCGGATTGTAGCCTATCGCGATTGCGGTTTATCGTATCGCGACATTGCTGCTCGCGTTAGTTGAGATCCAATGACTGTTAGCAGAATATGGAATCGGTGGGTTCAGGAGGGTAATACGGAACGCCGTGCTGGATCGCAACGGCCTCGTATCACTGGCAGTCGAGATGACAGGCATCTTATCCGAATGGCTGTAACGGATCGTGCAGCCACGTCTCGATCCCTGAGTCAACAGATGGGTACGTTTGCAAGACAACAACCACCTGCACGAATAGTTCGACGACGTTTGCAGCAGCATGGGCTATCAGCTCGGAGACCATGGCTGCGGTTACCCTTGACGCAGCATCAGAGACAGGAGCGCCTGCGATGGTATACTCAACGACGAACCTGGGTGCACGAATGGCAAAACCTCATTTTTTCGGATGAATACAGGTTCTGTTTACAGCATCATGTTGGTCGCATCCGTGTTTGGCGACATCGCGGTGAGCGCACATTGGATTCGCGTATTCGTCATCACCATACTGGCGTATCACCGGCGTGATGGTATGGGGTGCCATTGTATACACGTCTCGGTCACCTCTTGTGCGCATTGACGGCACTTTGAACAATGGACGTTACATTTCAGATGTGTTACGACCCGTGACTCTACCCTTCATTCGATCCCTGCGAAACCCTACATTTCAGCAGGATAATGCACGACCGCATGTTGCAGGTCCTGTATGGGCCTTTTTGTATACAGAAAATGTTCGACTGTTACAACAGGTAATAGTTGACGTATACGAAGAAGGGTAGCATGAAGCATCAAGGGATTGATTCACGGGAAAGAGTCGTAAGAATTCCGAAAACCCTGAACTTGCAGACATTCAAAGACGGATGTCAACCATCCCATGAAAATTAAGTTACAGACTACCGAGAAACAGTAAAAAGCGAACAATCCACGTTGGAGTGCTGAAAAGTAACGTCTCCGAATTTTTTATGTGTAAACTAAAGTTTTATTAATAAAAAAAACGTTACTAACAATCATCTTCATTCTTTATGTCTACATATTTGCAGCCCTTCGCCGCTAGAGGTCTCCAAATCGCAGCGTGTAACATGGCGGTTTGTAACTTAACAATGTGTGCGCGTGAGAAACAACGTTCTGTAATCAAGTTTCGAATTCGAAGAGTTCGTCCTTCAACATGACAATGCCAGTCCCTACAGAGCGCTGAGACATGTGCAAACAATCCAACCACATAGGTTCCCGCGCTTGTAGAGGCCCCGTGTAAAGGATTAGATGGTAATTTTATTACTATCACTTGAAATGTTGGTATTATAGATAAACTAAAAAAATGAAGTGAAGTGTTTTTGAAACAATTTTTAATTTTAATTCGAACGTAATATATTGATCGACGGGAGCATTCTGATCACGGTCCTGCTATCGATATAAATCCATCTAGTCGACAACAGCGTCACCTGGAGAGGAATAATTGCTAGCCAGAAACACGCAACGCTGGATGTAGAATCGGTGGGCGTGCTGTCGTTTGAAAGACGGCAGATTGTGATGGCCTGGAGCAACACCGACTCAAAAGAAGGCCTCGGCGCTTGTTGGTGGCGTCACGTAAGCTAGGCACGGCGAACGCAAGGTCTGTTGCAGGCAGAAACGCCTGGGCGTGCTTATCACTATAAATCTCTTATTTTTGGGCAAAATGTTTGGTATTGTTTTGGATTCTGCAGTTTTATTTAGATGAAAGATTTACTTACTATCGTAAAGCTACAAATGAAGATCATAGTTCTGTATTACTGAATCCTGTCAAAACAAACGTAGATCAATATGAGAAGATGCTTTGCCCCATTGCAAGCTTCGGAAATTTTACATTCAAGTAACTATATTTACTTGATCCATTTTGTAATCGAAACTTACCCCAACCCCCTTACAATTAACTCGTTTCTTTTATTTATTTATTTATTTTCGTTGGACATCGTCACTGAAAATGTGAACTAATTGACATGTGTGCATGTCCAACTGTTGCCAGTCATTAGATTACAGTCGTTTTCAACGAAAGGAATTCTAAACATGAAACAAAATAGCTTCATACATCGAAAATACTGCTGAGCTTAAACTTTTTTAAACATGCACATTAGAAAAGATAAATATTCCCCACTTGCAACTGAAAGGAGAAACTTTATAAGATAAAAAAAAATTATTTGATAAAACAAGTATCTCTCTTTTGCCTCTTCTTCTGTCCCCCAACCCCTCCCCCAGCATGTACAATCGCGAGGTATTTCATAAACATTCAGTGCTCCTCACTCCATAGTCAGCCAAGATACGTAAAGAAGAGCACTAATATGTTCACAGTTTTTTGTAAAAGTAACCCGGTACAAACGTAACTTCGTCAGATTTACAAATAAGGTAAAGAAGCACGAATTCTGTTGCTGCTGGACCATGAAATTGTTTTTGTATGTCAATGCTTAAAACAGGCGGATATTTAAGTTTAGGAGTACACTATTTGTTAAGAAGTATAATGAATTGCACAATTAATTGATTGAAGAAATCTCTCAGAACAATGTGTGTTGGTCAACTAGCGCCAATAGTTTTCCTGTGTCAGAGAGGAAGTCACCACCATTATGAGTATGCCTGCAACAGACCTGGCGTTCGCCGTGCCTAGCTGACGTGACGTCACCAACAAGCGCCGAGGCCTGGAGCCGCCGCACGAGCGTTTTGGAAACTGCTCGACTTGTCGGGTGCCCGAGGAGTGCTATGGTGAGCGCCTTCAACAAAAGCCGAAACCAAGATGAAACCAAGTTCAGTCCCCCAGATGTCGGACGTCGCAGGCTGGGCAGACTGGTAAAACAGGGCAGGCGGCGAAGTGTGGCGAAACTAACATCTGACATTAATGCTGGGCAGAGAAAAAGTGTGTCTGAACGCCCAGTGCACCGAACACTCCTAACGATGGGCTTCCGTGGCACACAATCCATGCATGTGCAATGTTAAAACCATGACATCGGCAGCTATGACTAAAATGGGCATGTGGCTATCGGCACTGGACGTTGGCGCAGTGACAGAGTGTCGGATAGTCTGACGATTTCCGATGCCTTCTTCATCATACCTATGGGAGGACCCGAATCCGTCGTCTTTCAGGGCAGCAGCTCCTTGACATCTATACAGTGCGACAGAGACAAGCTGGCGGAGACTCCATTATGCTCTGGGGAACATGGGTGTCCATGGGTCCGGTGGAGCTCGTACAAGGCACCTTGGCGTACAAGGAACATCGTACACTGGTTGCGGACACGTACACTCCTTCATGACGATCATGTTTCCCGACGCCAGTGGCACTTTTCAACAAGATACTAGGCCGTGTCACAAGGCCAGGAGTGTGATGGAGTGGATCGAGGAACACAGTGCGAGTTTCTACTGACGTGCTGGCCCCCCAAGTTACCAGATTAAACCCCGATCGAACACATCTGTGATGTGACTGAACGTGGCGTCAGAACTCATCGCCCCACTCCGCAAAATTTACAGGCCCGCTGCTTGAATACTGCTCAGCAATGTGGGATGCGTGCCAGATGGGGTCGATAGAAGAGATAGAGAAGATCCAACGGAGAGCAGCGCGCTTCGTTACAGGATCATTTAGTAATCGCGAAAGCGTTACGGAGGTGATAGATAAACTCCAGTGGAAGAGTCTGCAGGAGAGAAGCTCAGTAGCTCGGTACAGGCTTTTGTTGAAGTTTTGAGAACATACCTTCACTGAAGAGTCAAGCAGTATATTGCTCCCTCCTACGTATATCTCGCGAAGGGACCATGAGGATAAAATCAGAGAGAGGCTTTCAATGAATTCGAAAGTAAAGTTCTATGTACTGACTTGGCAGAAAATCCTAAGAAATTTTGGTCCTATGTCAAAGCGGTAGGTGGATCAAAACAAAATGTCCAGAAACTCTGTGACCAAAATGGTACTGAAACAGAGGATGACAGACTAAAGGCCGAAATACTAAATGTCTTCTTCCAAAGCTGTTTCACAGAGGAATACTGCACTGTAGTTCCTTCTCTAGATTGTCGTACAGATGACAAAATGGTAGATATCGAAATAGACGACAGAGGGATAGAGAAACAATTAAAATCGCTCAAAAGAGGAAAGGCGGCTGGTCCTGACGGGATACCAGTTCGATTTTACACAGAGTACGCGAAGGAACTTGCCCCCCTTCTTGCAGCGGTGTACCGTAGGTCTCTAGAAGAGCGGAGCGTTCCAAAGGATTGGAAAAGGGCACAGGTCATCCACGTTTTCAAGAAGGGACGTCGAACAGATGTGCAGAACTATAGACCTATATCTCTAACGTCGATCAGTTGTAGAATTTTGGAACACGTATTATGTTCGAGTATAATGACTTTTCTGGAGACTAGAAATCTACTCTGTAGGAATCAGCATGGGTTTCGAAAGAGACGGTCGTGTGAAACCCAGCTCGCGCTATTCGTCCACGAGACTCAGAGGGCCTTAGACACGGGTTCACAGGTAGATGCCGTGTTTCTTGACTTCCGCAAGGCGTTTGACACAGTTCCCCATAGTCGTTTAATGAACAAAGTAAGAGCATACGGACTATAAGATCAATTGTGTGATTGGATTGAGGAGTTCCTAGATAACAGAACGCAGCATGTCATTCTTAATGGAGAGAAGTCTTCCGAAGTAAGAGTGATTTCAGGTGTGCCGCAGGGGAGTGTCATAGGACCGTTGCTATTCACACTATACATAAATGACCTGGTGGATGACATCGGAAGTTCACTGAGGCTTTTTGCAGATGATGCTGTGGTGTATCGAGAGGTTGCAACAATGGAAAATTCTACTGAAATGCAGGAGGATCTGCAGCGAATTGACGCATGGTGCACGGAATGGCAATTGAATCTCAATGTAGACAAGTGTAATGTGATGCGAATACATAGAAAGATAGGTCCCTTATCATTTAGCTACAAAATAGCAGGTCAGCAACTGGAAGCAGTTAATTCCATAAATTACCTGGGAGTAGGCATTAGGAGTGATTTAAAACGGAATGATCATATAAAGTTGATCGTCGGTAAAGCAGATGCCAGACTGAGATTCATTGGAAGAATCCTAAGGAAATACAACCCGAAAACACAGGAAGTAGGTTGCAGTACACTTGTTCGCCCACGGTTTGAATATTGCTCACCAGTGTGGGATCCGTACCAGATAGCGTTGATAGAAAAGATAGAGAGGATCCAACGGAGAGCAGCGCGCTTCGTTACAGGATCATTTAGTAATCGCGAAAGCATTACGGAGATGATAGATAAAATCCAGTGGAAAGCTCTGCTCGAGAGACGCTCAGTAGCTCGGTACGGGCTTTTGCTAAAGTTTCGAGAACATACCTTCACCGAAGAGTCATGCAGTATATTGCTCCCTCCTACGTATATCTCGCGAAGAGACCATGAGGATAAAATCAGAGAGATTAGAGCCCACACAGAAGCATACCGACAATCCTTCTTTCCACGTACAATACGAGACTGGAATAGAAGGGAGAGCCGATAGAGTTACTCAGGGTACCCTCCGCCACACACCGTCAGGTGGCTTGCGGAGTATGGATGTAGATTCAGATGTAGATGTAGACACAGAAGCATACCGACAATTCATCTTTCCACGAACAATTCGAGACTGGAATATAAGGGAGAACCGATAGAGGTACTCAAGGTACCCTCCGCCACACAGCGTCAGGTGGCTTGCGGAGTATGGATGTAGATGTGGATGTAGAATTAGATGACTTGTGTGTCCAGGTGAGGTGCCAACTCCCTCCAGCGACCTATCAAGGCCTCATTGGCCCCAGGCTCGATGCCTTGCCACTGTTATCAAAAAAATGGTTCAAATGGCTCTGAGCACTATGGGACTAAACTTCTAAGGTCATCAGTCCCCTAGAACTTAGAACTACTTAAACCTAACTAACCTAAGGACATCACACACATCCATGCCCGAGGCAGGATTCGAACCTGCGACCGTAGCAGTCGCACGCTTCCGGACTGCGCGCCTAGAACCGCGAGACCACCGCGGCCGGCTGCCACTGTTATCCGTGACAAAGATGGACATACCGCCTATTAGGTAGTACGCGGTCATATTGCTCTCGCTGATCTGTGTATAACTGAGGCAATGCACGTTGTGTTCCCTATTAAGATACAGTGATTTACCTGTGATGTGAAGTTGAAACTGCAGACAGGGAAATGTCTCGTAAGAGACAAACGAACTCACAAAAATGCGGATCGAAAAGTTTCTTCTACCAGTATCTTCGCAAATCAGAAAGAATGCTGATGGCATTGACAGTAGCCTTTATCTACAATATTGTAGAACAAAAGCAAACTGGTGCTTCTCATTTATTATGAATATGTAGTCCTGGATTGCGAACCTGGTGCTCTCCCACGTTCAGGTCGGCCTACTATAAGCGATCGTGAAATAACCTCGAATCTGGGACCAGACATTTGGCAACCTTCATGATAGATGAAACTGTACAGAAAGTCACTACTAAAACTGTAAATTTACAATATCCTTTAAATGAGAACAGAATAGAAAATTCAACCCATTTTTACATATGAAATTTACCTAACGAATCAAAAATGGCTTGTATGTTTGAAATCTACCGACAATATATTTTTGTTATTGTGTAAACGTTTTGGATCTTCTTCAAACAAGCCCTCAAGTGATGAACTCTGTAACTGGGTTCACTAAGAAAATCGGCTTCAAGAGCCCGAACGTTCATTTAACCATACAGTACGTCCAAAAAAATTGAAAGGATGTGAGATACAGTTGAAACGAAAACAGCAGTGTTGATCAAATTAACCATGAACTGATAGAAAAAGAGAAGGAACATTCGCATCAGATTATAAAGAGAATTATTCTCGCACCCAGGTACCTGGCTCAGCATAATATGGCCTCTGAGGCACCAGCGACAAGCTCTATCAAGATGATAATGGTAATTTTCTTTGTTTGATTGAAATGATAGCAGATTTTGAGCCTCTTTTGCTGGAACATTTAAGGGGGGTAAAAACTCAAGAAATTCGTGACCATCAGCTTGGCAAGAGCATACAAAATGAACTCAAATTTGCTTGCCAACAAAGCGGAAAACAGTACTGTTAATTTTGTAAAAGAAAATAAATATTTTGCAGTCGTACTTGATTTTACTCCTGATTCAAGCCACAATGAACAAATGACATTGATTGTTGGGTATGGAAACTTATCAGAAGACGCAGTGACTGAAGAAGAACACTTTCTCGACTTTCTGAACATCACTTCAACAACATAAGGAAGTTTGACTGAAATCCTTTTATCGACACTAGATCAAAATAGGAGTGCGGGTAAGCTACTACAAACAGCATAGTGAACGCATTATTGTGGCCAAGATAGACACAAAGCCCACGCCTACTACAGTAGAACAAGTTTATATGCCAACTAGCACTGCAGATGATGAAGAAACTGAAGAAATGTATGATGAGATAAAAGAAATTATTCAGGTAGTGAAGGGAGACGAAAACTTAATAGTCATGGGTGACTGGAATTCGAGAGTAGGAAAAGGAAAAGAAGGAAAGGTAGTAGGGATTTGGTCTAAGAAATGAAAGAGGAAGCCGCCTGGTAGAATTTTGCACAGAGCATAACTTAATCATAGCTGAGACTTGGTTCAAGAATCATGAAAGAACCCTGGAGATACTAAAAGATTTCAGATAGATTATATAATGGTAAGACAGAGATTTAGGAACCAGGCTTTAAATTGTAAGACATTTCCAGGGGCAGATGTTCACTCTGACCACAATCTATTGGTTATGAGCTGTAGATTAAAACTGAAGAAACTGCAAAAAGGTGGGAATTTAAGGAGATGGGACCTGGATAAACTGAAAGAACCAGAGGTTGTACAGAGTTTCAGGGAGCGCATGAGGGAACAATTGACAGGAATGGGGGAAAAAATACAATAGAAGAAGAATGGGTAGCTTTGAGGAATGAAATAGTGAAGGCAGCAGAGGACCAAGTAGGTAAAAAGACGAGGGCTAGAAGAAATCCTTGGGTAACAGAAGAGATACTGAAATTAATTGATGAAAGGAGAAAATACAAAAATGCAGTAAGTGAAGCAGGCAAAAAGGAATACAAACGTCTCAAAAATGAGATCGACCGGAAGTGCAAAATGGCTAAGCAGGGATGGCTAGAGGACAAATGTAAGGATGTGGAGGCTTATCTTACGAGGGGTAAGATAGATGTTCCCTACAGGAAAATTAAAGAGACCTTTGGACAAAAGAGAACCACTTGCATGAATATCAAGAGCTCAGATGGAAACCCAGTTCTAAGCAAAGAAGGGAAAGCAGAAAGGTGGAAGGAGTATATAGAGGGTCTATACAAGGGCGATGTTCTTGAGGACAATGTTATGGAAATGGAAGAGGATGTAGATGAAGATGAAAATGAAATGGGAGATATGATATTGCGTGAAGAGTTTGACAGAGCGCTGAAAGACCTAAGTCGAAACAAGGCCCCAGGAGGGGACAACACTCCATTAGAACTACTGACAGCCTTGGGAGTGCCAGTCCTGACAAAACTCTACCATCTGGTGAGCAAGAAATATCAAATAGGTGAAATTCCCTCAGAGATCAAGACGAATATAATAATTCCAATCCCAAAGAGAGCAGGTGTTGACAGATGTGAAAATTACCGAACAATCAGTTTAATAAGTCACAGCTACAAAATACTAACGCGAATTCTTTACAGACGAATGGAAAAACTGGTAGACGCCGACATCGGGGAAGATCAGTTTGGATTCCGTAGAAATGTCGGAACACGTGATGCAATACTGACCCTACGACTTATCTTAGAAGAAAGATTGAGGAACAGCAAACCTACGTTTCTAGCATTTGTAGAGTTAGAGAAAGCTTTTGACAATGTTGACTGGAATACTCTCTTTCAGATTCTGAAGGTGGCAGGGGTAAAATACAGCAAGCGAAAGGCTATTTACGATTTGAACAGAAAGCAGATGGCAGTTATAAGAGTCGAGGGACATGAAAGGGAAGCAGTGGTTGGGAAGGGAGTGAGACAGGGTTGTAGCCTCTCCCCGATGCTATTCAATCTGTATATTGAGAAAGCAGTAAAGGAAACAAAGAAAAGTTCGGAGTAGGTATTAAAATCCATGGAGAAGAAATGAAAACTTTGAGGTTCGCCGATGACATTGTAATTGTGTCAGAGACAGCAAAGGACTTGGAAGAGCAGTTGAACGGAATGGCCAGTGTCTTGAAAGGAGGGTGTAAGATGAACATCAACAAAAGCAAAACAAGGATAATGGAATGTAGTCGAATTAAGTCGGGTGACGCTGAGGGAATTACATTAGGAAATGAGACACCTAAAGTAGTAAAGGAGTTTTGCTATTTGGTGAGCAAAATAACTGATGATGGTCGAAGTAGAGAGGATATCGAATGTAGATTGGCAATGGCAAGGAAAGCGTTTCTGAAGAAGAGAAATTTATTAACATCGGGTATTGATTTAAGTGTCAGGAGGTCGTTTCTGAAAGTATTTGTATGGTACTACAGAAAAATGCTGAGGATTAGATGGGTAGACCACATAACTAATAAGGAGGTATTGAATAGAATTGGGGAGAAGAGGAGTTTGTGGCACAAATTGACTAGAAGATGGGATCGGTTGGTAGGACATGTTCTGAGGCATCAAGGGATCGCCAAGTTAGTACTGGAGGGCAGCGTAGAGGATAAAAATCGTAGAGGGAGAGCAAGAGATGAATACACTAAGCAGATTTAGAAGGATGTAGACTGCAGAAGGTACTGGAAGATGAAGAAGTTTGAACAGGATAGAGTAGCATGGAGAGCCGCATCAAACCAGTCTCAGGACTGAAGACCACAACAACAACAGATCAACTAGGTGTCGATATTCATTACTGCACAGGCCAAACTTACGATAATGTGGTGTTCAAGCCCGATTTCTAAAGTGTAAACTGAGAGCAATTGATATGGCATGCGCTAGCCACAGTCTTAATCCTATGTTAACAGATGCAGCAAAGTCTACAACAAAAGCAGTCACTTTTTTCGTGTAGTTCAAAGACTATACATTGTTTTTGGTTCAACCACTCAGAGATGGGAAATATTTTTGAACACGGTTCTAACGTTGATTGATTGACTAATTGATTGAGGGGGGGGGGGGGGGGTTATGTGACTAAACGGCGAGGTCATCAGTCCAAAGTACCAGCTTTAACAGTGATGAAGCTTTCCGATGCTGGATGGGAAAGTAGAGTGGATATCAGACAATAGAAGTAAGAGATGCCCTTCAAGCAGAAAACAGACGTGAAAGTAGCAGCTATTCCCTCGAAAGTTTAATGAAGTTCATTGAGAATTTCCGTGAAGAAAGTATTGTTAATGGGCAGATAACTGCAAAAGAGATAGCTGAAAGTTTATGGATTGTGCCAAAATTTCAAGAAAAGAGAACTATCAAAAAGACAAAACAATTGTATTACGATAGTAACAACATGGTTTGCAGGGCACCAGTTTCAGAGGAGAACTACGACATTGATTTTTTTCTACCGTGTCGTTAAAACAGTATTACAAATATGGGGCCTGGACGTTTAAGATACATGCAGGACAAAGAACTGAAAATGTTACATAAAAACTTAAGAGCTAAGTGTAAACATTAACGGCGAATGTTCAAAATACATGTATTGCATCAGAAGGTTTGACAGATATCATAGTGTTCAGAGAAATGGTGCCCAATATTGATATAATTAAATGAAATTGCAAACGCATATTCCAACATTTATATTGCTTGCAGAATGTTGCAATATTCATTGCCATATCGTACATGTATTTTAGTGATTTTAGTTACGGTTGTAATCTTGAGTAACATCAGGCATCATACCGCCTGTATACCACGAGCTCTACAATTTCTTGTATGAAATCCGCTGTTTGGCTGTGGCCTATATTATTTTTCATACAATTACCATAGTGATCGATTTCTGTCAATTGATGTCAATCCACATACTATGTGGAAAGATAATCTGAACTATATTTTTATCGTAAATGTACGTGTTAAAAACGACAATGTTGCTGTTGTCGTGGTCTTCAGTCAGAAGACTGGTTTGGTGCAGCTCTTTTCTGTGTGACCCTCTTCATCTTCGAATAACCACTGTAACCTATATCTTTTTGAATGTGCCTACGGTATTCATCTCTTGGTACTCCTCCACAATTTTTATCACCCACATTTCCGTCTAACACCAAACTGGTAACCCATTGACGTCTCAGAAGGTGTCATATCAACAGACCCCTTCTTTTGCCCAAGTTGTGCCGCAAATTTCTTGTGTCCCCATTTCTGTTCAGTACCTCTTCATGAGCTACGTGATCGACCCACCTAATCTTCAACATTCTTATGTAGCACCATATTTCGAAAGCTTCTATTCTTTTTTTTGTCTAAACTGGTTATCGCACATGTTTCACTTCCATACATGACTACACTGCAGACAAATGCCTTCACAAAAGACTTCTTATCACTTAAATTTATTGTTAACAAAAACAAATTTATTTTCTTTTAAAATGCATTGGCAGTCTCTATTTTTTACCGGCTCTACTTAGGCCATCATTAATTATTTTGCTGCGCAAACACAAAACTCATCTACTACTTTAAGTGTCTCGTTTCCTAATCTCTTTCCCTTAGCATCACGTGCTTTAATCGACTATATTCCATTATCCTTGTTTTGCTATTTTTGATGTTCATCTTCTATCCTCCTTTTAAGACAGTGTCCATTCTGTTCAACTGATCTTCCAGGTCCTTTGCTATCTCTGACAGAATTACAATGTCATTGGCAAACCTTAAAGTTTTTATTTGTTCTCCTTGAACTTCAATTCCTACTCCAAATTTTTCTTGTGCTTCCTTTACTGCCTGTTCAGGGTACAGATTGAATAACATCGAGGATAGGCCACAACCCATCACTCCCTTCTCAACCACAGCTTCCATTTCATACCACTCGCCTCTTGTAATTGCCGTCTCGTTTCTGTACAAGTTGTAAACAGCGTTTCGCTCCTTTTATTTTACCCCTTCTACGTTCAGAGTTTCAAAGCGAGTAACATTCCAGTCAACTTGGTTAAAAGCTTTCTCTAAGTCTACAAATGCTATAAACGTGTGTTTATCTTTCCTTAACCTACCTTCTAAGCCAAGCAGTAGGGTCAGTATTGCCTCGCGTGTTTCTACATTTCTCCGAAATCCAAACTGATCGGCTTCTACCATCTTTTCTACATCTACATCCATACTCCGCAAGCCACCTGACGGTGTGTGGCGGAGGGTACCTTGAGTACCTCTATCGGTTCTCTCTTCTATTCCAGTCTCGTATTGTTCGTAGAAAGAAGGATTGTCGGTTTGCCTCTGTGTGGGCTCTAATCTCTCTGATTTTATCCTCATGGTCTCTTCGCGAGATATACGTAGGAGGGAGCAATATACTGCTTGACTCCTCGGTGAAGGTATGTTCTCGAAACTTCAACAAAAGCCCGTACCGAGCTACTGAGCGTCTCTCGAGCAGAGCTTTCCACTGGATTTTATCTATCATCTCCGAAATGCTTTCGCGATTACTAAATGATCCTGTAACGAAGCGCGCTGCTCTCCGTTGGATCCTCTCTATCTCTTCTGTCAACGCTATCTGGTACGGATCCCACACTGGTGAGCAATATTCAAGCCGTGGGCGAATAAGTGTACTGCAACCTATTTCCTGTGTTTTCGGGTTGTATTTCCTTAGGATTCTTCCAATGAATCTCAGTCTGGCATCTGCTTTACCGACGATCAACTTTATATGATCATTCCGTTTTAAATCACTCCTAATGCCTACGCCCAGATAATTTATGGAATTAACTGCTTCCAGTTGCTGACCTGCTATATTGTAGCTAAATGATAAAGGATCTTTCCTTCTATGTATTCGCAGCACATTACACTTGTCTACATTGAGATTCAATTGCCATTCCCTGCACCATGCGTCAATTCGTTGCAGATCCTCCTGCATTTCAGTAGAATTTTCCATTGTTGCAACCTCTCGATATACCACAGCATCATCCGCAAAAAGCCTCAGTAAACTTAAGATGTTATCCACAAGGCCATTTATATATATTGTGAATAGCAACGGTTCTACGACTCTCCCCTGCGGCACACCTGAAATCATTCTTACTTCGGAAGACTGCTATCCATTGAGAATGACATGCTGCGTCTGATAGTCCATAAGCTCTTAATTTGTTCACTACAAGACTGTGGGGAACTGTATCGAACGCCTTGCGGAAGTCAAGAAACACGGCATCTAACTGGGAACCAGTGTGTATGGCACTCTGAGTCTCGTGGATGACCTGTGCCCTTTTCCAATCCTTTGGAACGCTACGCTCTTTTATAGACTTATGGTACAGCGCTGCAAGTTCCTTTGCGTACTCTGTGTAAAATCGAACTGGTATCCCATCAGGTCCAGCGGCCTTTCCTCTTTTGAGCGATTTTAATTGTTTCTCTAACACTCTGTCGTTTTTCGATTCTACTGTAAAGAACTCGTGTTAGTATTTTGCAACCATGACTTACTAAGCTGATAATCCGGTAATTTTTCACACCTGTCAACACCTGCTTTCTTTGAAATTGCAATTACTACTTTTTTATGTCTGGGGATATTTCGCCTGTCTCATACATACTGCATACCAGATGGAAGAGTTTTCTCATGGCTGGTTCTCCCAAGGCTATCGGTAATTCTGACGGAATCTACGTCCACTTCCCTTTTTACAATATTGCCTTCAAGTTCATCTCTTCCAAGGAGCCTCTATATACTCCTTCCACCTTTCAGTTTTACCTTTTTTAGTTAGGGCTGGTTTTCCATCAGACGTCTAGATATTCGTACAACTGTTTCTCTTTTCCCCAAAGACGTCTTTAATTATCCTGTAGGCGGCATCTTTCTTTCCCCTAGTGAAATATGCTTCTAAATCCTTACATTTGTCCTCTAGATATTTCTGATTCGGCAATTTGCACTTCCTGTTATTCATTTTTTAAACGTTTGAATTCCCTTTCGTCTGCTTCATATACTGCATTTTTAAATTTTCTCCTTTCATCAACTAAATTCAATATCTTTTGTTATCCAAGGGTATATACTAAGCCTTATCTGTTTACCTATCTTGATCTTCTGCTTCACTATTCCATCTCTTAAAACTACCTATTCGTCTTTTGCTGTGCAAATATTCCTTTCCCCTGTTCTTTTCAACTGTTGTCTAAGGCTCCCTCTGAAACTATCAAAAACCTCTGGTTCTTTCAACTTATCCGGGTCTCCTCCCCTCAATTTTCTACCTTTTTGCAATTTATTCAATTTTAATCCATAGTGCATAAGCAATAAATTGTGGTCAGAATCCACATCTGTTCCTGGAAACGTCTTACAATTTAAAATCTGGTTCCGAAATCTCTGTCCAACCATAATACACTCAGTCTGAAACTTTCCAGTGTCTCCCGGTCTCTTCTCCTTATACAACCTTCTTTTTATGATTCTTAAACCACGAACTGGAGGAAAGCTATGAAAGAGGAAGCCCTCTGGTAGAATTTTGCACGGAGCATAATTTAATCATCGCTAATACTTGGTTTAAGAATGACACTATATGTTTTCAAAATATAATGTATCATACATTTGTAATTTAAAAATGTTACGTAATTCCGTGAAAGGTAATTCTAATGAGATTGGAGTGGAGAAATACTTTGAATTGTGGCACATGCACTTTGAAATTTATGCTCGTACATATCGATAGTCGAGTACGACAATGCAAGCAACTGTATACAGACTCATCTGTGCAAATATCGAACTAGCTCAGTCGCCATTGAGGTGTTAACTGTACGAGTGCGCTAGGACATCAGCATAACATGATTCTTGTTTTGTATTTGTGGTATTTAATGTTTGACATGATGATGTTCCTTGCTTCGTTTCACTGTAAAGCGACGCAACATCACTCTGTCGCTTGAAAGTTTGTAAAGGTCATAAACTTCTGTTAATACGTTACAAGGTACGTTCTAATGCTTTAGCAATGAATACAGTGTTTACATATAATCGCATATGTATTATCCACCTTGACTTCGAACATTGGTTTATTAAACTATCGGATCTGATGATGATAGCACAGATCCGTCGAAACCAGTAATGAATAAAAAGATTTTCAAGGGATCTTGGCGAACCCGCTTTTTTAAGAATAATGTAACTATTCAGATACCTTTCAACAGTTGAATAAGGATTCCCATAAGTAAGGTGTGTGTATTGAACTGGGGACCTACAAACGACGGAGAGGCTTCGTCCCCGCCATAGCCCTGAGTGGTTCACAACCCCATGACAGACCACAGCAGTCATGGATAACATTATGTGGCACAATGGGAACTACACTGCGTCCTGCAATATCGTTGCTTCTTGGCTATGTAAGTAAATGTAGATGTGCACGCAAGTTGTGTTACCGACTGTTGGCATACGAGGACACAGCGGCGCGACATACCCTCCTAAACGCACAAGCCCATCAGACTAGGTTGGGGATAAAGTGTGTGATGCCTGCCTTCTTGTATAAGGTAAGCTTTTAGCAGGTCTGAAAATAACGTCTCCTCCGCCCCTTAAATTAGCCAAAATTATCGTCTGTCAAAACGTTCTTTCCTCGATAACTCGATAAATGCCGGACACCACGATTTCCTGTAACCAGGAAGTCGCGCGGGATTAGCCGAGCGATCTAAGGCGCTACAGTCATGGACTGTGCGGCTGGTCCCGGCGGAGGTTCGAGTCCTCCCTCAAACATGGGTGTGTGTGTTTGTCCTTAGGATAATTTAGGTTAAGTAGTGTGTAAGCTTAGGGACTGATGACCTTAGCAGTTAAATCCAATAAGATTTCACATACATCTGAACTTTTTTTAAAACCAGGAAGTGCTCGCTACACCGCCTGTAAGCTCTATGCTTAAAACAGCTTTTACTCTGATCTGATATCGGGGCACCAGATACTGTGGCGTAAATTAAAGCCCAGCCCTTTGGTTTGTTTGCTGTGCACTCACAGCAATGTTGTGCTGTCTGAAACGACACTGAAGAGAGCCCACAATAGAGAAGATAGCAGAGCTGCTTTCTGAGATGCCCGGGTGAATTTTCATAAATAATGTGGGAGAGAGAGAGAGAATCAAACGGTTAGCTGGAAGGAAGGGTGACCCTGAATCGAGCAATAATAGCTTCCACATTGATGGAACTGCCTTCTATTTCTGGCCAGTGGCTTAAAAGTGAAGAAAAACTCGTGCCTTTGAGGTATAGAGGAAGGCAGACCGATCAGCTGAAACAGTCTGTACAGACATGACATTATAGGGCGAATTAACTGTCTTACCAACGGAGAAATGACACAACCAACCAGTTCCAATAAATTTTTAATACATTGATCTAGGTTTCGATACCTCTAAGAATGTCTTCATCAGAACGAAATGTTAAGAACCGTAAAGTTACATTGCGAGAAGGCAATAAAGTTTGGAGCAGACATGCTCAAGTCAAAAATTAGAAACGTTCCAGCCTTTTGATACGTACACGTTGTAATGAACAACATCAGACTGATATTGTTCATTGCAAGGTATACGTACCAAGCATCAGACTGATGTTGTTCACTGTAAGGTATACGTACCAAAGGCTTGGACTTTTTTAATTTTTAATTTTCGACCTGAGCATATCTGCTCGAAACTTTGACTACTGCCTTCTCGCAATGTCACTTAACGGTTGTTAAAATTTTATTCTGATGCAGACATCCTTAAAAATTATTTGCAACTGGTTGGCTGTGTCATTACTCCGTTGAAACTTACGTTCGGGTGCTGAAAGACAGCCATGTTCAAAACAGTTTGGTGTCTTGAATCGCTCATTACTGGGCTCGACACTTATCCTAGATGGCTGCATGCCTCATCGCTCACTGATACCAATTTGCTGGCTGATTAAGTGACACGCTCTCTGGGTACGGACCCCATAAAGGTGCCAGGCGGCTGTGATCTACTGCCTAATAGATTTGCGACAGTCCAGCCTGATCCTGTTGAGGTGAGGTAATCAGTGGAGGCTACCTTTTGGAACTTTTCTCTAGAGATTACACCTCTCTCATCATCTCAACGAGAATTTGTAAAGAACAACGCAATTTATTCCAGGGGTATCATAAAGAATAATTAATGTCCATTTTACGCTGCCTGACAAAGCAACTGAGGCACCCAGAAGACATGGTTGGATATCAATGTAACAGCGTACATATACACAACATCTAAAGATATGTAAATGATTACGGGTGCAATTCACTGCGCCAGGTAGAACAGCTACTAGAACGCATTAGTGTTGTTCGTATTTAGTGTTGCTACCAGGGCCGGTAGCGTATACCGGGTGGCCCATTGATAGTGACCGGGCCAAATATCTCACGAAATAAGCATCAAATGAAAAAATTACGAAGAACGAAACTCGTCTAGCTTGAAGGGGGAAACCAGATGGCGCTATGGTTGGCCCCATCTAGATGGCGCCTTATACAGGGTGGTTCACTGATCGTGACCGGGCCAAATATCTCACGAAATAATCGTCAAACGAAAAAACTACAAAGAACGAAACTTGTCTAGCTTCAAGGAAGAAACCAGATGGCACTACGGCGCTAGATGGCGCTGCCATAGGTCAAACGGGTATCAACTGCTTTTTTAAAAAAATAGGAACCCCCATTTTTTATTACATATTCGTGTAGTACGTAAAGAAATATGAATGTTTTTGTTGGACCACTTTTTTCGCTTTGTGACAGATGGCGCTGTAATAGTCACAAGCGTTTAAGTACGTGGTATCACGTAACATTCCGCCAATCCGGACGGTATTTTCTTCGTGATACATTACCCGTGTTAAAATAGACCGTTTACCAATTGCGGAAAAGGTCGATATCGTGTTGATGAATGACTATTCTGTTCAAAATGCTCAACGGGCGTGTGCTATGTATGTTACTCGGTATCCTGGACAGGAAGTGTTCAGCCACACGTGAAACGTCAACCACTACCTGCAACAAATGATGACGCCCGAGTACGTGTTTCAGCTGCTGTCGCGGCTAATCCGCACATCAGCAGCAGACAAATTGAGCGAGAATCGGGAATGTCAAAAACGTTGGTGTTGAGAATGCTACATCAACATCGATTGCACCCGTACCATATTTCTATGCACCAGGGTTTGCATGGCGACGACTTTTAACATCGTGTACAGTTCTGTCACAGGGCACAAGAGAAATTACGGGACGATGACAGATTTTTTGCACGCGTTCTATTTAGCGACGAAGCGTCATTCACCAACAGCGGTAACGTAAACCGGCATAATATGCACTATTGGGCAACGGAAAATCCACGATGGCTGCGACAAGTGGAAAATCAGCGACCTTGGCGGGTTAATGTATGGTGCGGCATTATGGGAGGAAGGATAATTGGCTCCCATTTTATCGGTGGCAATCTAAATGGTGTAATGTATGCTGATTACCTACGTAATGTTCTACCGATGTTACTACAAGATGTTTCACTGCAGGACGGAATGGCGATGTACTTCCAACATGATGGATGTCCGGCACACAGCTCGCACGCAGTTGAAACGGTATTGAATAGCATAATTCATGTCAGGTGGATTGGTCGTCGAAGCATGGCCCGCACTTTCACCAGATTTGACGTCCCCGGATTTCTTTCTGTGGGGAAAGTTGAAGGATATTTGCTATCGTGATCCACCGACAACGCCTGACAACATGCGTCAGCGCATTGTCAATGCATGTGCGAACATTACGGAACGCGAACTACTCGCTGTTGAGAGGAATGTCGTTACACGTATTGCCAAATGCATTGAGATTGAGGGACATCATTTTGAGCATTTATTGCATTAATGTGGTATTTACAGGTAATCACGCTGTAACAGCTTGCGTTCTCAGAAATGGTATGTTCACAAAAGTACATGTATCACATTGGAACAACCGAAATAAAATGTTCAAACGTACCTACGTTTTGTATTTTAATTTAAAAAAACCTACCTGTTACCAACTGTTCGTATAAAATTGTGAGCCATATGTTTGTGACTATTACCGCGCCATCTATTAAAAAGCAAAAAAAGTGGTCCAACTAAAACATTCATATTTATTTACGTACTACACGAATATGTAATAAAAATGGGGGTTCCTATTTTTAAAAACGCAGTTGATATCCGTATGACCTATGGCAGCGCCATCTAGCGCCGTAGTGCCATCTGGTTTCTCCCTTGAAGCTAGACAAGTTTCGTTCTTTGTAGTTTTTTCGTTTGACGATTATTTCGTGAGATATTTGGCCCGGTCACGATCAATGAACCACCCTGTATAAGGGGTGTGAACAGCGTCAGATGTAGAGTGATCAATGTGAAGGACACGGGCAAGTCGTGTACATGTCTGAGACAGCGCTGTCAGTACCAGAGTTGAAAGGAGCCTCATTGCAGGTCTCCATTTGGCGGCTGGTCGAATCGTGTGTTATCCAGATTTGTAGGCCATTAAGATGTGGCAGTGGCTCTTTGTTGGCTGTATGGGAACGTGAGGGCACGCATTATCACAGTCATGGTTCCCGTCGATCACAGCTGACCATCACAAGGAAGAGCCGCCGTATTGTGCTCCACTCACTTGGTAACTCCTTGACATTTGCACCTGCGATCCAAGAACAAGCAAAGTAATCCCTGTAACATGTGTTACTCCTGGCGTCGTGGTGTGTGGAGCAGTCGTGCATGACTTCAGGTCACGGCTGGTAGTGATTGAGGGAACGCTAAAGGCACAAGGGTAAGTCACGCACATCCTGAGTCCTCCCATGCGACAGCATCGCCGGCGATACACTTCCGACGACTTAACGCTGTTGGCTGTGCTACATCGTCGAGGCCTTTGTATCGTTATTTTTCAACAATACAAAGCAAAACAATTTGGTACCCATGCTGCCCTGACGTACCTGTATGCAAATGGTACCCGACTGTTGCTCTGGTCCCACGTTCTCTAGCTTGACGCTCGATAAAACCAGTACATGCATTCAGGTTCAAATGGTTCAAATGGCTCTGAGCACTATGGGACTTAACATCTGTGGTCATCAGTCCCCTAGAACTTAGAACTACTTAAACATAACCAACCTAAGGACATCACACACATCCATGACCGAGGCAGGATTCGAACCTGCGACCGTAGTGGTCACGCGGTTCTAGACTGGAGCGCCTAGAACCGCACGGCCACTCCGGCCGGCCAGAGAGGGTGTAACGTCGTACTGATAAGTTGCTTTATCCTCCCAAGTTCTTTGTATATTTGACTCGATTTTGTATTCCATGAAATAACATTACATATCCTTCAGTCTGTGGAATTTCATATCGTTCCCTCCTCCCCTTCCGGGTGCTGCGTTCTTTTTTGTCACGCAATGTAGGAGGGCCTGCTGAAAAATGATGCCTCCGAAGCTTTATGTGAAAAACTATCAAAATTTCGAAATAAAACTAACGTTATTAACGTTTTACATCTTTATTCTTCATGTCTACATATTTACTTCTCAACATAGTCACCCTGGCAATGAAGACGTAGAACGTTTGAATTTGTTGACATAGCCACAAGCGCTGGTGAGTGACCTGGGAAGCTGACGCAGAGGAAGTGTGGACGAACTCCACGAATTCGAAATTCGATTACAGCACTGGTTCTCACGCAACGATCTAGTTACATTACACAGCTCCATGTTACATGGATGTTCGGATGCCTGTAACGGCAGAGGGCTGCAAATATGTAGACGTGAATAAATCTGTAGAATTCCAATAACGTTTGTTTTATTAAATTTTTTTTTAAGATTTTTCACATTAGCGTCCATTGGAACTGCAGTAACAAGAGGACGATGTTGAAACAAACCTCAATTTGGCTTAGTTATGCGGATGAATAGCATTTCATCGCAACTGCATACAGTGGGTGAGAGTAACACCACCTAAATTCTATAGACAAGGAAAGATCACGAAGAGGGTTTCTCATTCAGGAATCGAATGTCGTTTTTTTGTGAGAATTCGTGTTATGCATTACATTAACAGCACTTGTCGGAATTCGACAGCGGCTGTATCGTGGCCTAAAGGGAATGACGTTCATCGTTTAGCGATATCGCTGTTTGTGTTGGCCAGGGCGCCACGGTTGTCAGTGGCATATGGAGTCCATGGCTAACAGTGGTCCATACTCAACGCCTTACATGACCTCAAAGGGCCTAGGAAGTTAGTGCCTGAGAGAAAGTGCATAACATTTCTCGGCCCTACAGGATCGTTAAGTCGTGTCACGTGCGTAGCAACAGGAAATCGGATTTTTCTGCAACACAAGGCAAGTATCCACACAGACAGTATAACGATGTCTGGAGGAAACAGACTGTCTGCACGGAGATCGTTGTCGGTATCCTGTGTCGTGGCCAAACAGCGACGCGCGTCGACTGTGGTCCGTCCAACGGCAACATAATACGGGGTGAAAAGTATTTAAACCGACAAACTTAGGGACGTTGTAGGGGACGTCAAAACAAATATTTTTCCCTAATGTCTTTTTTTCCTATGACGATTATTTAAACCGGTGGACGCCGTATTACACTCTTCAGTTGTTAGAGGCCGTATTACGATCTTCAGTTGTTAGAGGGCGTACTACGTAGCGCACCACAACGGACGAGCTACACAGCGGGTTTATCAACAACAATAGCCTTATCGCCGTATCCCGCATCATACGACCTTTGTTGCTGTGTACCAACATCTGCGTGAGACCGGGTCATTTAGCAGATTACCTGGACAGGGAAGCCGTCGCACGGTAAGAACGCTGCAAGTTGAGGAAGCTGTCTTGCAGCATGTGGAGCGGGATTCTTTAATCAGCACTCGTGAAGTTGCACGTAACATGGGGACGAATCAGACGAATGTAAGAACAGTCCTTCGAGAGCAATTGTTAAGTCCATTTCACTTACAGCGTGTCCACAACCTGGAACCAGTTGATTAAACACCCAGAGCACAGTTTTCGCAGTGGTACCTGGAACTGTGTGAAATGAAACCTACATTTCCATCCTCTGTGTTGTTTACCGATCAAGCAACGTTCGGGGGTTGAAATGGTTCAAATGGCTCTGAGTACTATGGGACTCAACTGCTGTGATCATTAGTCCCCTAGAACTTAGAACTACTTAAACCTAACTAACCCGAGGACATCACACACATCCATGCCCGAGGCAGGATTCGAACCTGCGACCGTAGCAGTCGCACGGTTCCGGACTGCGCGTCTAGAACCGCGAGACCACCGCGGCCGGCCGTTCGGGGGTGATGGAATCTTCAACATGCACAATTCGCATGTTTGGAGTGAGGATAACCCACATGCCACAGTTACTAGCGCTCATCAAGTGCGGTTCTTCGTTAACGTGTGGGTCGGTGTTGTTGGGGACTGTTTAATTGGGCCGCATCTGCTACCTAGTTGTTGTCTCTTGGTCGTAAAAAAATGGAAAAGTGTTTGTTGGTTTAATTATCTGCCTCCAGAGAAATCATCCTCTACCGGTTTAAATCTCATAGGAAAAAATGACTTTAGGGAAAAATATTTGTTTCGATGTCCCAGAGTTTGTCGGTTTAAATACTTTTCACCCTGCATACAGGAGTGGCAAGCGCGTCATCTTTTCAAACGAGTCGCGATACTGCGCACTACATCACGATCTACGTATCCGTGTGTTTAGGCTCCGAGGAGGAAGAACATTGCCAGACTACGGTCGTCGTCGTCGCCACACAAGTCCTGCACCTATGAGGGTTGCTCAGAAAGTAATGCACCGCATTTTTTTCTTCATCAATTTCTTATAGAACATAATGAGAATTATACATACGAAAGAATGGTGTCTTATCTACACACCCCAATTTTCCACGTATTCTCCGTCCTATTCTATGGCCTTCCTCCAGCGCGAAACAAGGCGTGTATGCCTTTTCGGTATCAATCCTTGTGCTGGTGGCGAAGTCAGCGCTTCACTGTATGAATCACCATCTCATCGCCCTCAAAATTTCGTCCACGAATGCCATCCTCTAGTCTTTCCTCGCGAATGATTACATCAGCTCTCTGCAACATGTCAGGTGTGACAGCCGTGGATGGTCTCCCCGACCGCTGCAAATCGTGGACGTTCGCCGAACCGCTTTCTGGTGACCTCAGTCTCAGTGCCCAGCGACTAACTGTACTTCTGTTGACAGCAGATGCTCCAAAGACTTCGCACAAGCGTCTGTGAATATTCCCCACAGTTTCTTTCTCTGCAGTGAGAAATTCAATGGCGGCACGTTGCCTGCAACGTACATCACTTACAGACACCATTTTCAAACTGTTCTGCAGCTTCGCTATCTGTCGGAAGTGACGGAAACTTGGCGTGATCACTCAGGAGACTTCACCTAATGTATACGTAACGTTTCGCAATCGTAGCATTGTTTTCGACAGGGAAAAAAATGTGGTACATTACTTTCTGGGCAACCCTCGTAACTTGACGGTACGAGGTGCAATTGAGTACACATCACGACCACTTCTGTTTCGCAATCGCCGTTAATTTGGGCAACTGGCGTTACACTTCTGACGACAAGATCGTTCGCTGTGCTGTACGTCGAAGTCTTCATGACATTATCTTTCAATAGGATAGTGCAAAACTACTTGTTACTCAAGCTACCCTGAGCTACCTCGATACAGATAGTGTTCGACTGTTGCTCTGGTCAAGTCGTTCTCCATCACTTTGCTGCCAAATGTGGCTGTTCCGTGTGCTAAATTTCGCACTGTGTAAACCCCCAATGATCTTCAAATTTAATCATGTATTTTTATTACCATGCTGTATACGCACAATAACTAAAATTACGTAATTTGCTCTTCTTCCTAGTGTTGCAATTTTAACTGCTAGGAGTGTAGATAGTGAATCATCACGTACGAAAAGTCTGAGCTATTATTAGCATTGTGCGCTATGTCATGGATATACACTATCTAAGTAAACGTATCTGGACAGCAAATTGTGAACATTAATAAGGGGTGCATCCATCCTTCACCTTTATGAATGGTTGAACTGTGCTGTGGACACTTTCAATGAGGTGCCTGAATGTCTGTAGCGGAATGAGCAAATTGTGAACATTAATAAGGGGTGTATCCATCCTTCGCCTTTATGAATGGTTGAACTGTGCTGTAGACACTTTCAATGAGGTGCCTGAATGTCTGTAGCGGAATGGCAGCCCGTTCTTACTCAAGACTTGAAACCAGAGAAGACAGTGTTGTAGGACGCTGGGGCCTGGAGCGAAATCGACGTTCTAGCCCATCCCAAAAGTGTTTCGTTGGCTTCAGGACGAACCTCTGGTCAAGACAGTCCATTTCCCAAATGTCACTGTCCACAAACCATTGTCTCAGAGATGTTGCTTTGTGACAGGGTGCTCTGTCATGGTGATACAAGGAATCGTCGCCTCCGAACTGTTCCCCTATTGTACGCACTAGCCAGTGCTCTGAAACATCTTCATATCCTTCCACTTTTAGTGTTTTCTTAAGCGCAATAAACGATCCATACCTGACTACGTCAGATTTCAGATTCCCGACACCGTAGCAGCACCTCCTCTATATTTCACTGTTAGTGCGTAAGAGTTTCCCTTTATTCTTAGTTTGTAATGATCCGTTATAAGAAAACAGCCAATGTACTCCTCAACAAATTTGGTAAAATGTATGCTAGTCAATAAACTAGCGGAAGTTTTTCGTAAAGCTAGAGAAACCTCCAGATCTGTGGAGGATGCTAATGTAATGGTGGCCGAGAAGAAATGATAGGGACTTCTTCACTTGTCTTCTGCCTGGCAATTTGCCCTTCTGGCATGGGAGCTTGTAGTCGATCTAGTCGCAAATTGCTGGCTTCATAATGATCTAGTTCACTAAAATTTCTCGAGTTCATTATTTAATAAGAACTACCATCCTGTCTCCTTATAATATAAATAATTTATATTGTATTTTGATTGTGTTTCATCGGCAAAATAGGAAAGTTGGAGGCTAACTGCTCCCCTCTCCCCTCCCCCCACCTCACTGCTCGAGATATTTTGTCCTATTATTTCCCTCGTAGTACATAAAATTTTATCGTGGGAGCTGTGTGGGCACGATCGGTTACCGCTGTCGAACAATGACGACTACCAGCGGCAGCGGTATTAACAAAAGTGATTAGTGCATCGACCACAAAAGGTAAAATGTCCTTCAGAATTACAGAAATTCCTGTGACCTGCATCGTACGGCACTCTTAAAAGAAATTATTATCCCTCATCAATGTGGCTCGCTCCCATGTGTAGACAGGTAAGTTACGTAAAGTCAATTACATTGAAGAGTCAAAGAAACTAGTACACCTGCCTAATATCGTCTAGGACCTTCGCGAGCACGCAGAAGTGTCGCAACACGCCGTGGCATGGAATCGTCTAATGTTTGAAGTAGTGCTGGAGGGAACTGGCACCGTGAATACTGCCGGGTTGTCCAGAAACCCATAACAGTATGAGGAAGTGGAGATCTCTTCTGAATAGCACGTTGCAAGGCATCCCAGATATGTTAAAAACGATCATGTCTGGCGAGTTTGGTGCCCAGCGGAAGCGTTTAAACTCGGAAGAGTGTTCCTGGAGCTACTCTGTGGCAATTCTGGAAATGTGGAGTGTCGCATTGTCCTGCTGGAACTGCCCAAATCTGTCGGAATGCACAACGGACATGAATGGATGCAGGTGATGAGACAGGATACTTGCGTACGTGTCACCTGTCAGAATCGTATCTAGACGTATCAGGGGACCCTTATCACTCCAACTGCAAACGCCTCACGCCATCACATAGCCTCCACCAGCTTGAACAGGCTCCTGCTGACACGCAGGGCCCATGGATTCCTGAGATTGTCTCCGCACCCGTACACATCCATCCGCTCGATTCAATTTGAAACGAGATTCGTCCGACCAGACAATATGTTTCCAGTCAACAACAGTTCAATATCGGTGTTGACGTGCCCACACGAGACGTAGAGCTTTATGTTGTGCAGTTTTCAAGGGTATAAGAGTGGGCCTTCGGCTCCGAAAGCGCATACCGATGATGTTTCGTTGAACAGTTCGCACGCTTCACTTGTTGATGGCCTAGCATTGAAATATGCAGCAGTTTGAGGAAGGGTTGTACCTTTGTCACGTTACACTATTCTCTTCAGTTGTCGTTGGTCCCGTTCTTGCAGGATCTTTTTTCCGGCCTCAGCGATGACGGAGATTTGATGTTTTACGGCTTCCTGATGTTCACGGTACACTCGTGAAATGGTCGTACGCCATCGCTACCTCGGGGATGCTGTGTCCTATAGCTCGTGCACCGACTGTAACACCGCGTTCAAACACACTTAAATCTTGACAACCCGCCATTGTACGTAGCAGAAGCAACCGATCTAAAAACTGCGCCGCGCACTTGTCTTACATAGGCGTTGCCGACATCAGCGCCGTATTCTACCCGTTTACATATCTCTGTACTTGAAATACGCATGCATATACCAGTTCCTTTGGTGCTTTTGTGTATCTTATTAACTGCTATTTAATGTTGCCGCTTTGAGAAACTTTCAGTTCAGTATCTCTTGTGAGACTGAAGGTAACTCCACGCTCTCTATGCACAGTTTTTATGTTAGAGGGACTGCTGGTAGCACTTGAAAACTTACGAGTAATTTCATCCGCTGATTCCATGCGGTTTTGTACAATCACCGTCCGCAACTCTCGACAGACCCTGTCCGTCAATACACGAGCTCTACCTGGTCTCGGTTTAGCGGCGGTTGTTCCTTCGGGTTTCACTTCACAATCACTTCGTCAACAGCTTTACGAGTTTCAAATAACTTCCGGGAATTCAGCCAGGTAATACTTTGAGCGACTGCCGATATTTCGGCGGGAGAATACCCCGCCAATTTCAAGGCAAACTGCAACGGACAGGCGTCGTACATTTAATTTAAAACCTCGGTACTCGGACTGATGCAGGAAAGATAACACACACACTGAACAACTAGTGCCACCAAAGATGATCAAAGTCAGAGCTATCGGTAGTGAGACTATAAACACGCAGGTGAGGTAGCATTGACTCTGGCCCTCTGTTTTTTGGCAAGGGAGAGAGCCGGGTTCGAAACAGAGTTTAAACAAAAACCTCTATCCCTGTCAATGAGGTTGCTCGTTAATTTAATCTCAACTACCTCCTTAATGACACTGTCCCAATAACTGGACGTGCATGCCAATATCCCCGTGCTATAGTGAGTAACATCGGCGCTCCCACGTATCGTGTAGCCAAGCATCTTGCTTCTCTGTTGAGTCCACAAGTAGGTCGGTGTGAACATCATATCAGGAACTCAGCTGATTTTTTTACGCCGTTTGGACGGACTACGGTTGACTGACTGATGTTTTAGTGAGTTTCTATGTGGTCTCTCTCTTCAGTCATGCTCCTCTGTCTGATTCGTTGCGGTTAATTAAGGCTAGGTTTGGTGCTGAATTAAGTAATCTCTTTCGGCGTGTGTTGACATCCATTTACATTTTATTCAATGACCAGTATTACGAGCAGACAGATGGAGTTGCGATGGATTGTCCGTTGTCTCCTGTGATCGCAAATTTGTTTATGGAAGACTTCAAGAAACGTGCATTGGAGTCGGCGCCTTTGAAACCAGCCTGTTTCTTTAGATATGTTGACGATACCTTTGTTGTTTGGCCTCATGGTAGGGAGAATTTGAATGCCTTTCTAGAACGTCTGAACTCAGTCCATCCGAATATTCGTTTTACGGTGGAGGTGGAAGAGGATGGTTGCCTTCCCTTTCTTCACGTGTTGGTTAGGAGGAAGGATGATGGATCATTGGGACATGCAGTCTGCAGGAAACGAACTCACACCGACCTGTACTTACAGGCTAATAGTTGTCACCATCCAGCTCAGCGTGAAGGGGTACTTCGTACCTTGGTACACAGGACACATGTCGTTTCCGACACTGAGACTTTGCCAGCTGAGCTGTCCCATTTTGAAGTTACATTTTTTCAAAATGGTTATAGTAATAGACAGACTGAACGTTCGTTGCGCTATCGACCAACTGTACATCGGGTGGTTGATGATAATTCTGAGTCGACACCCAAGTCTACTGCCTTTTTGCCTTATGTAGGAAACACTTCCAACAAGATCGGTCGTATTTTACTGATATACGATGTGGAATGTGTTTTCCGACCTCCATCTAAAATTAGAGTACTTTTGAGTTCTGTTAAGTATGATCTTGGTCTGCGTAAGGCGGGTGTATATCGCATTCCTTGTAGCTGCGGCATGGCGTATATTGGTCAAACTATCTGGACCGTGGAGGACCGTTGTACTGAGCGTAAACAGCACACACGACTACAGCAGCCAAGTAGATCTGCTATTGCCGAACATTGTTTGGATACTGGTCACCCCATGTTATATAATAACAGCGAGATATGGCATGCACGTCCAGCTACTGGGACAGTGTTATTAAAGAGACAGTTGCGATTAAATTAGCTAGGAACCTCGTTAACAGGGATGGAGGCTTTTGTTTAAAATCTGTTTGGAATCCGGCTCTCTCCCTTGTCAAAAAACAGAGGGACCGAGTCAATGCTACCTCGCCTGCGAGTTCGTAGTCTGACTATCGATAGCTCTGACTTTGGTCATCTTTGGTGGCACTAGTGTTCAGTGTGTGCATCAGTCCGAGTACCGAGGTTTTAAATTAAATGTACGTCGCTTGTTTGCAGTTTGCCTTGAAAATGGCGGGGTCTTCTCCCGCCTAAATACCGGCAGTCGCTGAAAGTGTTCAGAAGTGGTTCAAATGGCTCTGAGCACTATGGGACTCAACATCTGAGGTCATCAGTCCCCTAGAACTTAAAACTACTCAAACCTAACTAACCTAAGAACATCACACACATCCATGCCCGAGGCAGGATTCGAACCTGCGACCGTAGCGGTCGCGCGGATCCAGACTGAAGTACCTAGAACCGCTGGGCCACGGCGGCTGGCTGAAAGTGTTACCTGGCTGAATTCCCGGTAGTTACTTGAAAGTTGTATACGCCAGGAGCAACTCAGGTCTCAGCTATACGAGGGTTGAAATGTCGCTGATGGATTTGTTACTCATGTGACGCCCTATGGCTAGTCCAAGTCTGAAGACACTGTCTCCAGAACGCACCCATTCTGCTGTTATTGCCTGTTTTCTGACAAGAGGAAGGCCCCCGATTTCTTTTATACTGGCGAGTCGGCCTATCTTGAGGATTAACAGTCACTTGTGCTTTACAGAGGGGTTTCCGGAGACAGGGTACGTACCGTGGGCGGCGTCGCCGTCCGGGGCGGCGCCTGCGCGGGCGCCGAGCAGCGCCTCGGTGGGCGCGCGGCTGGCGGCGTCGCTGTCTGCGTCGTCGGAGCCGAGGCTGAGCGCCGACTCGAGGCGCGACGACAGGCCGGACAGCAGGTCATTGCTGCCCTCCAGCACCGACAGCAGCCGCGAGCGCAGCGTCTGCCGCAGCTCGCCGCCGCCCCCGCCACCGTCTTTAGAGCCCAGGAGGTCCACCATTGCTGAGTCCTGCAGCCACAAAACACGCTCCTGTATTACGCGCGAAAGGCGCTTTCAAGTTACGCACAAACACACGAGGGGCATTCAATAAATAATGCAACACATTTTTTTTCCCCGAAAGCAGGTACATTTTATTCAGGGTTCCCGTACACCATATCATTCCACACTCTTGTGGCTACAAAAAATAGTTCAAATCGCTCTGGGCACTATGTGACTTAACATCTATGGGCATTAGTCCCCTAGAACTTAGAACTACTTAAACCTAACTAACCTAAGGACATCACACAACACCCAGCCATCACGACGCAGAGAAAATCCCTGACCCCGCCGGGAATCGAACCCGAGAACCCGGGCGTCGGAAGCGAGAACGCTACCGCACGACCGCGAGATCCGGGCTTGTGGCTACAAAAACCTATATTTTAACATAAACTTCATTCAGCGCGACGGCCTAACGCCACCTTACTGGGATGGCCTGTACCTCGCGTAATACTACTGTTCTGGTCCACACGGAGCCAACATCTTGCTGCATCAATAAACTCTCCATCATCCACGTACTGCTACCCGCGGGTAGCCCTACGGGCTGTAGGGTGGATAAGGAAGAACAGTCCAATGAAGTTTTGTGAGTTTCCCTCGGGTGCGCCGACTTACGTTAGGCCTTGTGTTGACAAGGAGAAGATGATGATGACGATGAGTTGGGTTGAGCGGGCGCTCGACATCATGGTCATCAGCGCCCTGACGAAAAAATCAATAGGAAATCTCATGGGTGGGGACGAAGGCTGTCCCCACATGCAGAGCAGTTTATAACGTACTAAAGTCTGCCGCCCTTTCCCACCAGTTTAGGAGTGAGGCCTGACAGTTCACAAAATTTCACCACTCTGTTTACACTGGTATCGGTGTCTGCGAAGAAGGTGGGCAGATCTCCAACGAGACCAAGGACAGTATACAGGACACACGTAGCCGCAATGTGCTGAACTGAAAGCGGCACGCCACAAACTTCACAGAAATGTGGATTTTCCCCCCGGAGGAGGAAGCTATGTGTGAAAGGGCTATGCCCGATGCGCAGTATGGTAAGCAAAACCTCCTTCCAGCGGCGAGGCCGACACGCATTTGTGGTCGGTTTGAGGGACCCCAATTTGTTGTCCGACACCTGCAACCACTCAGCCTCCCATTGACGCACCATGCATCTGTCAAAAAATGAGATAATGGCATGCAACGATATGGGACATTGATGGACAGCACCATCCCAAAATGCTTCCTTGGCAGCTGTATCAGCCACGTCGTTACCCTGTATCCCAACGTGGCCAGGTACTTAGCAAAAGATCACCTCCTTGCCACGGCGTTGTAGCCGCTGTAAGCAGTCATGGATGAGCTGAATCAGCGGGTCTACCGAATACATTTGGTGAAGCGCTTGCAGTGCACTAAGAGAGTCGGAACAGGCAAGAAAACTCGTACAGTGATGTCTGTGAACCCTCTCCAGTGCCATTAGACTGCGATATAGCTCCGCATCATGATTTGTAAATTGTTCTGGAAGACGAACTTTAAAAACCCTATCAGGAAAAACCACAGAACAACCGAGAGCATTCCCCTGCTGGGATCCATGGGCATAAATAACGATAAAACGATGGTACATACTTAAAATAGACGAAAACAAAATTGTAAAAACCATATCTGGAATACAAATTTTCGGGTACTGCGTAAAGCTTAAAATCACTTAGGGCCTCCGAAAACACCAAGGCGGCAGTACGCTCCATCCCTGGGTGTGTATTTTCATGCCCGAGAGATCCTTGAGGCAGGCCGTAGCACCTATACCAAATGGCTAGGTCGCGTGGGGCATATTCCTGAGTTGTCGTTCGAAGTCGGGTTGGATCACTGAACTAAATGCCAACGACTGAGGCGATGCTGAGATTTTCAGCGCCTGTCAAGCCAAAAGGATAAGTCGCCGAATCCAGAATGGTATTTCACCAGCCTCTGTACACAGACTCTGAACTGGGCTGGTCCGAAAGGCTCCAGTCGATATCTGAATTCCCGCATGGTGGACACGGTCTAACATTCATGGTGGTGTCTGTTTGTTCTATATCGTGTCTCCCTACCACTTTTGCACAACAACGCTCTGAGAGTATTTTTAGGGAATTGACTAGTTTGAACCTGGGACCTGTTGCTGGTAAGGAGACGCCAGACCACACATGACATGTAGAGTTCAGAAGAGTTCAGTGAGACTAGCGATGATATAACCAAATACTTAATGATTTCAGCGTCAGCTCCACTGCACTCCCTGTAAAAGAATCTTCATACTAACTAAATTTAGTGGAAGGGGTTCAAGGCTTTCCTGTTTTTAGTTAGCTGGTAAAATAACGTCGAAAACGCAGTTAATTTTACAACTGGAAATTTTATTCTACTCACAAAACATTGTTTATAAACTGCACTATTGATAAAAGGAAATGTTTTAATACAGGATGATAATAACCAACTGCGTTCAACAAAAATGTGAACGAATACTCCCTGAATGGGTTTCCAAGTTCTACAATGTATCGAAGGATGACCTATGCCATATCACATCTATAATCTAGGTTTAAATTAAGTTTCACAAGAGAGAAAACTATCAAAATGGTCTACAATGACCCTCAATTATCTTTAATTACATATATAACTTGTCATAAATTACAGTGGCTGATGTGGCTTCTCAATAACTATATAACAGAATCGCATTACAGATTTTTACTTCAAGTGGCAAATGTGAGCACCATGAGCTTTAATTGACAATCGACACTAGTATTACGCAAAAAGTTCTGCATTTCTGAGTGAAGCTTTATGCGCTGTTATGCGGCATCGCGTGCGTCCATTACCTTTTCGGTGTTCGTCAGAGGGGCGGTGGGCAGCACAGCTCTGCTCACTTCGCCGTCTCGGAAGCAACTCCCGCCTAACTTCTCCTTACTACAATTTACCGAAGTTGATTTAAAAAAAACTATCTGGCTGTGTTTTCATCTGACCAGTCAGGGTCTCAATGTTAACCTTAAGCTCCGGCTACAAAAATTCTGTCTGTCCAATGAGAAACGTTATACTTTTCGTGGTGGGGCAATGTTTTTAAAGTTTGCAACGTAACAGAGACGCGAAAAAGTCTCACGCTAAAACTTGCAGCTGGGGTGGTCCTAGTGGTTAGCTGGCGACGTGGGTGACCAGTCCGTCCCTTATCGTAGGGCCTTCTAGCTTAACACGGTCCCGCTCTCGGCTTCTGTTCTCGTTTCTCCCCTCGGAACTGCGTCTGTCTCACGGTGGGAAGGTATGACATGCATTTAGGCATCCTTGTGTTAGTCTGTGGTATTCCATTTGCTCACTCGTTACTCGTATTATTTTGGTTAATTTAATGTCACGATTTATTCGGATCTATGTGACATACTACTGGATTTGCTTATCATGTCAGGGTTTTCATGGAAGGTGTTGGATTTGCCTTACACCTTACAACGGAGAAGAAGTCTGTTCGCATTTTTGTGATGACGAACACGGTGAAGTCGTTTCTTCAATTTCCTGAAGGTAGCACAATACACTTCAGAGTTAATCGTTGCATCGTGAGGCAAGACATGAAGCAGAATAACCCCTGCAGAGTCCCAGAAGACCTTCGTCATGACTATACCGGCAGAGGGTCTGGCATTGAACTTTTCTTTGTGGAGATGTAGCTTGGCGCATCTCTATGGATTGCGGATTTCTTTCCGGCTCTCGGTGATGAACCCAAAAATTGTCACCATTGTCGTAACGCGCAATTTGAGTTCCGCACTTGCGGTCCTTCTTTGCTCTTTATCTTCTTCTGATACGAGTTGAGTCACCCAGCTAGCACACACCTTTGAGTCCCTCAACTGGTGGATGATTGTGTCGGCACTAACAGCAGAGGAATTCAAATGAGCAGCGAGTTGTTTGGGTGTGCTCTGTCGATCACCTCGAATGGGCGCGTCTGCACGTTCCAACATTGCAGGATTCGCAGCTGTGTGCAACGGGCCGGCACGCGTGAGATCGTACAGGTTTTTGCGACCTTGTTGCGTTGACGACAGATACTTTTCTTCAGCGCCAATGGTCCTTTCACATTCTGCAAGTGCCTATGAATATCTACAATGCTGTGGTTTTCCGCCAAAAGGAATACAACGACGGCTCTCTGCTTGGAACACGGAACACACCTCCATTATGTGGCCGTGCGGTTCTAGGCGCTACAGTATGGAGCCGAGCAACCGCTACGGTCGCAGGTTCGAATTCTGCCTCGGACACGGATGTGTGTGATGTCCTTAGGTTAGTTAGGTTTAATTAGTTCTGAGTTCTAGGCGACTGATGACCTTAGAAGTTAAGTCGCATAGTGCTCAGAGCCATTTGAACCATATTTTGAACACCTCCATTACAGACGCCATTTTCAAGGATACGCATAGCGCCGGTACTTATCGGAACTTCACGAAACTACACTCCTGGAAATTGAAATAAGAACACCGTGAATTCATTGTCCCAGGAAGGGGAAACTTTATTGACACATTCCTGGGGTCAGATACATCACATGATCACACTGACAGAACCACAGGTACATAGACACAGGCAACATGGCATGCACAATGTCGGCACTAGTACAGTGTATATCCACCTTTCGCAGCAATGCAGGCTGCTATTCTCCCATGGAGACGATCGTAGAAATGCTGGATGTAGTCCTGTGGAACGGCTTGCCATGCCATTTCCACCTGGCGCATCAGTTGGACCAGCGTTCGTGCTGGACGTGCAGACCGCGTGAGACGACGCTTCATCCAGTCCCAAACATGCTCAATGGGGGACAGATCCCGAGATCTTGCTGGCCAGGGTAGTTGACTTACACCTTCTAGAGCACGTTGGGTGGCACGGGATACATGCGGACGTGCATTATCCTGTTGGAACAACAAGTTCCCTTGCCGGTCTAGGAATGGTAGAACGATGGGTTCGATGACGGTTTGGATGTACCCTGCACTATTCAGTGTCCCCTCGACGATCACCAGAGGTGTACGGCCAGTGTAGGAGATCGCTCCCCACACCATGATGCCGGGTGTTGGCCCTTTGTGCCTCGGTCGTATGCAGTCCTGATTGTAGCGCTCACCTGCACGGCGCCAAACACGCATACGACCATCATTGGCACCAATGCAGAAGCGACTCTCATCGCTGAAGACGACACGTCTCCATTCGTCCCTCCATTCACGCCTGTCGCGACACCACTGGAGGCGGGCTGCACGATGTTGGGGCGTGAGCGGAAGACGGCCTTACGGTGTGCGGGACCGTAGCCCAGCTTCATGGAGACGGTTGCGAATGGTCCTCGCCGATACCCCAGGAGCAACAGTGTCCCTAATTTGCTGGGAAGTGGCGGTGCGGTCCCCTACGGCACTGCGTAGGATCCTACGGTCTTGGCGTGCATCCGTGCGTCGCTGCGGTCCGGTCCCAGGTCGACGGGCACGTGCAACTTCCGCCGACCACTGGCGACAACGTGTTGAGCAATTCGGCGGTACGTCCACCCGGCCTCCCGCATGCCCACTATACGCCCTCGCTCAAAGTCCGTCAACTGCACATACGGTTCACGTCCACGCTGTCGCGGCATGCTACCAATGTTAAAGACTGCGATGGAGCTCCGTATGCCACGGCAAACTGGCTGACACTGACGGCGGCGGTGCACAAATGCTGCGCAGCTAGCGCCATTCGATGGCCAACACCGCGGTTCCTGGTGTGTCCGCTGTGCCGTGTGTGTGATCATTGCTTGTACAGCCCTCTCGCAGTGTCCGGAGCAAGTATGGTGGGTCTGACACACCGGTGTCAATGTGTTCTTTTTTCCATTTCCAGGAGTGTATATCGGCCGAAGCAGAAGTAGTCCACGATGACCAACAACAAATTTGAACCGAAATTGACCGAGAGAAAAGAGAACTGTGTTGCGTTACTAATTCAACGCCCCTCGTACTTCCTACTGTAAGGGAAACATGAAACAAATTGAGTGCAGAATGTGATGAAGCGCAGCGAAGCTGTGGACCGCAATATCCAGCTTCGGAAGTCCTATATTAGTCGAACCATCATTATTTTCATTTCTTTACTTGCAAACGCGGCACTGTTTCGCAATTGCTAAATACTTATGGGTACTGGACATACGTCCTAAGCTCTTGATGCCCCTCTCTGTCCATCTCCTCTTCCCCCCCTCTCTTTGTCCATCTCCTACTCCTCCCTCTCTCTCTGACCCTGAGCCTTGTTTATTGCTATATTCAGATTCCGAAGTAGTATTCTAATCAAAAGCCGATACGCCATAAATAAAACTTACCTGTTTTCTGTAAAACTGTCTGCGAAGAAGAAAAAAAAGCAGCATATTGTTATGTTCGCAATTTTTGTTTAAAAAACATACACTCCAAGAGAAAAAACAAAACAAAAAAGACGCACGACGAAGGCATTATCTGAATGGGACGGAAATCGGTAGATTTGATGCACATGATGGCAAACAAATGATTGCAATTTCAGAAAAATTGTTTGATTTATACAAGAGGAAGACCTTCACGACCTGAGCAAGTTAATAAAGGATTGGTCCACCTCTGGCCCTTATGCAAGCAGTTAATCGACTTCGCATTTATTGATAGTTGTTGAATGTCCTCCTGAAGGACATCGCCCGAAATTCTGTCCAATTGGCGCTTTAGACCGTCAGAATCCCGAGGTGGTTGGAGGACCTCGCCTATATTGCTCAGACGTTTTCAGTTCGGGAGAGAGACGGCGACTTTGCTGGCCAAGGTAATCTTGGAGATAAGCATTAGAAACACTCACCATATGAAGGAGGGCATTATCTTGCTGAAATGAAAGCCCAGAATGGATGGCCGTCAATGCAAGAAGACAGGGCGTAGAATATCGTCGACGCACCGCTGCACTATAAGGGTGCCGATAACTACAAAAGGAGTCCTGCTATGAAATAAAATGGCACCCCAGATCATCACTCCTGGTTGTCGACCCTTATGGCGGGCGAGAATGAGGTTAGTATCCCACCGCTGTCTAGGGCGTCTCCAGACCAGTCTTCGGACTGGAATCTCACTAAAGTAGAACTGCCTCCAGTGATGAGTCCCGCTTCAAACTGAGCCCCAATGACCAGTGAAGACATGTCTAGAGATGTCGTGGGCAGCGGCGGCATATCAATTCGAATGTCGCTGGCAATAGGGCCCGACAACCAGGATTGATGCTCTGGTGTCCATTTTGTTTCACAGCAGCACTCCTTCGGCTGTCATCCGCGGGACCCTTACAGCACAGCGGTACGACGACGATATTCTATGCCTCGGTTTGTTGTCTTACGGCAAGCCATCTCGAGCTTCCGTTTCAATAATATAATGACCACCCCACACTATGGGAATTTCTGCTGCTTGTCTTCTTGCTTGCCAAAACAAACCTTGGCCACGAGGTCGTCGGATATCTCCCTGACTGAGAACGTGTAGAACATATGGGCAGGGCTCTCCAAAAAACTAGGGATTTTCACGATCTGACACGCTAATTGGGCCGGTCGGTGTGGTCGAGCGGTTCAGTCTGGAACCGCACGACCGCTACGATCGCGAGTTCGAACCCAGCCTCGGGCATGGATGTGTGTGATGTCCTTAGGTTAGTTAGGTTCAAGTAGTTCTGCGTTCTAGGGACTGATGACCTCAGATGTAAAGTCCCATAGTGCTCAGAGCCATTTGAACCATTTGAACGACGCTAATTGGACAGAATTTGGCACGATATGCCTTAGGAGGACACCCAGCTACTCTATGAATCACTGCCATGTCGAACAACAGTTTGCGTAAGGACCAGAGTGGATTAACGCGTTATTGGCCTTGGTCAGTTTTTGAAGCTGTTTTCCTTGAATAAATCATCCGATTTCTGAAATTGTAATCGTTTGTTGCGTGTACAAGTACATCACACCTACCGATTTCTGTCCAACTCAGATAATGTCTTTGTGGTGTGTCTTTCCTTCTTAGAGTGTGTATAATGAGAAAGAATATGTCAGACAAACAATGTCTCTAATGGGTCAAATGCCCAGCGTGTCGTGGTTAAAATTGATTGGGAGGAAGGGAACAAAAATGCACATTTACTAGCTAGTAGTCCGTATTAAAAGAAAATCCGTAAAAAAAATCGATTCAAATGAAAATCAATTGTAACAGCTCAATTTGCAATGAAAAGTAACAAGAACAGCTTGTTACACGAAATAATTCAGTCAAAATGAAAATAAATATAAATCTATGAAAATTCAACTTAACAGTGCTGTCGAAAACTCTAAATATTCTAAGTGACAGCAGTTGTCAAGAAGCACGCCATCAAGCATGAGTAACGTTTACACATTGTTCATCATCAGGATAAACCAGATGTAAACATATACACACGCGATGATTGGTCAGTAGCCGTAGCACAAGTACCCCGGGTTTGTCACACTCTTGGAGGTAGATCCTACGTACGTATTACATATCTTATTTCTATGTTGTAGTAAATAAAACTTAAGATATTCTAATGCATTAACATCTATCAATGTTTTTCTTAACCATACTTTAGCTACATAGATTTTATTTTAAATATCGTGTACAGTCTCAGTGTCTGTAGTATTGCGCTGTTAAAACGTACTGTGAAAATGGCTGCCGCTGCTAGCTGCTCCACAGTGAAACACGCGCGTTGAACACCGTTAAAAGTTGACGAGGAGCAGGCTGTTCTTAATGTTTTTCACTGATTTCCAGAAAGAATAAACTTCGAAGTTTTCTCAATAGATTTATTTACTAAAGTTAAGGAGGTTTTGAAAATCGAATATACAGCTGAATCGATAGCGTTGTAGAATAATAATTCGGTACAATTCATGGATCTGTGGTGCAAATTTCTCTTTGGTCTTTCTATTTTTCGTTCAGTTTGGAATACCCGAATCTTTAGAACGAAAAATTCGTCAGATATACGCTAATTAACACGTATCTAATCATCATTTTAACGAAAAAATGCACGTCCTCTTCTTTCTAATAACATAGTCGACTGCACGTAAAATTACCCTACCACTGTAATATGAACTAAACAGAACACAGCTGATCTGGAACCAAGTTAACGGATCTGTCGCGAGAAATAACACGGCATTTTAAGCTGCCAGACGTACTGGAACGAAGCTTTCGTCACACGTCACCACCGAACGCTGAAGGGATACAGAATGGCACGTCATAAAAGGAAAAAATGTGGCGCTTGGATAGCTTCGTGGATTCTGCTATCGATATATTCGTTTTCAATGTAGCACATGACAGTTCCAGTGATAAAATATATTTCTCGGATTCGAATATGGAAGGAATTAAAATAGCATAAGGCTTACAATAAATAATACGTTCAGTGGCTTTAATACTTAACGATATGGCGAAATCCCTGTAAGAAGCATTTGCGTGACACGTATCGCGCGCGGAAAAGTTACCCCGAGTTTAATTTAGGAATTTTCATCACTCTTGTTTTTAATTACAATACTATGTTATCTAAGAACGAGAGCATCTTATGTTTTCCATCTGGTCTCCTAAGAAGTGTGCCGTATTGGAGTTTTGCCGAATATTATTTCATTCTCTTTAAAATTAAATGACATTGTAAGCTATATTGATTTTGTGCTCGTCTCTTTTTATGTCGAACTGAAACTGCCCACATCACTGCACTTTAGTCGGACTAGCTGGCTGCAATCTGCTCTCCAAGTTAAATGCATCGGTAAAGCTGTTGTCCTGTATTATCGCTCAGTCGATGTGCACGCAACGCACAGCATAAAACGTACCCCTGTACATAAATGTACTCGAAGCAGCTTGGCTTCCACTCCACGTGAAATGAAATCCAGTGAGATTCCAGAAAACGCGGAAGAATACGTGGTGTAATGTTTACTTAAGGTTTATTGTTACGATGAACACAGTAGTATTTCATGTGTTGCTGTTACGTTTAACAGATAGTTGTCCAGTAGGTCGGTAAAAACCCGCGCGTATTCGAATGCAATTTTGTGTCAAAATTTCAAACCAACTTTCGTAGGTTTACGATTTAGAACAGATGAACATTTACATTTCTGTTTGTATAGACTTTGGCTTTCGGCAACTTCACTATTCAGCCACACAATATTTGGTACAAAATGGAAACATTTATTAGTAAACAAAAAATAAACACGTGTGGCATCAATAACTATCGGAAACGAATAATAGGTCTCATAAATAAACACGTAGACGTCCAACACGTTGAGAGAGTTGTACTATGGAAGACTTTCCAGATCTTCGCCTCTAGTCAGCCACGTAATAAATCTTCAGTATAGTTTCATACTCCTCTTTGAAATGATGATATTCATCCTAAAGCTGTAGTCGTTTTCTGAAACTGTATTAGTACTCTGGAAAAGTAGGTTTTTCCAAAATGTTAAATATGTTTTTGTACCTAGAAACAAAGATTTTATTAAAATTAAAAGTGTTCAGTCAAGAAAATCTTTTCAGTACGTACGTAGTAGTCTATGTGTTATATTATTACTCTACTAGAGACCAAAAATCAGTAAATGAAAACAGATTAAGAAGTAGTTATGTCAAAAACCAGTTACAAGCTGAAAACATTTTGAAATAGAAGCTATTGACAACTAATACAAATTTTCATTTTCAAGACAGGGAAAATTGTTTCGACATTAAAGAAATTCTGTTCATTTGAGAATTTCATGCGTTTCATGGTAGAAGACCTTGCTGTGTTTCAGCGCGCGAGTTGGTGGACGACCGACGAAGATGGCTTAGTCGTCCACATGTTATGTAACTAGTTTTAAAAATGTACGGAATTTTTACTGACCGTAAAAGTTGGTAACTGAAGAATTAACAATATCCTCCAAACAAGCTTCATGTAATTATCATCCAGCTCTTAAATATGTAGAGTTCGTAGACTTTACAAACGTTGCATAAAAAACAGCCTCATGTCTCACGACAACAAAAACAACAGAAAACGCCAGAAATTGCTTATTGCAGCGTCTGGTGTGCATTACTTCACGTGATTCGAAAATCGGTCACTAGATTGAAACACCGACCTTTAAAACTTGTGTGTTCCTAGGTACACTTCCCTCCAAGAGCGCCTATACAATTATTAGTAGGGGGGGGGGGGGATGGGGCAAAATGTGGCACTGGGGGAGGGGGTTTGAAACATGTTTAATAGGCGAGGGGATTGAAGTATTTTTAATAGCGGTATTCTGGAAGACGAATGGCGACTTGCAAGTAGCCATAAAAAAGTTTTTTCTTCCGGCCCTATTAAAACCTGCGTAATACCCACTTTTTTTATTGAACGAAGAAAACCTGACTACACATTTTTTTCCCTTTTTCCCCAGAGCCAGAGTGGGACGGCCTCCCTTGCTCCCGAGTATAGGTGCCCTTGCTGGCCTCCACGTACAACACTCATTTCTACAATATACACGCACGGAAAATACGACGGGGAGTTACCAAGTATTAATTATTAACTCGAAAAATAGATTTACGTAATTATATTTTTGTTCATCTGCAGATGCATGTCTGTAGGCCTGGTACACATTAAAATCACCGCGACGCTACGGTAGCATGCCGCTACAGGAACCAAAACATAATAGGGCGGCACATTGATAATGTGGAGTATCGTGCTGGGAAACAATGCTGCGACATTCCATGATGCTTTTATGCAAGGGTACAGCAAGAATGCACAGTCATATGACGCTGGCAAGATGACGCAGACGCTTCAAGTGTGGTCAGACAAGCCTGGTGACAAAGAATGAAGAGGCAGACTAATCTCTTAGCAGAATCGAGAATCGGAAGAGAATGGAGGCTCTGGTGCTCGCAAACCGGCACATCACAACGAAGGCGGTAGTGGAAAAGGTGAAAATTAGTTCTGAAATTGTTTTCAACATCTTCCATGCCATTTAGAACGTAACAAAGTCGCCGCCTGCTGGGTTCCGTGTGTGCAAACACCTATTAAAAAAGCCCATCGAACCGAGCCATCTCCGGAAATGTTGCAGCCGCGTCATGAGAATCGTGATGACGTCTTTAACCGCCTAATGGGCATCGACGTGTCCTGCGTGTATCTTGACGACCTCGAGACAACGGAGTATAGGAAGCAGTGGAAACAAGTGGATCCACCTCCGTCGAAGAATGCGAAGATCCAGCCATCAGCGGGCAAAGTGATTCTGAGTGAGGTTCGGGGCTTTCATACAGTGGAGCTAACATATTATGCTCGTGATGGGCAAACCGTCTCAGCAACACACTTCAGAAAACTCGTGACAGTTCAAAAAAAAAAAAAAAGGGTTCAAATGGCTCTGAGCACTATGGGACTTAACACCTGAGATCATCAGTCCCCTAGACTTAGAGCTACTTAAACCTAACTAACGTAAAGACATCACACACATCCATGCCCGAGGCAGGATTCGAACCTGCAACCGTAGCAGCACCGCGGTTCCGGACTGAAGCGCCTAGAACCGCTCAGCCACAAAGAATGAAAAAATCACTGCGCGACAGAGGTTTCCGAAACGATGATCAGGTGATTTTTGGGGTGGAGCGTTTCCTGCAGAACCAAAAAACTGACTTACGCGACCGAGGTCTTCGCCAAGTCATTGATCTTTGTTAAAAATGGGCCCTGTTGAAGGTTCAATATGTAGAGAAGGGCTAACATCAGCTTGTTCCTTTGGAGGAGATATAACTTTAAAATCCTTCTTAATCACAAAAACGTCTCAATAATAATAATAATAATAGAAAAAATTACGTTTAGAATTATGATAATAAATCCGTGTGGCTCAGCGGCCTGGATGCAAGTCTTTCTATTGGACGTCACATTGACAACCAGCGCGTCCCTAGCTTCCCCCGTTATCCAACTGGGGAAAGGGTACATGCAGTTTCAACTGGAATCCGAACCTAGGCCTCTCAGTTACCAGCCACGCGCTTTACTGCGCAGACCACCAGCACGAAACGTAACTGAAGTATGGTACGCAACACCCAGCTTAAAACGACTCACATAAAAAGAAAAAAAATGGTTCAAATGGCTCTGAGCACTATGGGACTTAACATCTGAGGTCATCAGTCCCCTAAAACTTAGAACTACTTAAACCTAACTAACCTAAGGACATCACACACATTCATGCCCGAGGCAGGATTCGAACCTGCTATCGTAGCAGGCGCGCGGTTCCAGACTGTAGCGCCTAGAACCGCACGACCACCCCGGTCGGCTCACATGAAAACAAAGCTGGTACACCTGCCTTATATCGTGTGGGGGGTCCCTGCCGCAACACGATGTGCCATGGACTCTACTAATGTCTGAAGTAGTGCTGGAGGAGTCGACACAATTAATCCTGCAGGACTCTCGACAACTCCGTAAGAGTACGAAAAGGTGGAGATCTCTTCTGAATAGCACTTTGCAAGGCATCCCAAATATGCTCAATAATGTTCATGTCTGGCGAGTTTAGTGGCCAGCGCAAGTGTTTGAACTCAGAATAGTGTTCTTGGAGCAACTCTGTAACAATTTTGGACGTGTGGGACGTCGCATTGTCCTGCTGGAATTGCCCAAGTCCGTCGGAATGCACAGTGGACATGAATGAATGCAGGTAATCACAAAGGATGCTTACGTACGTGTCACCTGTCAGAGTGGTATCAGGGGTCCCGTGCTCACGCCCGACACCATTAGAGAGCCTCCACCAGCTTGCGCTGTCCCCTGCTGACATGCGGGGTCCATGGATTCATTAGGTTGTCTCCATACCCGTACACCTCTATCCGCTCGATACTCGTCTGACCAGGTAACATGTTTCCTGTCATCAGCAGTCCAACAGCAGTGTTGACGGGCCCAGGCGAGACGTAAGGCTTTCTGTCGTGCAGTCATCATGGGTACACGAGTGGGCCTTCGGCTCCGAAAGCCCATATCGATGATGTTTCGTTGAATGGTTCGCACGCTGACACTTGTTGATGGTCCAGCATTGAAATCTGCAGCAATTTGAGGGAGGATTGCACTTGTCACGTTGAACGATTCTCTTCACTCGTCCGTGGTCCCGTTCTTGCAGGATCTTCTCCCGGCCTTAGCGATGCCAGCGATTTGGTGTTCATTCCTGATGTTCACGGTACACTCGGGAAACGGTCGTACTTTCACTTCATCACTACCTCGGAGACGCTGTGCCCCATCTCTCGTGCGCAGACTATAACACCACGTTCAAACTCACTTATATCTTGATAACCTGCCATTGTAGCAGCAGTAGCCGATCTAACAAAAGCGCCAGACATTGTTGTCTTATACAGACGTTTCAGCCGCAGCGCCGTATTCTGCCTCTTTACATATCTCTCTATTTGGATACGTATGCCTGTATCAATTTACTTAGGTCATGTAAATGAGATGGTAAAAAATACTTTGCCTAAAATACATACTATTTCGGTATCTAAAGTGGTGAAATGTCGTCCATTATCAAAATATGTATTATTATCTTTGCTCTGAAGTAAGCATAAGGAATAAGCTCTGTATACCTTAAACCTAGAGGCAGGTAGAATATACTTTACATAGGTGGGGAAAGATACGTTCAAGTTGTGTGGTTTAACAAATAATATTTCTATATGAGCATTACACACAACAAAGGAAAAAAAAGGATGAGATTTAAAAATCCTAGTTAACTATTTCATACGCCCTGGAAATGATGAAAACGACGTTGCAGGGAAACAATGATTTGCTTAAATGAGATGGATGGAGGAAATTAATGTACCAGTTTTGCAGCAACAGGAATAAACTAGTGCCGATGAATGAGCCTATTCTGCGCAAAATAAGAAATCCATTCTGGATTCGCGCTGTGGCACAAATTTTCATTAGTGACGACATTTTCGTTAGAATGCCGGTTCACCATTTGTGACTGGTTTTGACTGATTTCATTTAATGCCACTGATTTTCATTAATGTCATCCCCATCGTGCATACATTTCACTGAATCTAACAAGTAAAACAGAAGTAATATCTGGCGTTCCCCAAGGAAGTGTTATAGGCCCTCTATTGTTCCTGATCTATATTAACGACATAGTAGACAATCTGAGTAGCCGTCTTGGATTGTTTGCAGATGAAGCTGTCATTGACCGTCTTGTAAAGTCATCAGATGATCAAAACGACTTGCAAAATGATTTAGATAAGATATCTGCATAGTGCGAAAAGTGGTAATTGACCCTGAATAAAGAAAAGTGTGAAGTTATTCACATGAATACTAAAAGAAACCAGCCAAATTTCGATTACGCGATAAGTCACACAAATCTGAAGGCAGTAAATTCAGCTAAATACTTAGAGATTATAGTTACAAATAACCTAAATTGGAACGCTCACATAGATAATATCGTGGGTAGAGCAAACCAAAGACTGCGATTCATTGGCAGAACACTTAGAAGGTGCAACAGATCTACTAAAGAGACTGCTTACACCACGCTTCTCCGCCCTATTCTGGAGTATTGCTGGGCGGTGTGGGATCCGCATCTGGTGGGACTGACGGATGACATCGAAAAAGTACAAAGAAGGGCAGCTCGTTTTGTACCATCGCGAAATAGGGGAGTTAGTGTCACAGATATGATACGTGAATTGGAGTGGCAATCATTAAAAGAAAGGCGTTTTTCGTTGCGACGAGATCTTCCTGTGAAATTTCAATCACCAGTTTTCTCCTCCGATTGCGAAAACATTTTGTTGGCACACACCTACGTAGGGAGAAATGATCATCACGATAAAATAGAGAAATCAGGGCTCGCACAGAAAAATTTAAGTGCTCGTTTTTCCTGCGTGCCGTTCGAGAGTGGAACGGTAGAGACACAGCTTGAAGGTGGTTCATTGAACACTGTGCCAGGCACTTTATTGTGAATAGCAGAGTAATCACTTAGATGTAGATGTAGACCCATTTTGGCAGTGACCTCCACCTACTCCATTGAACCAGTGGCGGGAGGCGGGGATCTGTGTTTATCGCGTTCGGAACCGCTAGGTGTAAACACCAGTGGCAATGATGGAAGTTAGAGTCCGGGTTGCACAAATGTTCAGACAGTGTAATGGTTAAGGCGACTAATTGAGAAAGCGAGGAATTTCTGGTTCGACTCCCAGGCTGCCATAAGTTTTCATTAAAAACTATAGAAACAACTTATTCTGCAGCTGAGCACAAGTAATCTCACGAAAAGTAAAAAGAAAAGGATGTGCAGATTTGATATTACGCAAAAATGTTAATAAGAGATGTAATAACCATTTGTAGGAGTGCAGGACAGAGTGTGCTGTGAAATGTTTTTAATTAGTTCTACGGGAACTAAATGCAATTTCTTGTTACAAGTCTGCTCTTAGTGCGACAAGCGCTCTACGACCACCAACACACCACCTGAGAGCATTTCATATATGCTGTACGGATCCGGAAAACAGCCAACGAATAAACCAAATATCACGCATTTGTTAAGTTATATTGTTCAGAAACGCCGACCAAGAATTTAGATATAAATGATTAATCGATTAACCGCATTTTTTCGACTTCTTTAATTTTGACATAATTTGATTCATTTTTGTTTTCCGAAGTACATTGTTTTCACGTAGCTAGTTTCATTACAATGAAGCATCAGTACATTTCCTAACAAATGACAGGAAAGAGTCCGCCCCGGTAGCTGAATGGCCAGCGCGACGGAATGTCATGCCAAGGGGTCCGGGTTCGATTCCCTGCTGGGTCGGAGATTATCTCCGCTCAGGGACTGGGTGTTGTGTTGTCCTGATAATCATCAGCTCATCCCCATAGACACGCAAGTCGCCGAAGTGGCGCCAACTAAAACGGTCTACCCGATGGGAGGCCCTAGCCACACGACACGATAGGAAAGAGCGTAGTTTAAGAGAGGAGATTCTATCTCTCATTGACGGTTGCTAGATTGACATTGTCGCTACAGTTTGTCGGGAGTAATCTCCTTTGTTACTAGTATGACCACCATGACGCATCGCTGTTCGGTTTCTTGAGAGCGAGATAACCAATATTTTCAATATTTTTTTCAAAGAAACAGCACATGTGGCAGCAAAAAGCATAAAACCAAAACTGTATCTCGCTGGACCATGTGCTGCACTCAGTTACATAAGTAGCACTGAAATGAACACCGTCAGTCGCTGACGGAGCCAGAACCGCCCCCAATCCCTGTCCGACTGAAATCGACGTCAATGCATGCCTTTCTTCGGGTCGCCAAAGATGTGAAAATTACACGGTGGAAGATCCGGTTTGCACTGAGGATGATGCAGTCTTTCCCAATCAAACCGCTGAAGCGTAGCGTAGTCTTCCTTCGATTGGCAGTGTGGGGTGGGTGTTATAGTGCAACAATGTGATTCTATCTCTCAGCATTCCTGGAGGTTTGGACTTTATTATGCAGTTTCTGACAAGTGCCTTCATAGCACTGTCATTGATTGTGGTTTCACGCTTGAGGAACTAAACGAGCAGAGGACCTCTGCTGCCGAAGAAGATGGTTATATGACCTTACCGGAACTTCTGTGGACAGAAGGACTGCTTGGTTGGGGAGATGTGGGATTTTTCCACGTTGGCTTTGCAGTTTGCCCTCGGGCTCAAAATGTTGGCGATCTGAAGAAAGATATGCGGCCGACCGCGTTCTACGAAACATGGGGGGGGGGGTTGGGGTTGTTGGAGGAGAAGACCAAACAGCGAGGTCATCGGTCTCATTGGATTAGTGAAGGACGGGGAAGGAAGTTGGCCGTGCCCTTTCAAAGGAACCATATCGGCATTTTCCTGGAGTGATTCAGGGAAATCACGGAAAACCTAAATCAGGATGGCCGGACGCGGGATTGAACCGTCGTCCCCCAGAATGCGAGGCCATACGAAACAGGAATTGGTTGTATCGTCTCCAAGTGGGATAAATGTCGTAACCTGTGTGGTGATCACTTTTGAATAGAACTACTCCATGGACTCGTTGTGGCGGGTGTTCATTTTCATTTGACTGCCCGTCATACATAACATTTTGGAAGATGTCGATATCCAGCACAAGCTCGGTTTGAACTAGCATAGAACAGAACCTCGGTTTTTCAGAATAACCACCCCGGTAGTCAATATGTCTTACGGAAACCCCTGAAAATGTGTTGTTGGCAGGGTATTTGAAATCTCTTTGTACCGAACTTGCGTGCAGTATTGTAATCACTGAGGCACCAAATATCATGGCATCGAGAGGTGTCAAATTCGTAACACATCTACGGAAAACTTGACCAAGTGAAATGCCAAAATTAGTTTCTTAGGCAATGAAGTTATGATAAACACAGGACAAGCACAACATACTCTTACCAAATCAAGTCTATTAAATGGTGTTAGACGGGCAGTTAGCTAATAAGGTCGGCCAATCCAGAATGTAATCTATTACTTCGTGCTGCAACACAGCAGCAGTGTCTAAACAATGACGAGGGTAACGGCGAGTTTTGTTGTCAAAGCAATGTCAGCTGCTTGGTGTCACAATATAGTCCAAGAGTAGGCCATTGCTCTAAACTCTGGCGTCACGAGCCCTGAGAGCTGTTTAAGGTCCAGTCAGCAAACGCCATGTTGAGTGTTTGTAGGTGACTCAAGTCAGCTGAGGTAAGCTTGGTTGGACGATAAAAAAAGGATGCATGCAGTTTTTATACACGGAATATGCTCAATTAGGAAATATTGCCTGAGGACTGGTGCACTGCTATTACAACCGGAGTAAAAGCCGTTAAGGGAACTTTATAAAAATCTACTGTACAGCTAGTTAGTGGCTTGCATCAATTTAATCCATCACCTGTACAGTCTCCTCCTGTTAGTGATAGTGAATTCTTTAACGTAATCCTTCTTTAGGCATTTTTGTTGATGGTGAATGTTTCATTTTCAACTCTAGGTGTTTATATATTGTGGTAGTTCTAAAAAGTTTCTTGTTTCCTCGCTCCCGACGCACTTATAGGTGTATGAGAATCCACAAGTCTTCCACAATACTTCTGATCCCTCTAGTCCCCATAGATTTCACATGCAACCAAATACCGCTAGAGCTCCACAAAAAATTTTTGCTGTATTTTTCTTAGTAATTACTTCCAAGAATTTTCTAATAGTACCTTACATATAACTGAAATTTTAATCTCTCTATCGTCGTTGCTAGTGGCGTCTGGGTGGCGTGCAGTCGCAGTATATTTTAGGAGGGGCGTTAAACAAGTGATGGAACACTTTTTATTCTCGGCCAGTTTCTGATCGAAAATTTGTTGTGAGACATCGTGGAATATTCCCACTTCAATTGTATGAAGTTCCGGTAGATGGCGGCGCTATCCATAGCATAGAAAATGGCGTCTGTAAGGGAAGGCGTTCCAAGCACAGAACGTCATTGACTTTCCTTTATCGGAAAGCCAGAGCATCGCACATATTCATAGGCGCCTGAGACATGGCTGTGAAGAAAAGCACGGTGAGCCGTTGGACTAGGCGTCTGTCATCATCGGGACTAGATCGCGCAAACCTGTCCGATCTCACGCGTGCCCGCCGGTCGGGTGCACACGCCTGTGACTCCTGAAATGTCGACACTCTCATTCGAGGTGATCGATAGATCGCAATCCAATACCTCGCTACACAACTGGACGTCTCGTTTCGTAGGGCTGACACACCCTTTCACCAGTTGGGGTACTCCTTGCTGCCCAACAGAAGATCGTGAAGAGCAACGAAGGATCTTACAATTGTAAGTAGAACATCGTCGCTGGTGATGAAACATGGGTTCATCACTTCCAGTCGGAAAGAAACGGCACCTGTTTCCTACCCATGGGGTGGCGCCAAATTACCTCTCCTCCGAAGATAAAAATCAAAGCCGCGCCCTCAGCCGGTAAAGTCATGGCGCCGGTCTTCTGGGCCGGTGAAGAGGTTGTTCCGTTTAACGTCTCCCCTCATGGTCCAACGATCAACTCTGAACTGTATTGTGTTACTTTCAGGGAATGAAGAAACGACTTCACCGTGTTCGCCGCTAGAAAAATGCGAACGAACTTCTCCATAACAGAGCATACAACTCTGCGTACCGAGAGAATCTCACAATGGACTGTTCTTTGTCATCCACCCTACAGCCCGCATCTCGCACCTTCCAGCTTCCATCTGTTTGGCCCAATGAAGGATGCACTCTACGGGAAGCAGCATGTGGTTGATGCAGAGGTTACTGATGCAGCAGGACGTTTACTTCGTGGACCACTAGAGTGGTGCCATGCGGGGTACAGGCCGTCCCAGTCGGGTGGCTAAGGCCGTGCACTGAACGGACATTATGTTAAAAAATAGGGTTTTGCAGCCAAAAGAGTGTGGAATAATATGGTGTGTTGGTATCCTAAATAAAACCTACCTGCTTCCCGAAAAAAAGTCTTGCATTGTTTATTGAACGCCCCTCGTATTAAGCGAATGATTGCACACTAATTTAGGCTCTCTGGGGTAATTTGTAATGGTCACGTACCAAAACATATCCGAAACTTTTCAGTTTGCCATCAACATACACTTCTAGGATGGGTGAATAGTACACAGAAAATCATAAACTTGACCTGGGGAAACTGTTTGATAGTAATAGCTCCATCATACTAGAGCGATGGCTCTGAAAAATGTTACTTTTCAATACAGAGAACTAAAATAGTAGGTTTCCAATGTTTTGAAATTAATGTACCTCCTCTGCAACACTGTCTCTTGATCTGAGGTGACAACTTCATCCCTGTAAATAAAAGGGTGCTTGTATGGTTAGCTGACGAATACTCTTACTGAAGTATGAAATAAACTATTTTGCTCACTATGTATTTAAGTTAGTTTGTCGTTTTCACAGCAAAAAGGTGTGTGTGTGTGTGTGTGTGTGTGTGTGTGTGTGTGTGTGTGTGAGAGAGAGAGAGAGAGAGAGAGAGAGAGAGAGAGAGAGAGAGAGAGAGAGAGAGAGAAAGTTATTCTCGCACACTGTCGGTTTTTTCTCATTAATAACGTGTAAAAAAAATAGAGCCGTTATTTTTAAAACGGAGTTGATAAGACGGCGGGTTTGCGATATTTTGCAATTAATATGCTTGGCTCAAATGGCTCTGAGCACTATGAGACTTAACATCTGAGGTCATCAGTCCCCTGGAACTTAGAACGACTTAAACCTAGCTAACATAAGGACATCACACACATTCAAGCCCGAGGCAGGATTCGAACCTGCGACCGTAGCGGTCGCGCGGTTCCACACTGAAGCGCCTAGAACCACTGGGCCACACCAGCCGGCCAATTATTATGCCTCCCTCTGCAAGATTGGCTCTTGCTCCTACGTGTCTACTTGATCCCTATAAATAAAAGAGTGCAAATAACATTAACCGACGAATTTTCGTAATGAAATATGAATTTTTGACTTGTTCTGTATTCAAGTCGGCATGACGTTTTAGTAGTGTGTGTGTGTGTGTGTGTGTGTGTGTGTGTGTGTGTGTGTGTGTGTGTGTGTGTGTGTGTGTGTGTGTTTGTGTGTGTGTGTGTGTGTGTGTGTGCGCTCTCATACGTGTGTGCGTCCGAGAAAGAGAGAGACTACGTTATTTCTCGTGCGTCAATTTGTCCTTATTAATAACGTGCCATATCGCTTCTGTGCAGATATTTATGACCAAACGAGAGTTGTGTAGAAATAAATTGTCATTTTGTCCCTAAATCATTTAAGGCAAATGCTAGGATGATCCCTTTAAAATTGGCACGGCCGATTTCCTACCCCATCCTTTTGTAATCAAAGTTTGTTTTCCGCTCTAATGACCTTCATGTCGATGGGACATTAAACCGTACTCTTCCTCTTTCCTTTCTTGTTTCCTTTCCGTCTTACCATACAGATTCAGTGTTTCTGTCTCGTCCTAAATATCTCGAGTGCCACGCCCAAACTTTCTGTCTGTGTACACTGCAGTACAAGTCAATTGCATTGAGCTATCTCTTATTTCGTTATTTTCCAGTTTTGTTCGTCTCCCTGTGTCAAAAGCACTTCTTTCGCGAACATTGCAATTGACGGTGTCTGGCACCGCGCTGAAGCATCCGGCACAGTACCTGCAGCCACTGTTCAACAGCTCCCACCTGCATACTCCCAGCCGGCATAGTCTCCTGCCAGAGTGTGCCTGTTCTTCTTTCGCTCAGTTGTGTTCTTATCCAGGGCGGATTGATGTTTTCTCCCGAGAACTGAGTTAATTCAGTGTCCGGCAGTGGTATGTCACTTAGGCCTATTAAGCGCTGGTATGCGTCACTTGTAAGGTGTCAGGCAAATCCAACACCTTCCATTAATAACCCTGAGATGATAAGCAAATCCAGTAGTATGTCACATAGATCCGAATAAATCGTGACATTAAATTAACCAAAGTAATACGAGTAACGAGTGAGCAAATGGAATATCACAGACTAACACAAGAATGCCTAAATGCATGTCATACCTTCCCACCGTGAGGCAGACGCAGTTCCGAGGGGAGGAACGAGAACAGAAGCCGAGAGCAGAACCGTGTTAAGCAGGAAGACCATACGATTAGTGACGTACACCTAAGTTTCCAGCTAACCGCTAGGACCACCCCCCAGCCCACGTTAAAAGCTAGAGACCTCCAGAAGAACAGTATAGAACTTACGATAACACAAAAAGGGCCACAACAACCGCAAGTTTTAGCGTGAGACTTTTTCGCGTCTCTATTACGTTGCAAACTTTAAAAACATTGCCCCAAAGTATAACGTTCATCATTGGATAGACAGAATTTTTGTAGGCGGAGCTTAAGGTTAACATTGAGACCCTGATTGCTCAGATGAAAACACAGCCAGATAGTTTTTTTAAACCAACTTCGGTAAATTGTAGTAAGGAGAAGGTAGGAGAGAGTTGCTTCCGAAACGGCGAGGTGAGCAGAGATGTGCTGCCTCCGCCCCCTGACGAACACCAACAAGGTAATGAACGCACGCGATGCCGCATAACAGCGCATAAGGCTTCACTCAAAACTGCAAACGTCTCATCTGTTACACCCCCTTTTTGCGTAATACTAGTGTCGATCGTAAATTAAAGCTCATGGTGTTCACTTTTGCCGCTTGAAGTAAAAATCTGAAACGCGATGATTTTTCTGTTATATAGTTATTAAGAAGCCACATCAGCCACTGTAATTTATGACAAGTTAGGTAAGTAATTAAAGATATTTGAAGGCCACTGTAGACCATTTTGATAGTTTTCTCTCTTGTGAAACTTAATTTAAACGTAGGTTATAGATGTGATATGGCATAGGTCATCCTTCGATACACTGTCGAACTTGGAAAACCATTCAGGGAATATTCGTTCACATTTTTGTTGAACGCAGTTGGTTTTTATCATCCTGTATTAAAACATTTCCTTTTATCAATAGCGCAATTTATAAACAATGTTTTGTGAGTAGAATAAAATTTCCAATAGTAAACTTAACTGCTTTTTCGACGTTATTTTACCAGCTATCTAAAAATAGGAAAGCCTTGAACCCCTTCCACTAAATTTAGTTAGTATTAAGATTCTTTTACAGGGAGTGCAGTGGAGCTGACGCTGAAATCATTAAGTATTTGGTTATATCATCGTTAGTCTCACTGAACTCTTCTGAACTCTACATGTCATGTGTGGTCTGACGTCTTTTTACCAGCAACAGGTCCCAGGTTCAAACTAGTCAATTCCCTAAAAAACACGCCCAGAGCACCGTTGCGCGAAAGTGGTAGGAAGTCACGATATAGAACAAACAGACACCACGCAGAATGCATAGACTGTACATTTCTTCCATTCACATGTCTCGCGAAATGACGATAACGACAAAATCAGAGAAAGCAAACATAATTCAAAGGTTCAACGACAATTATCCTTTTCACATACGATTGGCGTATGGAAGAGGAAGTGGGCAAAAGATAGTGGTACCAGGAGTATCCTCCGTCATGTACCGTAAAGCGATTTGCGGAGTTAGATGTAGATGTAGATACTGTTACGTGGTTACCTGTAGCCTTCAGTTTCAACAGTCAGAGAGCAGAAATTTCCATATTGTGACCGCCTTGCTTGGCCTCCTTAGTCGACGTGTTATAATGTAACGATTTCAAGAGCGTGTAGTTGTGTATAGGTGTCTGACTCGTAATTTAGTTTGCTAGTAATTTCATGACCCCATTACACGTCCAAACAGTTCCATGTTCGTGTTACCCGATGCTGGGAAATATAGAAAAAGAAACAGTTTAAATCGAGGTAAGGAAAGTTTACACTCATTACTTTCCGATCTTTTAAAACGTGGCCCGCCTCGTATCGCAGTAGATAGCGTAATGTTGTAACAGCTGATACCTCGCAAACCGCTTCCGAGTTGCAGCAACAGCGCCTGTTTGGGAACGCCAAGCTGTGTCAGGAGCTACTGTGACTTGCGTTGGTAAATACCGGGTACCTTGTGTCACGGCACACCGATGGCTTTCTTTCGTTGTAAGTCCATGAGTGTGAAAATTGACAATTTTTTTGAAACTTACAAAAATGTTGTGCACTGAAGGCCAATGGTAATATTACGACCGCCGATTATAATCTAGCGAAAGTTTCTCTTTGCAATGTGATGTACTACATTGCAGATGACTTCACATCATATACAGATAAAACAATAATAACTTTCTGATGATGAAAAATACCACACGTCCATTACAGATGCTCCAGCAGAACATGAAACTTCCGTAAAATGAGTCACTGGTTTTCTGTAAATGGACTATGACTTAACTTGGAAGAATCACATATAATGCTTTCCTGTGTAAGGCACAACTCTGACAGTAACAGTAAGACATGGGAAAAAGGCGAGATATAAAACTAAACATTCAAAGTTTCTGTGTACCTACATCTACATATACATCTACATTTATACTCCGCAAGCCACCCAACGGTGTGTGGCGGAGGACACTTTACGTGCCACTGTCATTACCTCCCTTTTCTGTTCCGTTCGCGGGAAGAACGACTGTCTGAAAGCCTCCGTGCGCGCTCTAATCTCTCTAATTTTACATTCTTGATCTCCTCGGGAGGTATAAGTAGGGGGAAGCAATATATTTGATACCTCATCCAGAAACGCACCCTCTCGAAACCTGGCGAGCAAGCAACACCTCGATGCAGAGCGCCTCTCTTGCAGAGTCTGCCACTTGAGTTTGCTAAACATCTCCGTAACACTATCACGGTTACCAAATAACCCTGTGACGAAACGCGCCGCTCTTCTTTGGATCTTCTCTATCTCCTCCGTCAATCCGATCTGGTACGGTCCCACACTGATGAGCAATACTCAAGTATAGGTCGAACGAGTGTTTTGTAAGCCACCTCCTTTGTTGATGGACTACATTTTCTAAGGACTCTCCCAATGAATCTCAACCTGGTACCCGCCTTACCAACAATTAATTTTATATGATCATTCCACTTCAAATCGTTGCATACGCATACTCCCAGATATTTTACAGAAGTAACTGCTACCAGTGTTTGTTCCGCTATCATATAATCATACAATAAAGGATCCTTCTTTCTATGTATTCGCAATACATTACATTTGTCTATGTTAAGGGTCAGTTGCCACTCCCTGCACCAAGTGCCTATCCGCTGCAGATCTTCCTGCATTTCGCTACAATTTTCTGATGCTGCAACTTCTCTGTATGCTACGCGAAAAGCCGCATGGAACTTCCGACACTATCTACTGGGTCATTTATATATATTGTGAAAAGCAATGGTCCTATAACACTCCCCCGTGGCACGCCAGAGGTTACTTTAACGTCTGTAGACGCTGATCAGAAATTGAAATGGAGATCACATATTACTTTAGTTCTTACTATGTGCAGTAACTTTTCCTCTGCGTATAGTAACAGATATTCGTGATTAAAATGTTGGGAAGTTCCTTTGCACATTTTCGCTAGCGTCATGGGAAAAATATTGTAGGATAGTCATACAAGTAAACACAATTTATGATATTATCTCCACAAGCACGAGCAGTAAAGATTACATGTGGCGTACATCCGGGTGTCCCATGTAGACAATTGCATGAATGTCTAGCGACGCAAACAGCAACACCAGTTTTACTCTTTTATGAAGATTCTTCTTAACGAAATGTCACTATATGAAAACAACGGTAGTATTGATAAATACAGTCGCAATACAAAACTCTCTACAATTCACGGCTTAACTTGTCTGACAAAAAGATATTGGAAAGCCACCGTAGTGAATTAAAAGAGTTGACAGACAACGAGGATAACTTTAACGGACAACTAAAATTATAGTTTGATTGACAACCACTACTTAACAGAGGTATTTGAGAGCGGATAATGTGTGTGTGTGTGTGTGTGTGTGTGTGTGTGTGTGTGTGTGTGTGTGTGTGTGCGTGTGTGTGTGTGTGAGAGAGAGAGAGAGAGAGAGAGAGAGAGAGTCGTTTTGTTACAGGGAGATGCTTCTCATTTACTGGGGCGAAGGCGAAGCTTGTAACACTTCATATTTGCACCACAGCCGTTTCTAAATATTGTAGTACGGTCCATAAAGTCCATGATGTTCAGTCAGGCTGAGCAAGCCATAACAAAACATTTCCGTTAAGCGACGCGAAGTGAGAGTATGCGGTGTTGTAGTGCCCGGTCTGTCGGATGGCTCTAATCAAGACGCTGACGCAGGACATCAGTATCAGTGACCTGTCATAATCAGGAAGACAAACACAACTCTGCACTCAGTATGCATTCATCAGTCATTTAGCACTGTAAGTACGGTGGTAATGAAGTGGAGTACTGTCAGGAAAGTAGGTGCGGGCGCAGCTATCCATGTGATCTTCTCACTGATCACTACAACAATATAACGAGAAGCACTGGCTGCAGGGCTTACAAGGAACCACTTGAGTAAGGCTCGTTTCAAAGCTTAGTGTTAACCATTATGACAGGGAGAATATTAGCTACTAATGACTCACCATATGCATCAGGAGGGTGACAGAAAATTAATGTCCGGAAGGTGCAGAAATCAACCTTCTATGGGATGTATGTATCATACTTCACAAAATGGGCCACAGTGATCACAAAGGTTCTCACCATAAAGACCGAAGGGATAACTCCTTGCGAGTTACAAACTATGCAGGACGTTCAACTAGGTATCCATTCTTAAAGAATGCATATTCAATCATATTGGTGTAATGGAGTGATTAGAACCGATGAAATGTGATGACATGCAACCGAATGTGAAACAGTCTGTCGAGGAGCTTATCATGAAACTGGCTATTCTTTATGGCATGGCTTTAAGATAGTCCTCATATATCTTATAGACACGGAAGAAAACGAACATCCATAGGCTGAATCTGTCCAGTGATTTCAGGTGGTATGAATTGCACTGTCACACAGCTTCCAGGAGTTTGCTCTAAAGGAGCATGATTTTTATACGCTGACCAGGAATCAAACAAAATAAAGTTATTTTGACTAGTATTTTGACAAAGTCAGTGCTTATATTATAGTTGTAGATCTCTTACTCCCATTTTTCTAATTTTGCTTGCTGTGACGTAAATGTTCCCCACTGCCCTTGCAAGATCAAGCACACGAGAAAGAATCACAGAGGGCAGAGCCTCCAACTTCCCGCAGCACAATAAATAACTTTCCTGCCAGTTTAGCATCCAGATTAACAGTCGGCATAATTGTATGCGAATTCGTTAAGCCTAAGGCATTGACGTTAGTTGATCTTGATAAGCTCTCTTGGTACCTCTAATTTCCAGGGTTCCTTTCATATGCATTTCCTCTTCAAATCCAGATTGGTCGGAGTTGAAAACAAATTCCTTAATGAACTATGGGATAAGTTTGTTTATCTCATTTAAAAATTTTCTGACCGGTTCGTCTGTTTGCTGTCCCTCGTCAAGTTGACTCTTCCTTTGAAATTTCGTTACCTTACGTCTTCCAATTCTGTGGCATTGTTTGAGATTATGCAGTCACCCACTGCTTCCGTTGAAATCACTGTACTCTATGTCGCGCGAAATTTGATGTGCATAACGTAATAACATGGTAGGTCATTCTAACGCACGTTCTGTATATTTTATCGAGGTTCCTTGAAACGCGCGAACACCACCTTTTGTAACAAGTGTGCCTTGTCCTCCCTTGAGTATCCGTGGTTTTCCTTATGCACTACACGGTCGTATTGCTGCGGACTTATTTGAAATATGCTCATAATTTTTTTTCTGTATATATATATATATATATATATATATATATATATATATATATATATAAATTTTGCAATGCTGCGGTTGATCTTCCTTGTACGTAATTACATTTAGTACCTGCTGCTTGCACGTCGATTGTCCTTCACTACTTTTCACTGGAGACGGGATTTGTGGGTCGCTGGCCGACAAGGATGATGAACTACACGGCTCGAAATATGTTTCATTATCACTTTCACCTGTTAAGCACCTACCATGTACATTTTACACACAACCGAGCGTATACGGAACCACACATTCTACCGACTAACCTTGCTGTAACGCTAATATTTAATCCGCCGCTTCTTTCTCATCGTGCGAAATTCCTTGGGTTCCTTTCTGAGGAAATTTTAATTTCGGTAACGGTTCTTGTAGATATAATGCAACGATTGCTTTGTTTATCGTTGCATTGTTCTGCTTTGTATCAGCACCACTAGCATTGCAGCACTGTTGTAAGTCATCGACTGAGCAGTTCAACTACTCTCTGTAGGCTCATGCTGTGCTCACCATTGGACACCTCCAGGCATTGGCAGCCACTATTGTGGTTGCATATTAGACAGTATATAGGGTATCGAATGCTGTAAACATCATTGGCCTTTTGCGACCTTGCACACAAGAGGATCCTTATAAGGCAGGGTTCATTTGGATGGGGGCTAAGACTGAGTGCTAGATGTTACAAAGTCTGTACCCCTGAAGATGCGCCTAGCATATGGGAGGCATGGTCTCGTAAACAGAGTAGTTGGATACGAAGTTACGTAATAAATGATACATCGTTATTGCGAAGTATTAAGCGCAAGTCATTTAATTATACTAATATACATTATAGTTTGTAGTTTAATGCTAACTTAGTTAACATGAACCAACATTTATCATAAGATATGTAGTTGTAGTGTAATGATGTATTAACATAATAGCCGATGAATCTAGAATTTATGTACAGTCAGCTAAAAATTATAATAATGGTTCTACAACTACCTGCTATAGGACCTACCAAATGAGAAGACAATACAATCAAAATAAATAAATTTAAAAACAATACCAAGTACAATTGAGGTGACATCATACAATGTGACTATGTTTTCCACTCAGGCAACTGAATGACTCCTCAGAGTCTCAATGTACCGTGCGATAAATTCTTTCTGAACTCGTGATTTGATCCCGACGCTGATGAAAAATTTCGGACAAAATTCATTATTACTTTGACGCTCGCAAATCTATTGCAGGTAGATCACATTTATCATATGATATGTAGTTGTAGTGTAATGATGTATTAACATAATAGCCGATGAATCTAGAATTTATGTACAGTCAGCTAAAAATTATAATAATGGTTCTACAACTACCTGCTATAGGACCTACCAAATGAGAAGACAATACAATCAAAATAAATAAATTTAAAAACAATACCAAGTACAACTGAGGTGACATCATACAATGTGACTATGTTTTCCACTCAGGCAACTGAATGACTCCTCAGAGTCTCAATGTACCGTGCGTAAATTCTTTCTGAACTCGTGATTTGATCCCGACGCTGATGAAAAATTTCGGACAAAATTCATTATTACTTTGACGCTCGCAAATCTATTGCAGGTAGATCACTTAGTGTCTCGTCTTTTGATTATTTTCTCGTTTACATTCGATAATGATTTTGAAATGTACGTTAGTTATTACTTATTAGTATTGTGCTGTGGTAAGGTTTTATTGTAACTTGGGGAACGACACCATTTTATGAAAAAGTTCCTGGGAATGGGAATGCGCCATGCTGTAAAAAAATGTTAAAATTTTTCTGTTAGTATTGCAAGACATACACAGGTAAGTGTGTTGTCACCATAACGGACGCCAGTATTACCAGCGGAAACGTTGAGAAATTTTATGTGCTACGGAAACGCGCTCAGATTACGTTTACTGGAACTTCATCTTTTGATTATGCATGTTCCGCAGTCAGTAGTGTTTAATTTGTTCCAGACAATAACCAACAATGTATCTTCGCCCACTTCATGCAGACAGTGATTTGGCTCAATAATATAAACATAAAACATATTTTTAGAAAACACTTTTTCCGTGTTCAAAACGGAATTAAGTAAAGTTTCCTGGTTGATTTATTTGGTTAAAAGAATATTTCCTACATGGAAGCAGGTATAGTGATTTGATCTGTGCAGTAATTTCCCTCATTGTATTAAGAAACCACGAGGTGTGCAACTGCAGCCGAATTTACTACGCAAAAAATTGTTAACATGTTATGAGAGAATCCGTTGGTTTGTTGGTTTCAAAATTGGGCTTGAGGTGGCCTCAGCGTAAGTGAAGCAAATGATCTAATTCCTTCTCTCGTATGCCATGGTAAATTACAAAAGAAAATGGAAGCAGAGCAGAAGATACCATTCCTAGCTCTGTTAATAACATATTAACAGTTTACATGGGGAAGGAACTTCTCAACATATTTGAACTACCTGTCGTCTATGACCTGTCGTACCTGGGTCAATACGTTGACGAGTAACTCTTTCACCCTCTGAGGCACCTAAGCACGCTCTCAGCCTAAATAAAGGCCTCAGTCTCATATCATACTTTCCATATTGTAGCAGCTATTCTGCATACGACATTATTCGTATGATACTAATATTTCTCGTGAAAAATGCGATGAATGTCATATGCTCTTTCTCTTGTAATGTTGCACAGCAAATAATTTTATTGTCTATGTTTAATTTTTTTAAAGTTCAGGCAGCCAGTGTGCCAAACGGAATGTCAACAAGACGTACAGCCGATGTAACGGGACGTGAGGGCATGAAGCGAGCATTGCCACAGAACCTCCAAACGAGGAAGGCAGAAAAGCGAACTTCACAGTGCCACATAACAGGGTAGTGTGAAGTAACACTTCGTAACTCCAACAGCAGAGCGCCATTGCAGAGTTAAACGTAGACAGAAAAGACGCGAATATGGCGACCCAGAATAATTATTGAATTACCGCACCGAGAAAAGAAACGCTGACGACACCGACACACTAGGGCACAACGTCGCCTGAGCCACCGCATCATAGGTGCAGTCTCGCCCTTTAAATAACGAGGCTTTCGGAGCTCAGACACACACTCAGTCGTGCTGCCATTCCCTGTCCGTGTCACTAGAACCAGAGACAATGACAGTCTATTGGGTTTGCGTGGAACTCCGATAAGCTGATCGATGATGGTCCGCCTGCTACCCGCTAGCTGACTGTAACACCGAATCGCAGCCAACCTGATGCTTATCACAGCTGTCTACTGGCACATCGCGCATGAGAAGACTGGTGTGCTGTCGGTCCGTCTCCACTAAGGGTCATCACAGATAATCTTCAAGCTGTGATCTCTTCACGACAACCGACATTCTGGACCACCGTCGGTTGCCCTCGCCTGAGCATGTGACAGGTTGTCTTCGAGAGCACTGAGGTGGGAGTCACACTTTGTTACAGAACGTCTGGCCAGGCGACGGCCTCCCGTCCTCCCGTCCTCCCGCTGCCGTCAGCACAACATGCTGCCATGGCTGACTCATCTGCAGTGCCACATCACGTCTTGCTGATACGGCATCAACACTTCTTCGCGCGCTTTCGCCCGGCTGTCACCTGCCCTGAAGACACTCTCGAGCTTTGTAAACTCAGCACGATAAAAGATGTTATTACAGATACTACTGTGTCACTGAAGCCACAAGGCACACACTGAAGCACTCATCCACACTCCGTGCCTGACCTCCTGCTCATAATGTGACCCCAGCTCTCAACGTCGCATCAGTAATTTGAAGAACCGGGGAGACTTAACGAATGCGGGAGCATAAAGATAGAAATGTTCTGTTCCATAGTTAAGATGGGGGCGATGTTAACATATAGCCTTCTCTTGCACTTATCCGTGTACACAGACGATTATCACCTATCATTTCAAATCCAAATCTTTTACGTACTTACAGCTGAATTTCATATGCAGCAAAGTTTGGTCTTAAGCTTATAGGGAAGCAATTAGAACGCGATGACATTTTTCAGTACTACATTTATGAATCACTAATGCATACGTGGCTAATGGCGAGATTTCACAATTACAGTGATAAAATAATGACAATGTAAGTAGTTATTTACGAAACTAAGATTCTAGCCTATCACAAGTAAAACAGATTTATTTCCCAAGCGAATCGCTTTTCTCACAATGAGATGATGAATGTGACATGAAAAATCTTGCAGAAAGAATAGTAGTTTCGTCTTTCCTTTTTTTCCATATGTAATGTAACGTCATTATAAAAAGAACTCCATAAATATATGAAGCGCACTCTCATTTGATACGCACACTTCTACAGCAACAAATGTCGTGCCAAAAATCTCCCGCTGCAAGGCAACAGCCGAATCAGCCACTAACTGACTATAGTAATCCCCAATATGCGTAGCATCTGGAAAAGCAGAAATGAATCCAGGACATTTTGCACCAAATGAAACAGTTTATCAAAAAGGGTTCAAATGACACTGAGTACTATGGGACTTAACTGCTGAGGTCATCAGTCCCCTAGAACTTAGAACTACTTAACCCTAACTAACCTAAGAATGGCTCTGAGCACTATGGGACTTAACATCTTAGGTCATCAGTCCCCTAGAACTTAGAACTAATTAAACCTAACTAACCTAAGGACAACACACACATCCATACCCAGGCAGAATTCGAACCTGCGACCGTAGTACCGTAGCAGTCGCGCGGTTCCAGACTGTAGCTCCTAGAATCGCTCGGCCACTCTGGCCGGCAAAACAGTTTATCAAGACACTTAATGTGCACAGCGACAGTGCCAACAGTATACCACGCTAGTCATCTTGTGACTGAAGCTCTTTTCTTATCCTCGTTTCCTTCCTAACATGTAATATGGATATGTGGTTTTGCCTTCAGTAAACACGATTATTCTTGTTTTAGTATTCAAATATGTTTTGGAGAACTTTGCGTCATAATACATACCAGAAACAGTTTTTGATATTATGGTATTTCATTAATAAAAGTAGTAACAGAAATATTAGCAATAAAAATGTATACCTTAGTATTACTCGTACATATTAGTGTTTATGTGGCTCTCTGACATTTGCAGTACAACTATAGTTATTGTCCTCCTGTATGTCAGCTGGCAAATTACGTAGCATAACTTTGAAGAGCCCATATTAATTGAAGATGACGTACCGTAGGAGAATAATTATAGCTGTACTGCGAATGTGAAACAGCCACATGAACAATAATATATAATAGTAACGTATATGTTTTCCCGCTAATATTTCTGTTAGTACCTTTATTGTTGTTTTATTGGTTCAAATGGCTCTGAGCACTATGGGGCTTAACTTCTGAGGTCATCAGTCCCCTAGAACTTAGAACTACTTAAACCTAACTAACCTAAGGACATCACACACATCCACGCCCGAGGCAGGATTCGAACCTGCGACCGTAGCGGTCGCGCGGTTCCAGACTGAAACGCCTAGAACCGCTCGGCCACACGGGCCGGCCTGTTATATTGTAATCTTAAACTCTGTTACCGGTATACATTACGAGCCAAAAGTTCTTTACATGTTATTTAACAGAGCAGATATATAGCTGTACCATCAGTGCTCTGTTACTTTCCGAGCCTCTACGAGGTCTTTGTTTAGCGCCAGTGTAAATAGCGGATTGCACTCTTGGCTGGAAAGTACCAAAGAGTTCACCCGCCCGGCTAGCCGCGCGGTCTGAACCGCTGCTTCCCGAGCGGGAAGGCGTGCCGGTCCCCGGCACGAATCCGTCCGGCGGATTAGTGTCGAGGTCCTATGTGGCGGCCAGCCTGTGGTTGGTTTGTAAGGCGGTTTTCCATCTACCTCGTCGAATGCGGGCTGGTTTCCCTTTATTCCTCCTCAGTTACACTATGTCGGCGATTGCTGCGCAGACACTGTCTCCACGTTCGCGTACACCATAATTACTCTACCACGCAAACATTTGGGGTTACACTCGTGTGGTATGAGACGTTTCCGGAGGGGTTCCACTGGGGGGGCCGAATCGTACAATAACCCAGGGTTCGGTGTGGGGCGGCGGTGGTGTGGGCGGACTGCTGTGGCCTGTTGTGGGGTTGTGAACCACTGAGGGCTGCGGCGGGACGAAGCGTCTCCTCGTTTCTAGGTCCCCGGTCCAATACATGCATACATACACACCCAAGATTTCAGCCATTTGATACAGAGAGATTTACGTCTTTCCCATTGTGCACTGTGGTGGTTGTGTGTGTATGATCAGTATTCCTATAGGTATCTAATAACTGCGTGAAGCACAAGCATATCAACAACAAGACTAACCCAGACCAAGTATACTGGGAAGAAAAGCAAAATCATAGAAATGCAGGTTTATTTTGCAAGCCCCTTACATTTCAGAGAAATGTATGTTTATTTTGAATGAGCAGCATAAATAAAGAGAAGAGCAACAACAGATTGTTTTATTCCTCATATTTGACGTTTCTTCTGTGATACTAGCTTTTTTACGTCGGCGAAAATATTGTTTACCGTGATTGCTTTTATAAATGACCCAAGATAAGAGAGTAAATCCGGTTCAACAGGATACTTATTACCCTACATGATTGTAAATAACTGTTTACACCTAGAGATACTTCCAAACAGGGATATAATTTGATATGCAAATTTTCTGATATTTTCAAACGAAGCACGTAAATATTCGTAATGTCCAGGAGCGCCCACTTCACTGGATTTTGCCTAAAATCTGAACTGCACTGGGCCTCAATTAACTCAGTTTGGATATCAATAGGAACTGACTAGATGTTTCTTGAACAAACCGAATAAAGCAAAGGAACTGTCTTCCAAAATATTAAAATACGCTAAGTTTGTTTCACATTCAGTTGACAGGCTAACAATTTTTCCCTACATTTCTGCTGTTTACAAGTATCATTTGAACTAGATTTTGTAACGGGACATCCTCCTCTGGCATTACTTTTTCTCAACAGTCGTTGTCGACTCCAGTATAATTTTTCGAATTTTGGACAGGTCAATATTATCTCAGTTCCTTTTGTGAAAACTGTAATATAATTTTATGCACAGTAACTTGTATTTCAAGCTAAAATATATGAAAAGAAATTAAGTTATAAAATATTTTACTTTCGATGTTACACTGCTGGCCATTAAAATTTCTGCACCACGAAAATGACGTGCTACAGACGCGAAATTTGACCGACGGGAAAAAGATGCTGTGATATGAAAATGATTAGCTTTTCAGAGCATTGACACAAAGTTTTCGCTGGTAGCGACACCTACATCGTGCTGACAGGAGGAAAGTTTCCAACCGATTTCTCATACACAAACAGCAGTTGACCGCCGTTACCTAGTGAAACGTTGTTGTGATGCCTCGTGTAAGGAGGAGAAATGCGTACCATCACGTTTCCGACTTTGATAAAGGTCGGTTTGTAGCCTATCGCGATTGCGGTTTATCGTATCGCGACATTGCTGCTCGCGTTGGTCCTGATCCAATGACTGTTAGCAGAATGTGGAATCGGTGGGTTCAGCAAGGTAATACGGAACGCCGTGCTGGATCCCAACGGCCTCGTATCACTAGCAGTCGAATGACAGGCATCTTATCCTCATAGCTGTAACGGATCGTGCAGCCTCGCCTCGCTCCCTGAGTCAACAGATGGGTACGTTTGCAAGACAACAACCATCTGCACGAGCAGTTCGACGACGATTGCAGCAGCATGGACTATCAGCTCGGAGACAATGGCAGTGGTTACCCTTGACGCTGCATCACAGACAGGGGCGCCTGCGATGGTGTACTCAACGACGAACCTGGGTGCACGAATGGCAAAACCTCATTTTTTCGGATGAATCCAGGTTCTGTTTGCAGCATCATGATCCGCATGATCCGATCGCATCCGTGTTTGGTGACATCGCGGTGAACGCACATTGGAAGCGTATATTCGTCATCGCCCTACTGGCGTATCACCATCGTGTTGGTCTGGGGTACCATTGGTTACACGTCTCGGCCACCTCTTGTTCGCATTGACAGCACTTTGAACAGTGGACGTTACATTTCAGATGTGTCACGACCCGATCCCTGCGAAACCCTACATTTCAGCAGGATAATGCACGACCGCATGTTGCAGGTCCTGTACGGGCCTTTCAGGATACAGTAAATGTTCGACTGCTACCCTGGCCAGCACATTCTCCAGATCTCTCACCAATTGAAAAGGCCTTGTCAATGGTGGCCGAGCTTGGCTCGTGACAAGACGCCAGTCACTACTGTTGATGAAATGTAGTACCGTGTTGAAGCTGCATGGGCCGCTGTATCTGTACACGCCATCTAAGCTCTGTTTTGTCTCAATGCCCAGGCGTATCAAGGCCGTTATTACGGCCAGAGGTGGTTGTTATGGGTACTGATTTCTCAGGATCTATGCACCCAAACTGCGTGAAAATGTAATCACATGTCAGTTCTAGTATAATATATTTGTCCAATGAATACCCGTTTATCATCTACATTTCTTCTTGGTGTAGTAATTTTAAGGGCCAGTAGTGTATAATCAATAAGTATTATTTCTGGACGTACAATTTAATTTTTTTTAGAATCATTTGAAATAACGAGTTATTGACACAGTTAAGATTTCCAATATTAATTACGCAATCCTGTGCTGTTTACTATATGTTTGGATTCATTTATGAAACAATATTAGAAATTAATAATGTAACGGTAACTAGCAGAAATTCATTTGTCAAGAAGAATTAATGCCTTTGGAAAAGCGTTATTTCCGCAGAGTGAGGAAGTCGTAAGCATGCCTCTGACGGGATTTTTGTATTTTTGTGTGAAGAACGTAATTTCGGCTTTGTTAATGTGAAAAATCAAAATACTGTATGATATCTAAAATGTGAGCAAATATATGTACGCAAAAACAAAAGAAAATTCTGCAACAACAATCTTCAAATTTATTTAGTTCAAGCCAACAGGGAGGACTTAAATTTTAAAATTTCAGCTTCAAGAATCAGACCCCTAGACAAGAAGAACTGGAGCCAACTCAACATGACGAGCAAAGTAAACTTATAAGTTTATTGTAATCTTCGCTCCTCTCAAATCTTCATAAAAGACTTTAATGTGGACAACAGATGGAGAAGGGAAAGTGGGGGAGATTACAAGTTGTTCATGCTGCATGTCTGAAAGCGGGTCAAACTTACATTCTTCTTTTCCCAAGTAATTAATTCATCTTTGAATGCCTTTCCGGGTTCACACGGCATCTGACATTTTTCTTACACTTTCAGAGGTAAATCGTGGAAGTGTTTTAATTTTGAAGGGTAAATGTTGCAAATGAAAATTGCCAAAAAGATGCGTGTACGACAGCTAAAATAGCCCCGTATAGTGTTACAGACTTACGAAAGAAAAACCGCCGGCCAGAGTGGCCATGCGGTTCTAGGCGCTACTGTCTGGAACAGCGCGACCGCTGCGGTCGCAGGTTCGAACCCTGACTCGGGCATGGATGTGTGTGATGTCCTTAGGTTAGTTAGGTTTAAGTAGTTCTACGTCTAGGGGACTGATGATCCCAGCAGTTAAGTCCCATAGTGCTCAGAGCTATTTGAACCATTTTTTGTGTTAAACCTCGAGATCTAATCAATATTCTTTCTTTGACAGATGTTAACCCAATTTTCTTTATTATTACTTTGACGCGTAATACTTCTTAATACATTATGCAAGCAATATGATGAAATGTGATCCATCATAGATTTCGCTTTGTTTCTTTTGCAGTGCTGACACAAAACAACTATTTTCTGATTACAAAAGGAGCTTTACGCGCAGCAAGAAAAGTTAATTTTGACAAAGGAGATTACATTCTTGCAGAATTCAAAAAGGTAGTAAAATGAATTTTGACCTATATCAATGTTTCACATTCATTACAGGTCCAACAACCCTTCAAAAATGCAGAAATCTGTGCGGCACACGAAGAAACACAGCTAATAAGATCTACGCCCCCCTCATTTATACGCTTATCACAGGCAGTGAGAGAAGCTTCTAAGCTCAATGATCTTCCTTTGATGAGAATGCTTAAATCGTGGGAAAAATCAGTAATTCTTTCTGCAACTAGTTTCAGATACAATGACACTGTCAGGAAAACGTTCACTTTTACCGGGAAAATAATCTTTGCGGTTTTAATTTGACATCCGTTTATGAAATCAGCGTCAGTAGACGACTGTCATTTCTGAAAACACGTAACTGTCTTGCAGCACTGCTTCACTTTCTTTTGACACTACAGGCTCTTACTTAAGCTCTTTAAACTTTTCTTGTCTCATCAATCCCTCATAATTCTCGTACCTTCATTTACTTTGTGTAACTATGGCACACCGATAGTATTGCAACATACTAAGCCGATGACGTTATTCTCAGTTCACACCAGTTCCTACTTTTCTTGGAAATTTCGACATTACGTCACAAAATTTGCGTTTACTTCTACCACTTGATTTCGATAAAGGCGTGCTGACTGAAAGGGCTGAAATAAATAAATAATCGTTATATATTTTAAAATAATATAATCATTTAATGTACGTTTATTTTTCTTTCATAGGAAACTATCGTACATTATGTAGTTATACCAATTAATAAGCATAGCATTAATAAACTAACTTTTGTTGTTAAACAGAAGCGAAACGTGTCCTATTAATGCACAAGAAACAGTTCAGGTCAGACAATGCACTCTAGTTTATTGACAGTTGCTTACAGTGCTGTTAGCAATACTGCACAGTCAGCTTCAAAAAGAAAACCGCAATATGCCTTCTGCTGTCTGAACTGAAGCAGCGACGAAAGAAATGAGGGATTCGCCCACTTAATAATCAATGAATGCTGAAGGGTCAATTGTGCTAAATATTTGAAGGTGTATGTGTATACAAAACACAACTCGTTTGGCGGTAGCATGGTTGGACCTCGAATCAGCAGTATCGAGCAACGTTGCATCTGCGCTGTTGATGACAAGAAGCAAAGGAGAAAGAGAGAAGGGCGAACGCGAACTTGGCGTGGTCAAAGGCAAATGGGGAACTCCTCCCTAATAGCATCAACACTGTCGCAGATTCAGCGTCCTCACCAACGAGGACATTTCTATCAACACAGTCATGTGCCGTCGCAGTATGTGACACTGTAAATATATTTGTAAATCAGCCCACAACTGTGCACATAGTCTGGAGTTCACAAAGTTAATGCACCTTTCCGGTCTAATACTGGTGATAATTTTTTTATCCGTTGAAGTATTCGAACAGGCTAGTACCAAACTGAGTACTATGACTCTAGCTTGCGTTAACAGCGTCGTCCACAAGGGTAGATAATTTTACCCAATAAAGTGAAACATATGGTGACGAAGAAGTAAATATTTTACAGAAGAAGGAAGGAACATTGAAGTTTAAGGTTCCATTCATCAATAATACCTTAAACTCGCAGGCACTCTTACCTTTCTTATCTAATATTTTTTCTTCATCATAAGCGTAAATACTTACAATTTGAATTCAGCACCACTTGAATTCGGTTTAAGTGTCTTGGCATGTTAACGATTTATATTTTAGTATTTGGATTTGTAGCTGATTGTGTCTACGTGAGATCTTATCGGGATATTTGGTGAGTGACGGCGTCAGCTTGAAGCAACGTCTCAGTGGATTTCCTATTCTTCAATTTCAGTCGAAGACTTGATCAGTGAAATTCATACGCAAAACCCACGTTCCCAAATATTACATAGTTTTATTCAATAATATCCAATGGTGCACACAAGCCTCCTACTATGAGATACAGACATGTCCGGGAGATCTATGTATTATAAAAGCCACCATATTTTCTCCAGTTGCGCTTTCCGCTTTGCAACTGGATAAACCTTTGTTACTACGAAACATTTGTAGTGGAATAATTATTTAAAAAATTGTTGACAGTTATATGCTAATTTGTACAGCATGGTATCTGTAAACTTGTTTCCTGTTACGGCCGCTCAGTGAATTTACATTGTCTTCTGTCTTATTAACGGTTTATAATTTAAAATTGTAATAAAACTCAAGAAGTATTATATTTTAGAAGCAGAGTAAAAGACGTTTGCCTGCTTAGCTGGGTGGTCCCATGGAAGGGGGCCCAGGCTCGATTACCGGCTGGGTTGGAGATTTTCTCCGCTCGGGTACTGGGTGCTGTATCGTCCTCATCATCATTTCATCCTCATCGCAGGCGCGAAAGTCACTCAATGTGGCGTCGACTGAAATAAGACCTGGACTTGGCGGTCGAACTTCTCCGAGTAGGGGTCTGCCGGCCAACGATGCCATACGCTCATTTAATAGACGTGCGCATCGGTTACGTCGCAAGAAGATTCTCAGCTATCGGATACAAGAGTGAATGGTTCAAATGGCTCTAAGCACTATGGGACTATCTGTGGTCATCAGTCCCTTCAAGAGTGAATATTCTGCCTGTTACACAATGTTCTGATCTATTGATTTCAATGCCGCAGCTCACGCAATCAAATTTCTGCGCGAAGCCACAAACTATACGACTAATACCGCAGTAGCTGCCCGTTGAGCCTTTGCCATATCCAGTTGAAGAACCTGCGAACCTGAACTGGATTTCTGTTATTAATAGACAACGATTGTTTCCCATTTCTTCAAACTTATATGACATCATTAAATTCCTTTAGTCTTTATATTGCAGCAGAAATTATACCGTCTCGTTCAATCACAATAACAGTTTAATAATGTATTCAGTATACGTCAATAACGAGATACCTTCGTTCTCTTGCCGGTCATTCAAAGAACTTCACAATGCATGCCCACAGTACAGGATAAGAGACGTTTTCTATTTTATCATTATAAGAAATCTGTTACTTACAGCTTATTTAGCCTATTTCAAAAAAAATACTGGCGTTTGTTAGAAACAGAGGTATACCACTGCGAGACAAAATTCTTTAGAATCGTGACTTTTCTGTATAATAGTTGTCACTTTCTTTTGTATTTTCTACGAACTTTTGTTCTCCGTTTTTACCAGCATTTGACATTTTGTACTACAGAATTTATTTGTAAAAGATTCATTACACCGTTACTTGGCGGATTACTAAATTCAAAATCAGATAACAAAATTGCTTTGACAAGGCGCTGAGCACAACATCAGAAAGCTGTTGAAGGCCCTATTGTAAAATTAAATAAACATAGGCGGACTGTAGCGGACCCAGACTGTCTTATTACGCTGCATTATCCATAAGCCAGATTGCAGATATTCGTTTAGAATAGCATGGCTTTGAGAATTCTGCTGTATGTTGTACCTCTTAAAATTATATTCAGCTGAAAACGCGGTTCTCTTAAAACGCCCAGTTGAAGCTCTTTGCTGAAGAATAAACAAAGAAGTTGAGATTTAAAATTAAATTCCATATATTCCCAAGATTCAAGTTGTTTCACGATACCTATCTAATCACAACAAGTGCATTGTGCTTTAACTTTCAAAAATGGAACTCACGCAAGTAGTTTCCGTTCGTTGAATGGAAAGTGCTTCAGTAATCTAACACAGAAATTCTCAAAATTGTCCTCTGTCAGAACACTTTGAGAATTCTGAAACTTCGATGGAACACCTTGTTAATTTTGAAGGTTAATAAAATTAATAAATTTTTAAAAAACGAGAAGGACTTGTTTTACTCAGTGATAACTTCGGTTTTAAAATGTGCCTAATAACACTGATACCAGAAAAAATTTGAAAAGTAAAGAAATGTCGAAAAAACGACATGCTATTAGTACACTAACGGAAAATATTGCAACACAAAAAAAATTAATGTAGAGTAATGGAACATTTTTGTTTGGGTAACATACTTCAGTCATTAACATTGCAAGATCACAAGTAAGTATAGGCTCGAGACAAGCCATTGCAAATGTGAAATGCTGGTACATTAATAACCGGTGCGGTGGTTTAGGATCAGTGGAATGCACGCTACAGGGCGTCCTTGAAGTAACCGAGTTGTAACAGGTCGTTGTGTCACTCTGATGCCAACTGCTGCTCAAATTGTCGGTCCACAGCCATTCGCCGAACACGATGGATGACCTTCCCTCTCGTTAGTGTCATGTGTACTGACTTGGCAGAAAATCCTAAGAAATTTTGGTCCTATGTCAAAGCGGTAGGTGGATCAAAACAAAATGTCCAGACACTCTGTGACCAAAATGGTACTGAAACAGAGGATGACAGACTAAAGGCCGAATTACTAAATGTCTTCTTCCAAAGCTGTTTCACAGAGGAAGACTGCACTGTGCTTCCTTCTCTAGATTGTCGCACAGTTGACAAAATGGTAGATATCGAAGTAGACGACAGAGGGATAGAGAAACAATTAAAATCGCTCAAAAGAGGAAAGGCCGCTGGTCCTGATGGGATACCAGTTCGATTTTACACAGAGTACGCGAAGGAACTTGCCCCCCTTCTTGCAGCGGTGTACCGTAGGTCTCTAGAAGAGCGAAGCGTTCCAAAGGATTGGAAAAGGGCACAGGTCATCCCCGTTCTCAAAAAATGGTTCAAATGGCTCTGAGCACTATGGGACTCAACTGCTGTGGTCATCAGTCCCCTAGAACTTAGAACTACTTAAACCTAACTAACCTACGGACATCACACACATCCATGCCCCAGGCAGGATTCGAACCTGCGACCGTAGCAGTCGCACGGTTCCTGACTGCGCGCCTAGAACCGCGAGACCACCGCGGCCGGCCCCGTTCTCAAGAAGGGACGTCGAACAGATGTGCAGAACTATAGACCTATATCTCTAACGTCGATCAGTTGTAGAATTTTGGAACACGTATTATGTTCGAGTATAATGTCTTTTCTGGAGACTAGAAATCTACTCTGTAGGAATCAGCATGGGTTTCGAAAAAGACGATCGTGTGAAACCCAGCTCGCGCTATTCGTCCACGAGACTCAGAGGGCCTTAGACACGGGTTCACAGGTAGATGCCGTGTTTCTTGACTTCCGCAAGGCGTTTGACACAGTTCCCCATAGTCGTTTAATGAACAAAGTAAGAGCATACGGACTATCAGATCAATTGTGTGATTGGATTGAGGAGTTCCTAGATAACAGAACGCAGCACGTCATTCTCAATGGAGAGAAGTCTTCCGAAGTAAGAGTGATTTCAGGTGTGCCGCAGGGGAGTGTCATAGGACCGTTGCTATTCACAATATACATAAATGACCTGGTGGATGACATCGGAAGTTCACTGAGGCTTTTTGCAGATGATGCTGTGGTGCATCGAGAGGTTGCAACAATGGAAAATTGTACTGAAATGCAGGAGGATCTGCAGCGAATTGACGCATGGTGCACGGAATGGCAATTGAATCTCAATGTAGCGAAGTGTAATGTGATGCGAATACATAGAAAGATAGGTCCCTTATCATTTAGCTACAAAATAGCAGGTCAGCAACTGGAAGCAGTTAATTCCATAAATTATCTGGGAGTACGCATTAGGAGTGATTTAAAATGGAATGATCATATAAAGTTGATCGTCGGTAAAGCAGATGCCAGACTGAGATTCATTGGAAGAATCCTAAGGAAATGCAATCCGACAACAAAGGAAGTAGGTTACAGTACGCTTGTTCGCCCAATGCTTGAATACTGCTCAGCAGTGTGGGATCCGCACCAGGTAGGGTTGATAGAAGAGATAGAGAAGATCCAACGGAGAGCAGCGCGCTTCGTTACAGGATCATTCAGTAATTGCGAAAGCGTTACGGAGATGATAGATAAACTCCAGTGGAAGACTCTGCAGGAGAGACGCTCAGTAGCTCGGTACGGGCTTTTGTTGAAGTTTCGAGAACATACCTTCACCGAAGAGTCAAGCAGTATATTGCTCCCTCCTACGTATATCTCGCGAAGAGACCATGAGGATAAAATCAGAGAGATTAGAGCCCACACAGAAGCATACCGACAATCCTTCTTTCCACGTACAATACGAGACTGGAATAGAAGGGAGAACCGATAGAGGTACTCAGGGTACCCTCCGCCACACACCGTCAGGTGGCTTGCGGAGTACGGATGTAGATGTAGATGTGACCATCCGGAGGCAGGGCTTCTTGCGACCGTACATTCTCGTGGTCAGCAGTTACGTACAATGGCTACATTCTTTTCAAGTCTTTCTGCTATAGCGCGGAAGGTACGAGGGTGTTGTTGTTGTTGTGGTCTTCAGTCCTGAGACTGGTTTGATGCAGCTCTCCATGCTACTCTATCCTGTGCAAGCTTCTTCATCTCCCAGTACTTTCTGCCACCTACATCCTTCTGAATCTGCTTAGTGTATTCATCTCTTGGTCTCCCTCTACGATTTTTACCCTCCACTCTGCCCTCCAATGCTAAATTTGTGATCCCTTGATGCCTCAAAACATGTCCTACCAACCGGTCCCTTCTTTTTGTCAAGTTGTGCCACAAACTCCTCTTCTCCCCAATTCTGTTCAATACCTCCTCATTACTTATGTGATCTACCCATCTAATCTTCAGCATTCTTCTGTAGCACCACATTTCGAAAGCTTCTATTCTCTTCTTGTCCAAACTAGTTATCGTCCATGTTTCACTTCCATACAAGGCTACACTCCATACAAATACTTTCAGAAACGACTTCCTGACATTTAAATCTATACTCGATGTTAACAAATTTCTCTTCTTCAGAAACGATTTCCTTGCCATTGCCAGTCTACATTTTATATCCTCTCTACTTCGAACATCATCATTTATTTTACTCCCTAAATAGCAAAACTCCTTTACTACTTTAAGTGTCTCATTTCCTAATCTAATTTCCTCAGCATCACCCGATTTAATTTGACTGCATTCCATTATCCTTGTTTTGCTTTTGTTGATGTTCATCTTGTATCCTCCTTTCAAGACACTGTCCATTCCGTTCAACTGCTCTTCCAAGTCCTTTGCTGTCTCTGACAGAATTACAATGTCATCGGCGAACCTCAAAGTTTTTATTTCTACTCCATGGATTTTAATACCTACTCCGAATTTTTCTTTTGTTTCCTTTACTGCTTGTTCAACATACAGATTGAATAACATCGGGGAGAGGCTACAACCCTGTCCCACTCCCTTCCCAACCACTGCTTCCCTTTCATGCCCCTCGACTCTTATAACTGCCATCTGCTTTCTGTACAAATTGTAAATAGCCTTACGCTCCCTGTATTTTACCCATGCCACCTTCAGAATTTGAAAGAGAGTATTCCGGTTAACACTGTCAAAAGCTTTCTCTAAGTCTACAAATGCTAGAAACGTAGGTTTGCCTTTTCTTAATCTTTCTTCTAAGAAAGTTATTAAACTGATAGTTCGGTAATTTTCACATCTGTCAACACCTGCTTTCTTTGGGATTGGAATTATTATATTCTTCCTGAAGTCTGAGGGTATTCCGCCTGTCTCATACATCTTACTCACCAGATGGTAGAGTTTTGTCATGACTGGCTCTCCCAAGACCTTCAGTAGTTCTAATGGAATGTTGTCTACTCCCGAGGCCTTGTTTCGACTCAGGTCTTTCAGTGCCCGGTCAAACTCTTCACGCAGTATCTTATATCCCACTTCGTCTTCATCTACATCCTCTCCCCTTTCCATAATATTGTCCTCGAGTACATCGCCCAGGTATAAACCCTCTATATACTCCTTCAACCTTTCTGCCTTCCCTTCTTTGCTTAGAACTGGGGTTCCATCAATGTTCTTGACATTCATACAAGTGGTTCTCTTCTCTCCAAAGGTCTCTTTAATTTTCCTGTAGGCAGTATCTATCTTACCCCTAGTGAGATAAGCCTCTACATCCTTACATTTGGCCTCTAGCCTTCCCTGCTTAGCCATTTTGCATTTCTGTCGATCTCATTTTTGAGACGTTTGTTTTCCTTTTTGCCTGCTTCGTTTACTGCGTTTTTATATTTTCTTCTTTCATCAGTTAAATTCAATATATCTTCTGTTCCCCAAGGATTTGTACTAGCTCTCGTCTTTTTACCGACTTCATCCCTCAAAGCTACCCATTCTTCTTCTACTGTATTTCTTTCCCCCATTCCTGCCAATTGTTCCCTTATGCTCTCCCTGAAACACTCTACAACCTCTGGTTCTTTCAGTCTATCCAGGTTCCATCTCCTTAATTTAGCACCTTTTTGTAGTTTCTTCAGTGTTAATCTACAGTTCATAACCAATAGATTGTGGTCAGAGTCCACATCTGCCCCTGGAAATGTCTTACATTTTAAAACTTGATTCCTAAATCTCTGTCTTACCGTTATGTAATTTGTCTGATACCTTTTAGTATCTCCAGCATTCTTCCATGTATACAACCGTCTTTTATGATTCTTGAACCAAGTATTAGCTATGATTAAGTCATGCTCTGTGCAAAATTCTACCAGACAGCTACCTCTTTCATTTCTTCCCCCCAATCCATATTCACCTACTATGTTTCCTTCTCTCCCTTTTCCCACTGACGGATTCCAGTCACCCATTACTATTAAATTTTCGTCTCCCTTCACTACCTGAATAATTTCTTATATCTCATCATACATTTCATCAATTTCTTCATCATCTGCAGAGCTAGTTGGTATATAAACTTGTACTACTGTAGTAGGTGTGGGCTTCGTATCGATCTTGGCCACAATAATGCGTTCACTATGCTGTTTGTAGTAGCTTACCCGCATTCCAATTTTGCTATTCATTATTAAAACTACTCCTGCATTACCCCTATTTGATTTTGTGTTAATAACCCAGTAGTCACCTGACCAGAAGTCTTGTTCCTCCTGCCACCGAACTTCACTAATTCCCACTATATCTAACTTTAACCTATCCATTTCCCTTTTTAAATTTTCTAACCTACCTGCCCGATTAAGGGATCTGACATTCCACGCTCCGATCCGTAGAACGCCAGTTTTCTTTCTCCTGATAACGACGTCCTCTTGAGTAGTCCCCGCCCGGAGATCAGAATGGGGGACTATTTTACCTCCGGAATATTTTACCCAAGAGGACGCCATCATCATTTAATCATACAGTAAAGGTGCATGCCCTCGGGAAAAATTATGGCCGTAGTTTCCCCTTGCTTTCAGCCGTTCGCAGTACCAGCACAGCAAGGCCATTTTGGTTAATGTTACAAGGCCAGATCAGTCAATCATCCAGACTGTTGCCCCTGCAACTACTGAAAAGACTGCTGCCCCTTTTCAGGAACCACACGTTTGTCTGGCCTCTCAACAGATACCCCTCCGTTGTGGTTGCACCTACGGTACGGCCATCTGTATCGCTGAGGCATGCAAGCCTCCCTACCAACGGCAAGGTCCATGGTTAATGGGGTGGAGGGGGGGGGGGGGTACGAGGGTGACTCAAATACAAACCTTAAATTTGTAATAACAAATCGAAATTTCGCGCCGTTATCTTGTAAGTTGGTAAGCGTGATACAAACAACGTGTAGAATGGCCTGTAGGTGGCAGCATAGTGCATACGAAAGGGAAGGGAAAACTGTCTAGCTTGATTTCAGAAAACTTAAGGGGGGACACTGTCACGAGTGGTAAAATACCAGTGGTCACAGGTGTCAGAGGGATGCCTTTTTTAGGATAGGGAAGGGAGATAGAAAACGAGTTTTAAGATAGATTGGCAGACAGACTCAGTTTGAGAAAATAGATGAACAGGAGTCAGATTTTAGCATACAGCCTCCATTTAAACAATGTTTAACAGAAAGTAATCAGAAACTGCCAGTTCATCTTCACCAAAGCAGTTATAATCCCATTAGTATGCAGTATCAGTTATCTTTATTACACCTGAACATTCCGGGACTCAGAAATAAAGTTGATGAACTACTCATTTGTATCGGTGAAATGAATTCATCTAACGAAATTGACATAATCTGCTTCTCTGAACATCAAGTGACCACTGGTATAGATATGTTAGACATTTCAGGATTTAAGCTAGCTTCCTACTTCTGCAGAGTAGATATGGAGGGAGGAGGAGTTGCCACATGTATTACAAACTGCCATAAATTCAAGAACATTGAGATTAATAAATTCTGTTTAGAGCAGCATCTAGAAGCATGTGCAACAGAAGTAGAGTTCCATAACAGATCCTATATAATAATAACTATTTGCCGAGCACCTGCAGGAAATTATAATCTACACTCCTGGAAATTGAAATAAGAACACCGTGAATTCATTGTCCCAGGAAGGGGAAACTTTATTGACACATTCCTGGGGTCAGATACATCAGATGATCACACTGACAGAACCACAGAACCACAGGCACATAGACACAGGCAACAGAGCATGCACAATGTCGGCACTAGTACAGTGTATATCCACCTTTCGCACCAATGCAGGCTGCTATTCTCCCATGGAGACGATCGTAGAGATGCTGGATGTAGTCCTGTGGAACGGCTTGCCATGCCATTTCCACCTGGCGCCTCAGTTGGACCAGCGTTCGTGCTGGACGTGCAGACCGCGTGAGACGACGCTTCATCCAGTCCCAAACATGCTCATTGGGGGACAGATCCGGAGATCTTGCAGGCCAGGGTAGTTGACTTACACCTTCTAGAGCACGTTGGGTGCCACAGATACATGCGGACGTGTATTGTCCTGTTGGAACAGCAAGTTCCCTTGCCGGTCTAGGAATGGTAGAACGATGGGTTCGATGACGGTTTGGATGTACCGTGCACTATTCAGTGTCCCCTCGACGATCACCAGAGGTGTACGGCCAGTGTAGAAGATCGCTCCCCACACCATGATGCCGGTTGTTGGCCCTGTGTGCCTCGGTCGTATGCAGTCCTGATTGTGGCGCTCACCTGCACGGCGCCAAACACGCATACGACCATCATTGGCACCAAGGCACAAGCGACTCTCATCGCTGAAGACGACACGTCTCCATTCATCCCTCCATTCACGCCTGTCGCGACACCACTGGAGGGGGGCTGCACGATGTTGGGGCGTGAGCGGAAGACGGCCTAATGGTGTGCGGGACCGTAGCCCAGCTTCATAGAGACGGTTGCGAATGGTCCTCGACGATACCCCAGGAGCAACAGTGTCCCTAATTTGCTGGGAAGTGGCGGTGCGGTCCCCTACGGCACTGCGTAGGATCCTACAGTCTTGGCGTGCATCCGTGCGTCGCTGCGGACCGGTCCCAGGTCGACGGGCACGTGCACCTTCCGCCGACCACTGGCGACAACATCGATGTACTGTGGAGACCTCACGCCCCACGTGTTGAGCAATTCGGCGGTACGTCCACCCGGCCTCCCGCATGCCCACTATACGCCCTCGCTCAAAGTCCGTCAACTGCACTTACGGTTCACGTCCACGCTGTCGCGGCATGCTACCAGTGTTAAAGACTGCAATGGAGCTCCGTATGCCACGGCAAACTGGCTGACACTGACGGCGGCGGTGCACAAATGCTGCGCAGCTAGCGCCATTCGACGGCCAACACCGCGGTTCCTGGTGTGTCCGCTGTGCCGTGCGTGTGATCATTGCTTGTACAGCCCTCTCGCAGTGTCCGGAGCAAGTATGGTGGATCTGACACACCGGTGTCAATGTGTTCTTTTTTCCATTTCCAGGAGTGTATTCATAAATCATCTAGAAGCTCTTTTGGGTTATTTTACAGTAAGAAACAAAGAAATTTTGATTGCTGGTGACTTTAATACAGTTTTTCTAATTCAATCTACCAGTAAACATTTACTGCAGTTAGTAATGTTGTCTTTCAATCTAACTCACACTGCAAACTTTCCAATTAGGATCACTAAATCCTCAAGCACAGCCATTGATAACATTTTTATAGACAAATCAAAGGAACAAAATCATATTATAAAACCTGTAATAAATGGATTATCAGATCATGACATGCAGCTCCTTGTTTTAGATGTAAATTCTAAGCAGATTATCAAGACTGCTAAATCTGAGTACAGGAGAGAATTCAATCAACCAAAAATTGAGTGTTTTAGAAAACTGCTCAAAGATATGAACTGGAAAGATGTTTATAGTGCTCATGACATGAATGAAAAATATAACACATTCATGAACAATGTCACTACCATGTTTGAAAACTGTTTTCCTCTAAAAGTTACTCAAATTAAACAGAAGTCTATAATAAAACCATGGATAACCCAAGGAATAAAGATTTCCTCTAAGACAAAAAGGAAAATGTATCTATCGACCAAGGATAGCTCCAATGCTGATGATTTGCTAAATACAAGGAATACTGTAAAATATTAAAAAAAGTAATTCAGACATCTAAACAAATACACTACGAGAAGAAGATAGCAATGTCAGGGAACAAAATAAAAACAATGTGGGATATAGTGAAAGAGGAGACTGGTAGAACCAGAAAGGAACAGGAGCAAATAGCACTAAGGGTAGATGACACATTAGTAACCGATGGGCATAGTGTGGCAAATCTGTTTAACAAGTACTTTATATCTGTTACTGATAGAATGGGATTGTCAGGATCAGTAAATAATGCCCTTGAATATCTGAAACTAGCCTTAACAAATAGCTTCAGGTACATGAATATGTCACTCACATCACCAAAAGAAATAACTTCTATAATAAAATCTTTAAAAACAAAGCAATCTAGTGGTTATGATGAAATATCAACAAAGTTAATTAAGCCATGTTCTTGTGAGTTTAGTACAATTCTAAGTTACTTGTGTAACCAGTCAATTATAACTGGGACATTTCCTGAATGGCTGAAATATGCATATGTTAAGCCTCTATTCAAGAAAGGGGATAAAGAGATGCCATCAAACTACAGACCGATTTCACTTTTGCCAGCATTCTCAAAAAAGTAATCTACAGGCAGCTTCTCAACCATCTGACCACAAATAACACATTATCAAGAACACAGTTTGGATTTCTGAAGGGTTCTGATATCGAAAAGGCTATTTACACCTACAGTGAAAATGTACTTAATTCATTAAATAACAAGTTACAAGCAGCAGGTATTTTCTGTGATTTGTCAAAGGCATTCGATAGTGTAAACCACAACATCCTTTTAAATAAATTAGAATTCTATGGTGTCACGGGCAGTGCTGCAAAATGGTTCAAGTCATACCTCGCTAACAGGAAACAAAGGGTGTCAGTGCAAGGGACTAGTGAACTAAGTCATCAGTCATCATCAGAATGAGAAGAAATTATATGTCATGTCCCACAAGGATCCATCTTAGGGCCATTGCTTTTTCTTGTGTACATTAATGATCTCTCATCAGTTACACTGCAAGAAGCAGAGATCGTTTTGTTTGCAGATGACACAAGTATTGCAATAAATAGTATGTAGAGTGTAGTTCTAGAAAGATCTGCTAATGATATTTTCATGGACATTAATAAATGGTTTAAAGCCAACTCACTGACATTAAACTTCGAAAAGACTCACTATATGCAATTCAGAACCTGTAAGAGGTTTCCACCCAGCATATGCATAAAGAACAAAGAGGAGCAGATAGAAGAGGTTGACAGTCTTAAATTCCTGGGATTACAACTTGATAATAAATTCAGTTGGGAGGAGCACACCACAGAACTGCGGACACGCTTTAACAAATCTGTATTTGCAATTCGAGTGTTAGCAGACATAGGCGACATAAAAGTGAAAAAGCTTGCATACTTTGCCTACTTTGATTCCTTAATGTCATATGGTATAATATTTTGGGGTAACTCTTCAAGTCAAACAAAAGTTTTCAGAGTCCAAAAGCGTGTAATACGTATTATTTGTGGAGTAAACGCACGGACGTCTTGTAGAAACCTCTTCAAAGAACTGGGTATACTAACTACTGCCTCTCAGTATATTTACTCCTTAATGAAATTTGTCCTAAATAATATATCTCTTTTTCCAACAAACAGCTCACTTCATACATACAATACCAGGAACAAAAATGATTTGCACAAGGACTTTAAAGCACTTACTTTAGTTCAAAAAGGGGTCCACTACTCAGGAACAATCATCTTCAATAATTTGCCAGCAAACATAAAAAATTTAGTTACAAATAGAGATCAGTTTAAAAGGAACCTGAAAGACTTACTAGTGGCCAACTCCTTCTACTCCATTGACGAATTTTTTTAATAGACACAAATGATGTGATGTGTATATTTATACTATTAGTATTGTTATTTCAGCCTAAAAAAATATTTAAAAAAGGTGACATGTTCCACATCCACGAGGATCTCCTCAACACGGATCTATGGAACGAAAAGCTAATGTAATGTAATCTAATCTAATCTTGATGCACACATACCGTCGCAGTATCAGTATAAAGATGGCCGCCCCACTTGCGACTTGCACCAGGGAAGAACAGCGTTCTGTTAATCGGTTTTTGCGTAGTGAAGGTGTGAAACCTATTGGAATTCATCGACGAATGAAGGTTCAGTACGGTGATGCATGTTTGTCACAGCAGCAAGTCTACGAATGGAGTAGGAAGTTCGCAAATGGTGTGACTTCAGTGGAAGATGCTCCTCGTCCAAGTCAGGCACAACGAGTTGTGACTCCACAGAACATTGCAGCACTTGAAGCAGGAAAACCGCCGAGTGACACTGAATGACATTGCAGCATGTTTACAGATTAGTCATGGGTCAGCACACCACATTGTGTACGATGTGTTCCAGTTTCACAAAGTGTGTGCAAGATGGGTGCCACGGCAGCTGACTCCTGAAATGACAGAACGACATGTTGATGCTTGTGAAGAACTTCTTCGGCGCTTTGAACCAGAAGGTGATGGCTTCCTTGCAAGAGTCGTTACTGGGGACGAAACCTGGGTTCACTTCCACCAAACGGAAACGAAGAGAGCGTGCCAGGAATGGCGCCATTCCTCATCACCAAAACCAAAGAAGTTTCGATCAGAACCATCAAAAGGGAAGGCTATGCTGACAATCTTTTGGGACGAAAAAGGCGTCATTTTGGAGAATTACACGCCTACAGGGACCACTGTCACCAGTGCATCATACACAGATTTTCTAAAAAATCATCTGCGGCCTGCAATCAAACCGAAGCGACATGGATTGCTGTCAGCAAATGTCCTTTTGCAACATGACAATGCAAGGCCCCACACTGCCCGTACAACAATCACAGATCTACATTTTGAGTGTCTTCCTCATCCACCATACTCACTAGACCTTGCCCCAAGTGATATCCTTATGTTTGGACCACTCAAAGACGCAATAGGAGGAAAAAATTCTGTTTTGATGAAGAGGTACCCCACGAGGGGCATGAGTGGTCGTACGGACTACCAAAAGAATGTTTTTCTAAAGGAATTTATGCACTTTGTAAGCGCTGGAGGACTTGCATTGGGCGTGGGGGAGATTATGTTGAATAGTGATACAGCTTTCTACCACTTCTGCACAATAAATAATATTTAAAAATAGTATTTAAGGTTTTCATTTGACTCACCCTCGTACATTCAGCTACTTCAAGCCTATTAAACGACTTACACGACCACATTCAAACTCAGTGAGGCGTTGAGAATGGCGTCTTTGTCGTCTTGAAGACATTCTTGCCTAACATCAACTCACCACGTCCATCTCAAACATAACTAACGCTCACGACCGTTACAGGGTGTATTTAAGGCAAACCTGATTTATATCCTCATAGTAGCGTTACTAGCGCCACTCTTATGGCGGGAAATTTTGATTCATATCATCTAGCAAATCTAGAAACACGACTATCAACTTCTGTTTAGGTCGCACAACCCCTTATTGGTAATGCAAAATGTTTTCCGTCATTGTAGTTCTGAAGGCCCAGTCGTAAAACAGAAGCTCTAAGCCTGATTCTATAAACGGTGAGCCGTACACAAGGAATAACGGGTAATCAGTGTTTCGAATTTTAACTTTTTTGTTCGGCAGGGGAAAAAGAGGAAATGTAGAGGGCAGATATTTATTTTTAAGAGTGTTCCTTAGTAAAACAGCCGATGTATAGCGCGTCGTTGATTGACTTATTAATACTTAACAAGACAGTATACTGTAACGAGCCAGATATCGTACCTTCATGTTGTTCGATTTACGTGTCCTCGCGACGCAGTCTTATAACATGTCCTGCAGGCCCAAAAACGTTGAGCCGAAAGCCGTTATTGATCTTTTAGCCGTTCTTATGTACGATAATGACTCGCTTGGACGGCTTCTAGTTTATGGCTATCCGTGACTTCTCGTCAGAACGGGGACTCTGTTAATAGTTGGCTGGCGCTTTCCGCCTTTAAATAAATGGTGAATCATGAAAACTCGTATGCTTTTAGTACTAACGGAAATGTCCATCATAAGTTACAAGGCAGTACATCATTTTCGTGGGTATAATAATTTAGAAAATAGTTTCACTGGAAGAAATATTAGTCAACCTCTTAAAAGAGGACATCGGTCGCTTAGATGGTGTAGAATTGGCACCAGACGACCATGTGACTGTCAACTGCAGGCGTAAGTCCTGACAGTGGAGGTTTGTATGTGCCAGTCGGTTGTACGGAATCAACGCAGCAAGACGGCAGGATGTGAAGAGGTGAAAGAACGACAGAAAGGAGTTATCAGGTTTGCACGGGCCCATGATCACACCATTAATGAAGTTAACAACTTGCAGTGTCTATGTAAGACTGTGCAACACGTCTGCGAGGAATGATGTAACACTCACAAACATGTAACACTGATCGTTGAGAGATTTTAGCCGACACGGACCGGAGGCGATTGTCGCACCTTGTCAATTACAGTCGGTTACAAAACAGGCAGGAATTGTTGCTGTCAGTGAATGCAGGTCTGTTTCACCCAGTTTACGAGCAAACATTTCGAAAAGGACTGCATGCAATGGAAATTTGGAGTCGGCCATCTCGCAAAAGACGGGATAGTGTCTCATAAAGCTGCACGTAATCAACTTGCCAAACATGAAAGAAAGTGGACACTAGTTTGATGGATGCGTGTCCTGTGATGAGATGAGATGCGACCTTGCCTTCTTTCCAATGACACAACATGTCGAATTCACCGACGGCCCAATGAAGCATTTAACCTGCAGTGTGTTGATGGTCATTTAAGGCTAGAATTGGTTCTGTGAAGTTTTGTGGGTGTTTTCTGTACCATGATGTAGGACCGCTCAATGAATCTTGAGAAGTAGCAGTGATATACTATCAGACCTGAGGATGCTCATTTACGATAGATGACGTTACGCATTTTCTTAAGTGAAATAAAGGAATTATAGGTGGCAGAACATACAAGATAGGTGAGAAGTTGCTCCATAGTCTTAAATGTCCATAAATTTTTTGACAGTTGATATTTATCACTGAAAGTTGTTGTGTTATGTTATAGGATCGCTGAGAATTTCTGAAGGGTCTTCTTACGATGAGCGAGGAAATGACACGAAAGTTGACTTTACAAAAGCGAGTTCAGGGTTGCTTCGCGGTTTGAAGCGTGGCGATCTACAGCTCTTGTTCCGAGATGGTGGCGGGGTGTTTATTGTCCTAGTGCCACACTTGGCGCCAAAGCAATTATAAATAGAATTGTCACACCAAGCTAATGACAACTGGGTCAGTTGCGGATAATCCACAAGGAGGACGACCTTCGGTGGCGCGATCTCCAGATAATGTGGCGGCAGCGAAGGACATCTTCAAGCGCAGTCCTAGTAAATCAACACGCCAGGCAGCTCGTGCGAGTGGAATCAGCAGGCACACGGTGCGTGTTGTGTTAAAGAAGGACCTGATATGAAAACCCTGGAAACTCCATTATGTTTAGGAGCTATCGTGGGAGCACTGTGACAAGCGGATGAAATGTGGGCAAATTACGGTGTCATGGTATAACGATTGGTCGCATTTGTTCAAGAACATTATTTGGAGCGATGAGCCGGTGTTTCACATTGGAGGATTCGTCAGTCGACACAACTACCATTACTGAGCAAAAAATCCAGAAATGACAACTTAAAAATCCCAAAGTCGACCAAAATTGACAATCTGGTGCGGTATGACAGCGGATCGTCTCGTCTCATTGTTACATTCATGTTGCGAGACACCATGAACAGCGACCAGTATCGTCAGATGCTGAATGAATATGTGTGGCCGTGACCATTAACATCACATTGGGACGGTATTGTGGATATCCTTCTTCAGCAAGACGGAGTACTATCTTATTTTGCCTGCATCGTTCATGATTAGCTGGACGAACACTTTCCAGGACGTTCGCTGGGAAGGCGACGATGGGCCAAAGATGAAGAGTACCGAACAAGTGCAAGCACTGTGGACGTATTGGAGGAAACGATCACAGTTGTCCTCGGAAGGGCACCTGTGACTTCCTTGCAGGAAGAAATTGATGACACTCCTACAGTGTGTTTCGCAATTAATGTTGCTCACCTCTAGAGGCTGTAGAGGGGACTTAGTAGATCAAGTTTTACATAGGAACCTATGTCCAAAAACGGTTCGTTTCGTGTTACAAGGAAAAAAGAGTTACTCAGTCGCGCGCTAGATGTTTCTTCCACAGTTCGCCAGCTATGGTAGGCTACGCTACCTACATTCACGAATGATACGATGACACGATGTCACGTGATGTCCTCTGTTTCCATCTGCTTTGTTTTCATTCTTTCCAGTGATGCGTCAGTCGACATTACGGTGCTTAGTACTGCAGTAATTCGCAGAGCACACCGATATGTTGTTAATTTACGATGAATCTCGCCGTAATGGAACATAAGCTCAACGTCTGTACCGAGAGTACTTTCCAAGTCGTGTGACTCCATCCCATCCCATGTACGCTACAGTAGGAGAACGTCTACGGGAAAGTGGGAAATTCGCAAGCGATAGAGCAAACAGTGGTGTTTCAAGAAGAAGGCGCACTGTCGTACTGGAAAAGGAAGTGTTTCATCATGTCAAAGGGAATTTATTGACGAATATTGGAGCCAGTGCATTTAACTTTCATCACTCGCTTGTCTCTGACATATTTCGATTGAACAGCAGCTCCACCCATATCTCTCTCACAAGGTACTCGCCTTGCTGACGGAGTATTTTGTGCCACGTGTTATTTTCCGTACTTCGTTTTCACACCATTGTGTGAATTTTCTTCAGTTTCCAAGGCAAATTTTGTTCACCGACGAAGCACATTCAACAGGGAAAGTGTTTTGAAAGCTCGAAATAGATCTTATGGGATCAAGAAAACCCCAAAGCCTCATGTACACGGCGATTTGAGCACACCTTCTGCATTTGATGTCTGTGCAGGTATCCGTGACGGTCGTGTGAATTGGCCACAAATCCTTCCTGCCCACTTAACGGGTGCCAGGTACTTGATATTCCCGCAACAAATGCTGGCGGAGTTTTTGGAAGATGTGTCACTGGACATTCGGGGCGAATTCTGGTTCCAGCATGATGGCATGGAAAAAAAATTTTGCAGTTAGCGTCCGAAACCATCTGAACGGGGTCTAAGGGGGCAGGTGAATCGGTCGAGGTGGATCAGAAGCTTGGCCACTAAGCTCCCAAGATTTAACCATTTTGAACTTTTTCTCTTGAGGCCGTACGAAGAGGCTTGTTTATGAGACCCCTGTCCAGTCGGAGAAAGATCTGGCTGCGTCTGTAGTGATTAACCATAAACTACGCATGGTGGATAGAGTTTATGCGGACTTACTGCGCAGATACACTGTGTGCATCGAACTTGGTGGTCGTTATATCGAACAGCTGTTATAATATCATAGTAAACAGGAGTGAAATCTATACCACTTTCTTTTCATCGTAACATGGAAACGAACCGTTTCTGGATATGTGCTCCTATGTAAAGCCTGATCTACTAAGTACCTTGCACAACATCTAGAAGCGTGTAACATGATTTGTGAAACACCCTGTATAAGTTTACGTCGTTTGGTCGATAACACAGGAGAACATGTGGAATTGTAGTGTAATACACATGTTCTCATGGTCCCGAGAACCGACTACAATTTGTTCTGGTTGCAAGCATTCATTAACAAAAAAATTATGGACCTTTAAAACTAGGGAGTAACTTCTCACCCACGCTGTAGTCTAAATACACTGAAGAGCCAAAGAAACTGATACGCCTGCCTAATACCGTGTAGGGCCCCCGCGACCACGCGGAAGTGCCGCAACAGACGTAGCCACTCTATAGTAATTCTGGACGTGTGGAGTGTGGCATTGTCCTGCTGGAATTTCCGAAGTTCGTCGGATCGCAAAATGGACATGAATGGATGCAGGTGATCAGACAGGTTGCTTACGTACGTGTCAAGTGGTACGAGTCGTATCTAGACGTGTCAGAGGTCCCCACTGCACACATCCCACACCATTACAGAGCGTTCACCACCTTGAACAGTCCCGTGCTGACATGCAGAGTCCATGGAGTATGAGATTACCTCCATACCCGTACACGTCTATCGGTTCGATACAATTTGAAACGTGACTCGTCCGACCAGGCAACATGTTTCCAGTCCTCAACGGTCCAACGTCGGTGTTGACGGTCCCAGGCGAGGCATAAAGCTGTGTCGTGCAGTCATCGAGGGCACACGAATGGGCCTTCGGTTCCGAAAGCCCATATCGACGATGCTTCGTTGAATGTTTCGCCCGCTGACATTTGTTGATCGACGAGCATCGAAATGTACAGCAATTTGAGGAAGGATTGCACTTCTGTCACGTTGAACGATTCTCTTCAGTCGTCGTTGGTCCCGTTCTTGCGGGATCTTTTTCCGGGAGCACCGATGTCTGAGATTTGATGTTTTACCGGATTCCTGATATTCACCTTACACTCGTGAAATGGTCGTACGGAAAAATCCTCACTTCATCGCTACTTCGGAGATGCTCTGTCCTATAACTCGTGCGCCGACTGTAGCACCACGTTCAGACTCACTTAAATCTTAATCACTTGCCATTGTAGCAGCAGTAGCCGACCTAACAACTGTGCCAGACACTTGTCGTCTTATATAGGCGTTTCCGACTGCAGCGCCGTATTCTACCTGTTTACATATCTATGTATTTGAATACGCATGCCTATACTAGTTTCTTTGGCGCTTCAGTGCATATGCTTTATGTATTTAGTAATTCACAGGCAAAGACCGTACCTAAAAGTGATGGTTAGAACCTGAGTTATGTCAATGTTAATTGAGTAGCGCATCAGTATTCTGGGAAGTGCGCTGCGCCCATAGTCGACAATTCTATACTGTCGGGCGAAGTGCGCCCGCTGAAGACCTAGTTCATACAGGTAACGCGGCCCTTGAAGTCGGGAAAGATAAATTAGTCCTGCTGTGCAGCTATATTTTATAATTAATGGAGAGATTGCTAAGATATTACAAGAAGCTATTACATGAAGTGCAAATGTGGAGCATCAAATTAACCAAATTATGTATATTCGAAAAAGTGACGTGTCTGAAGTCGCTTTCAAATGACAATTATTCTGGCAGAACGAATTGGGTCCTGGCTGACGACAGACATGTAGCTGATAGCAGATGAACCTCTGCGAAGCATTTAATTTTTGTCGGTTTCCTTTGATGGTTGCGAAGTGCAAACGTAGACGTGGTTACACCAGAGGAACAAAGGTTATGTCGTACTGTTATGTCATCTCTCACAGTGATACTGGTAAGTAGGGGTACGTTTATGATCTTACCGTGTGTATACCCAGAATGGTGGCATTTAATCAAAGATTACCTTCTGGTCACGACTGCATTTAACATTTTTGTAGTAATGGAGAATTTTGTGCATATTTATAATACCACACGTGGCAGCAGCCTATTTTATTTAATATCCCATTGGGTTCACTAGTTCGTCGACATTACATTCGGAAAACGATTACTTTAACTTTGTGGTTTTCGTGAAGGCTTCCTGAAGTCTGCTGCATTGCATCTTGATCTTTGATACTCAACTTGTTAATAATGTATACCAACTTAACTGAAGGACATAAGGGCTGGACAATACAGTCTATTTTTACCAGACGTGTTGGATACTTGTTTTGCTGGCCACTCAAACTTTTTCCTCAGGCCGGTATTTAAGTCAAACACTACATATGTACCAAGAGTGCAGACCAAATAAGCCACGTAATATTTAACAGGCTGCAATTGTGTTCATCGGTACAGAATGAAAACATACAGATGGTTGGTTTCTGGTGTGACTAAATCGTGAACACCTGCTATTCCGCCAGTTGCCACTACAGTTGAATAGTTCTAGTAAGACATTGCATTTTTTTATCATTTTCATTTCTACCTAATGTCACTGTTGACACTCGCATAATGAAAGAGTCATTCATGGATAAAAGTTTCCTGATGTCGAACCTGGTAGGGGAAAATGTTTTGATTTTGTCATTAAGCGAGACACTGAGTAATTTAAATTCCGAACTGTATAACGACAATGACACAAATTCGAGTCTAAAAACTGAGATTAACAAGGTGAATTACAGTCTATAAACGTGTTTCAATGGAAACGTCGAAATTAAAACTGGAAGTGAAATAGGAGATTGCCCCAGTACCAAGTGTAACTAGATGCAAATTTTAGTGCTAAACTGAAAGTCATTATTGTAAAGCCAGGCTCAGAACTCAATTCTGGGGGCAAACTTTCTGAAACATGCACCACAGAATCTGAGCTACGGATCGCCAAAAAGTTGGAAGCAAATGAAAATGTCTACCAAATTTCCACTGAATAAGTCGAGGTAAAGTAAGCCACACACAAGGAAGCTAGGTGTAAAGAATATTGTCAAATGTAGGTAACAATGTCATGCAAGAGCAGTGTTTTAAGTTTAGACATCATGCAGAAGAAACAAAATCTACACTGAATACCGAGCAAAAACTCCGTGAGTTGTTTCTATGTGTACAGCTGGTCCATAATATTGTTGTTGATAATAGAGTGATCAAAACTTATAAAGAGATGCAAGAGTTATTGCAGCGCGTAGTACCACATTCTCCTGTTGCCTCAGCAGAAGCGGGATTAATTAGATGTCATATGTTAAACTATTTTGATAGGACAGGTGATGTGCACTTGAAGTTCTTCATCCGAGTGTCGGGATGTGCTGCCGGTATCTTACTTGGCGCAGGAATAGATTTCTTTTATGTCTGGACACTTGTTGGTGAAATAAATTTCAAATACTTGCAAGGAATAATACTTTCACGGTACATTTTCGAAGAAATAGTGGTCAGCAGAGTGTTTGGCACTGGTATTGAGCGAATGTTCCCTTTTTACGTTTATAGTGAGTTAATCGCTCCACCACAAAAAAATACGAAAATCATGTAAGAGTTTTGGAACAGGTGGATCGTCTACGTGTACGTGACAGCGGCAATAAGAAAGTCTCAGAAAAACAAGGTCGCTGAAGGCCAGTGCATGTGAGATGTGGCCAAAGCCAGCATCCGAACTCACTTAACGTGCATCATAAAAGAAGCCATTGTGAAGTGTCAGAATATGGCATTCAGCAAGTTCCCCCAACTGTTATGACAAAATTAAAAGAGGTGGACACAGATGCGAAAGTGAACGGGAAAGAAGCCCGGGTAGCTGACAGCATATTTTACCTTGGTGGTTGGGGAGGGGTGGGGGGTGGGGCACAAGGCTGTGAACAGTCTGGCTGCAGATGAAGTAGAATGGCTGGTAGGGAGTTACAGAAACTGTGACCGCTGCAAAGCTATTGACAAGAGGCAGTTCTAGACATCACGATTTTCGACTAGATAAAAGAGGAAGATATTTTTAGAATTGCAAGGTTATTCAGTAAACGTGAAAAAAGTGTGGTAGGACAGGCAATCAATGTCAGATCATATTGCATTTTTGTGCTATGACAAATGACATGGAAAAAGATACAGTAAAAAAGGCGCCTGAGAGACAGGACATGAAACTTAATACAGCAAAACAAGCAAAATGCGCATAACTGCATACAAAAAGTGATAGAGTGATAGCATGTACAGACTAGATAATAATGCTGCTTTTCTTTTAGATGCAAACGATGAATGGTATAAGGTACAGTACATATATGACTTGTCACTTCACAGAAGGCTGTTTAAGGAGTTAAGGTTTTATGAAACGTCCCCTTAGAAAAATTATACACGACTGTGTTTAAACTGACACACAACTTTTTTTTTTTACGCAACGCAATCTGACTTTCAGTAATCCCTACAAGAGAATGGCCCTGACTAACATTAATCTATATGTTTCACAAATCACTTACAAAAATCTTCGTTACTCGAACTACTGCAATACAGAGAGCGCCACTACTGCCAGATAACTAAAAGATTCAAACTACGGAAGTCACTAACTACTGATAGGCACAGTTAGCAAATGAAAGATTTTAATAGAGAACAAACAATGTATTTACCTTAATAGTCATAATATATATAGCAGTTCATGACACCAATTCTTACAAATTTCAAAACTCCGCCATCTCTCTCCCCACGTCTACCACTGCTGGCGGCTCACCTCCAACAGCGCAACGCTATGCGCTGTTAACAGCCAACAGCCCAACGCTACAACGGCAGACAACAATGCAAACCAGCCACAGACTGCACACGGCACAGCCAGTGATTTTTATACAGAGCGCTACGTGGCGGCGGCGTTACCAATAAAAAAACCTAAACAGCCTACTTACAGTTTCACTAGATGTTTACTCATCGCAGACGCGCTGTCACCAAGGATTACATACGGAGCTGAAACGCTAGTACCAGGGAACAACGCTGCAAAGGATAAATTGGATGTTTGCTATCCTAACATTTGACAGAACTCATTTTCGTTCTGCACTCCACAATTAGGCAGTGACGACTACAAATAAAACGACACTAAAATTTCCTTTGTAATTATAAAACAGCGATCCAGTTCGCTGTGTTTTATTTATCAACACGTGTTCGCAGCCCAAAGCGCCGATGCAGTTGATGAAGCGGCATAATGCTTCCACATACATTGTTGTTTCCAACAAACCATTTTCTGTTTCAGGTATCTGTAACAAAGATAAGATACACACGCCGCGTTACATGTAGGTAAAGGCGTGCTGCAGACGTCATAAGCAAACAAGAAAGTATTATGGAGGCAGTACAGTTTACTTTCAGCGAAATAAAAAACCATTTGAACATACGGGCGGCCTATTGACCTACAGATACCAGAACTGAATGATGTTTGACGATGCTTTGCCGAAAAAGTAGTATCTGATACTTTTTTATGGAAAATTAGGAAAGCTGCCGTACAGTCCTCTCTCATCACTTCACTGTGCCCTTTATCGTCATCATCAGGCAACTACTAACTGAGTTGTTCCAGCAGTACGCGCAGTTCATCAGCTGCTCTAATTATTTCAAATATATCGGTATGCAATTCTGCTGCGTAAGGTGAAACACAAAGAGAAGAATCAAAAACAATGCTTACACGACGAATGATTTCATTGTGTGTCTGATAATACTTGCGCTTTTCGCGTGAAGTAGATTCAAAATACAGTGAGGTGACAAAAGTCATGGGACACCTAATATCGTCTCGGACCTCCTTTTGCTCGGTGAAGTGTAGCAACTAGGCTCAACAATTCGTTGGAAGTTCCCTGCAGAAATGTCGATCCTTGACACCTCTTGAAACGTCCCCTTAGAAAAATTATACAAGACTGTGCTTAAACTGACACACAATATTTTTAGCGCAACGGAATCTGACCTTCAAAAATCCCTACAAAAGAATGGCCCTGACTAACAATAACCTATACGTTTCACAAATCACTTACCTCACAAAAATCTTCGTTACTCAAGCTACTGCAATACAGCGAGCGCCACTACTGCCAGCTAAATAAAAGATTCAAACTACTGAAGGCACTAACTACCGATAGGCGTAGTTAGCAAATGAAAGATTTTAATAGAGAACAAACAATGTATTTACCTTACTAGTCATAATATATATATCAGTTCGTGACACCAATTCTTACAAATTTCAAAACTCCGCCATCTCTCTCCCCACGTCCACCACTGCTGGCGGCTCACCTCCAACTGCGCAACGCTAAGCGCTGTTAGCATCCAGCTGCCGCTGCCCGACACTACAATGGCAGACAACAATGCAAACTAGCCACAGACTGCGCACAGCACAGCCAGTGATTTTTCATAAAGAGCGCTACGTGGCGTTACCAATAAGAAAACCTAAACAGCCTACTTACACTCTATCGCCGTCCATAATTGCGAAAGTTTTGCCGGTGCAGGATTTTGTGCGCGAACTTATCCCTCGATTATTTCCCATAAATGTTTGATGGGATTCATGTTGCGTGATCTGCATGACCAAACCATTCGTTTAAATTGTCCAGAATGATCTTCAAACCAAGCGCTAACAACTGTGGCTCGGTGACATGGCGCATTGTCAACCATAAAATCTTCATCGTTGTTTAGAAACAAAGTACATGAATGGCTGCAAATGGTCTCCAAGTAGCCGAACATCCAGCGGACCCAATCTATCCCACGTAAACAGAGCCCGCGCCTTTAAAGAGCCACCAGCAACTTGTACAGCACCCTTTTGGCAACTTGGCTACATGGCTTCGTGGGGTCTGTGCCTCAATCAAACCCTACCACCAGCTCTGACCAACTAAAATCGGGGCTCATCTGACCAGGCCACGGTTTTCCAGTCGTCTACTGTCCAACCGATACGGTCACGAGCCCAGGAGACGAAGTCGTGGTGTTAGGAAAGGCACTAGCGTCGGTCATCAGCTCTCATAGCTCATTAACGCCAAATTTCGACGCACTATAGTAACGGATATGGTCGTCAGTAACCCCCACATTGATTTTTGCATTTATATCAAGCAGTGTCAAGCAGTGTTGCTTCTTTGTTAGTGCTAACAACTCTATCCAAACTCCGCTGCTCTCTGTCGTTAACTGATTAATTCCCGTCGTGCTGCCATAATCACATTGGAAACCTTTTCACAAGAATCACCTCAATACTCATGACAGCTCTGCGAACGCACTCCTTTTTTATGCCTTGTGTAAGCGATACTACTGCCATCTGTATATGTGCATGTCGCTATCCCATGGATTTTGTCACGTCATTGTATACATTTGAATTCTCAGAAAATGTTTACCTTACCTGCATCTAGTTCCTCAGAAATCTGCATATTGATTCGCACGTTTCAGGGATTATTTCTGAAAGTAACTGGGGAGAGACTGCTGTACTGTATTGAAGATCTGCGTAGTTTCTTCATGAGGGCGACGCATCAAGTGCTGTGTCCAGAACTCAAGGTTACCTTAACTGGCAACCAATGTTTCTTCAGCGGTAACTATTTCTCTCATGATACTCTCCCTCTTTGCGGAATCAGTGGAGTCACCAACCGCAGCCATGTAATGAAACCGTCGTCCATTCCCAGATAATGGTGAAAATCATCACTATCCAGTTTTCTCAGTAATGTAGTATAACTAAAATGATTTCGTTTCAATAACCAGTTTTTAGTGCACATATTTCTTTTATTACGCGAGGAGTATTCAGCAATGCGCAGCGCCAGGGTTCTGTTGTTTTGGTAGCCCAGTAGGCATAGCGCGGGCACACAGAAGACGAACCGACTGACAAAATCGGCCGTTACGTCGGTCCGTGTGGATGCCACAGTCTAGGGATGGGAAATACGGGACGATTAAAACCGATACAGGTATTTTAGTTCTGACTAACCGGTATTCCCCGGTATTTGTTTAGTCTCCGTAATAACAGGCGTTTTTCGTTTTTTTACTAATAACCGAAAAAAACGAAATATCAATCATCTGTAGCAGCAGTGCTAAAATTTTCCGTTTTTAAATAATTCTTTTTTAAAAAAGAATAATTTTTATTCGTAAAATTTGCATTGATTTGAAATACTACTTTATTATAGAAAATGAGAAAAGCGATCAGTGCTATTTTAATAAAAATTCCAACAGAAACGAGCAACAAGTACATGGCATGAGAAATGGTACGCATGACAGTTTCTCGCTATTGTTCCCGGACAACCGTTGTATCGCAGAATGGCACCAATCCCAGTATGGAAATATTGTTCCGGAGTGACGTACTGCAGGAAATAATAGGAATAAAAAATCGGAAATCGGTTATTCCAGGAACTGGTTACTTTGAGCGATTTTGAGTCTAATTAAACTGGCGTGAAAAAAAAAAACCGATATAATCGAAAATCGATTGTTTCAGCGACAACCACCAGCCCTGTGTCGCACCTGACTTCATCGGGTCCGTTGTTGGGCCGACAGATCAGATCGTGTGTAGCCGCCTTAAGATTATCCCCGGAGTCGCGGAAGGATACAGCCATCTTGCATCGCGGGTTATGCTACCAGTTCTGCATAGTACCCTATGATTTAAACGTATATGTTGTGCTTTCATGAGGGCGATGCATCAAGCGCTGTGCCCAGAACTCAAGGACTAAATGACCAGTCAATGAAGCACTGCAATTTATGCGTACTTGGTCAGGACAATGCGACCTATTAGAGCGAATGCTAGTAGGCGTGCAGAAAGCTGAGAGGAAACTAAAGTTCAGCAAGACTGAACTGTTCATGAGGCGAATTAAATTCCTAACACACCTTCATTAGCGCGGAAGGTATAGCCCTAAAGAAAGTAAGTTACGACCTATAGTCCTAAGAATAAAAAGCAGTTGCGGGCTAATTTCGGGCTGTTTGGCTTTATAGGCACTCTTGTCATCACAAGCATTTAATAATCCGTATATGAACAAACTCCTCAAGAAGAATGGAGTATAGGCATGGACAGAATAATGAGAAACTACATCCCAATAACAAAAGTTTCAGTTAGTGCAAAGTAGACCTTTTTATCTTTCCGATTTTTCTAACCCATTTTTCATGTCCTCGGATGATCGTCTTCACAGTATCCAGAATTGAAAGATTCAACACTGCGCTATTGCATTTATGAATCGAACACTGACGGTGGACGGAAGAAATTATTTCGTGGGAGTACAAGAACTACGAGCCATCGTGAATGACTTCTTAAGATTTGACGGTTATTTGTTAGGAAATCATACAGTGGTGCCGACCGAACACAAAGCACTTAGTTTCCGAAAGAGGTGACGATTAAGACATCCTAGTTTAGCCATTTGGGCAATGTATCTACAGTAACTGTGTTAGGTAAAAAAAGGGAGATAAAATTATCACACACACTCTCTTCAGATTGCTTGCTGAAGGGCAGCCTGAAGATCAGGTGCCAAGTTCCGAAAGTCTCAAAAGTGTTTTTCATGAAAGGAACCGGGAATGAAGCCACTAGACAACGAAACTGCGGGGAGGTGCATCGGGAACAGAGTTGGGATGAGCGACTGATGTATGTCCAACAAATCCTAAATTCACGGAAACACCCTATCTGGCCTGCGTATTATAAACTCCGTCAAGTTATCTTCTTCCGCAGAGAAAAGCAGATGTGCAGGACTGGAAGCTCTGCTTTCGAGACCAGCATTTAGAAACACTCATCAATTTAATACTCAAGATTTACAGAAACTGTAACGTAAGGAAGTGCATCACAAAGTTACAATTAATTGCCATTTTCGAAAACGTGGTGCAAAATAGAGCCATGGCATGTGATCAACGGCAAAAGTACAGGCAACATCTGTATCTATTCAAGGGCTGCGACAGAGCATCCAATTGAAGGCATATAGGCCGTTAGTTGCAGTTGATCTGTTCGGACCATTGACAGTGTCTAGATGTGGGTGTACATTGTAACCTCCTCACAAAATAAAATAATATAAATAATGTTCTCATTTAGTGTAACAAAACCTACCAGCGTGACTTCAAACACTTTGTTACAGGAAATGTTCAAAATGTCCTCCGTTAGCGAGGATACATGTATCAACCCTCCGTCCTATGGAATCCCTGATGCGCTGATGTAGCCCTGGAGAATGGCGTGTTGTATCACAGCCGCCCACAATACGAGCACGAAGAGCCTCTACATTTGGTACCGGGGTTGCGTAGACAAGAGCTTTCATATGCCCCAGTAAACGAAAGTCAAGAGGGTTGAGGTCAGGAAACCGTGGAGGCCATGAAATTGGTCCGCCTCCACCAATCCATCGGTGGTGGTGGTGGTGGTTAGTGTTTAACGTCCCGTCGACAACGAGGTCATTAGAGACGGAGCGCAAGCTCGGGTTAGGGAAGGATTGGGAAGGAAATCGGCCGTGCCCTTTCAAAGGAACCATCCCGGCATTTGCCTGAAACGATTTAGGGAAATCACGGAAAACCTAAATCAGGATGGCCGGAGACGGGATTGAACCGTCGTCCTCCCGAATGCGAGTCCAGTGTGCTAACCACTGCGCCACCTCGCTCGGTAATCCATCGGTGACCGAATCTGTTGTTGAGAAGCGTACGAACACTTCGACTGAAATGTGCAGGAGCTCCATCATGCATGAACCACATGTTGTGTCGTACTTGTAAAGGCACATGTTCTAGCAGCACAGGTAAAGTATCTAGCATGAAATCATGATAACGTGCTCCATTGAGCGTAGGTGGAAGAACATGGGGCCCAATCAAGACATCACCAACAATGCCTGCCCAAACGTCCACAGAAAATCTGTGTTGATGACGTTATTACACAATTGCGTGCGGATTCTCGTCAGCACACACATGTTGATTGTGAAAATTTACAATGTGATCACGTTGGAATGAAGCGTCATCCGTAAAGAGAACATTTGAACTGAAATGAGAATTGGCACACTGTTGGATGAACCATCCGCAGAAGTGTACCCGTGGAGGCCAATCAACTGCTGATAGTGCCAGCACACGCTGGAAATGGTACAGAAACAACTGGTTGTCCCGTAGCACTCTCCATATAGTGACGTGGTCAACGTTACCTTGTACAGCAGCAACTTCTCTGATGCTGACATTATGGCTATAGTCAACTGCACGAAGAACGTACTGCGCCATGGCTACTGCCCCGTGCTAATCCATACATCAAATGGGCATCTGCCCACTCCGCATTTGTAAACATTGCACTGACTGCAAAACCACGTTCGTGATGAACACTAAGCTGTTGATGCTACGTACTGATGTGCTTGAGGTTAGTGCTGTAGAGCAATAAGTCGCATGTCAACACAAGCACCGAAGTGAACATTACCTTCCTTCAATTGGGCCAACTGGCGGTGAATCGAGAAAGTACAGTACATACTGACGAAACTAAAATGAGCTCTAACATGGAAATTAAGCGTTTGCGGACACATGTCCACATAACATCTTTTCTTTATTTGAGTGTGAGGACTGTTTCCTGAAAGTTTGGCCGTACCTTTTTGTAACACACTGTATACTGACAAGACAGAGCCCACTTTGTGGGGCCGGCCGCAGTGGCCGTGCGGTTCTAGGCGCTAAAGCCTGGAGCCGAGCGACCGCTGTGGTCGCAGGTTCGAATCCTGCCTCAGGCAAGGATGTGTGTGATGTCCTCGGGTTAGTTAGGTTTAATTAGTTCTAAGTTCTAGGCGACTGATGACATCAGAAGTAAAGTCGCATAGTGCTCAGAGCCATTTTTGAACCACTTTGTGGTGCAGCTACGTCCGTGTAGGAAGCATCGAGTCATAAATTCCGTGACGTGTTTGTGGGAAGACTGCTCGACACAGAGGAAAAACAACCAACACCCTGAAGTGTGGACATATTAAGGTGCCACATATAAAAATATCTGCACTTACAGTGGTTACACCTTGTGTGATATGGGAACCCGATAAATCGATTTTTAGGAAAAGGCTTCACTGGCTCTCGATGTATCGAGAAAAAGTATAAACGAAGGCTGGAACTTAAATAGTGGGAACTACACTCCTGGAAATGGAAAAAAGAACACATTGACACCGGTGTGTCAGACCCACCATACTTGCTCCGGACACTGCGAGAGGGCTGTACAAGCAATGATCACACGCACGGCACAGCGGACACACCGGGAACCGCGGTGTTGGCCGTCGAATGGCACTAGCTGCGCAGCATTTGTGCACCGCCGCCGTCGGTGTCAGCCAGTTTGCCGTGGCATACGGAGCTCCATCGCAGTCTTTAACACTGGTAGCATGCCGCGACAGCGTGGACGTGAACCGTATGTGCAGTTGACGGACTTTGAGCGAGGGCGTATAGTGGGCATGCGGGAGGCCGGGTGGACGTACCGCCGAATTGCTCAACACGTGGGGTGTGAGGTCTCCACAGTACATCGATGTTGTCGCCAGTGGTCGGCGGTAGGTGCACGTGCCCGTCGACCTGGGACCGGACCGCAGCGACGCACGGATGCACGCCAAGACCGTAGGATCCTACGCAGTGCCGTAGGGGACCGCACCGCCACTTCCCAGCAAATTAGGGACACTGTTGCTCCTGGGGTATCGGCGAGGACCATTCGCAACCGTCTCCATGAAGCTGGGCTACGGTCCCGCACACCGTTAGGCCGTCTTCCGCTCACGCCCCAACATCGTGCAGCCCGCCTCCAGTGGTGTCGCGACAGGCGTGAATGGAGGGACGAATGGAGACGTGTCGTCTTCAGCGATGAGAGTCGCTTCTGCCTTGGTGCCAATGATGGTCGTATGCGTGTTAGGCGCCGTGCAGGTGAGCGCCACAATCAGGACTGCATACGACCGAGGCACACAGGGCCAACACCCGGCATCATAGTGTGGGGAGCGATCTCCTACACTGGCCGTACACCTCTGGTGATCGTCGAGGGGACACTGAATAGTGCACGGTACATCCAAACCGTCATTGAACCCATCGTTCTACCATTCCTAGACCGGCAAGGGAACTTGCTGTTCCAACAGGACAATGCACGTCCGCATGTATCCCGTGCTACCCACCGTGCTCTAGAAGGTGTAAGTCAACTACCCTGGCCAGCAAGATCTCCGGATCTGCCCCCATTGAGAAGGTTGGGGCTGGATGAAGCGTCGTCTCACGCGGTCTGCACGTCCAGCACGAACGCTGGTCCAACTGAGGCGCCAGGTGGAAATGGCATGGCAAGCCGTTCCACAGGACTACATCCAGCATCTCTACGATCGTCTCCATGGGAGAATAGCAGCCTGCATTGCTGCGAAAGGTGGATATACACTGTACTAGTGCCGACATTGTGCATGTTCTGTTGCCTGTGTCTATGTGCCTGTGGTTCTGTCAGTGTGATCATGTGATGTATCTGACCCCAGGGATGTGTCAATTAAGTTTCCCCTTCCTGGGACAATGAATTCACGGTGTTCTTATTTCAATTTCCAGGAGTGTATTTATTCATAAGCGATACAAAAGAGTTACATGTTTGCCCCTTTCACTGTCCTTCAAAGTAGTCACCAGCATTGTGTAGAACCCGTTGCCAGCGATGTGAAAGGTGTAGTATACCGTTAGCAGAGCCTGTTCTGTTGATGGTGCGAATGCAGCGGTCTACTGTCTGTCGAATCTCTAGAACATTTCTGAATCGAATGCCACGAAGTGATTCCTTCATCTTTGGAATCAAATCAAAGTCACAAGGACTTGAGTCCGGGGCGTATGGTGGATAGTACAGTACTTCCCAGTCCCATCGACCGAACAGAGCAACCACAGCTTGCGTTTGCTGTATACGCCCGCGCATTGTCGTGCAAAATGATGGGTGGGTTGCACAGAAAGTGTCGCCGCTTGTTTCGCAAAGCTGGTCGCAGGCGGTGCTCCAAAAACGAACAGTAATACTGTGCACTGACGGTCTGATGTGGAGGAACGTAATGCGTTAGGATAACACCATCACAGTCGTACACGAGAATCACCATAACTTTGGACCGATTTCCATGGATTCCCACACCAGCAGCACGAGAATAGCCAACCAGCTTAGCGCTTTCCAAGATGCTCGCCCAAGGCACTGGACGACAACAATCTGGCTTTTGTGAGAGTCGCTTAAGTCGGTGGATTTCCGCATTTGAGCCCCTGCTGGAATGATTCCCCATTTGTCTCTGCTCCGCTCATATACTTCTTGGTAATATCGAATGTTGATTTAAGTGTTAGGAATTCTTTTTCGAAGGTATTTATATGGAGTATAGCTGAGTATGGAAGTCAAACAGTGTCAATAAACAACTTAGACAAGAAGAGAATAGAAGCCTGGACAGGCTCGAAGATTTCCCCCTACTGCAGATCAAGAGCTGCATCTACATCTACATCTACATCGATACTCTGCAATCCGTCTTACGGCGTGTGGCGGAGAGTGCTCTGTACCACTACTAATCATTTCTTTTCCTGTTCCACTCTCAAGTAGAGCGAGGGAAAACCATGCCTAAGTGTTTACATACGAGGGCTATTTTCTTTGATCTTATCTTCGTAGCCCTTATGCGTCGTGTACGTTGGCGGCAGTAGAATTGTTCTACAGTCAGCTTCAATTGCCGATTATCCAAATTTTCTCAATAGTGGTCTCGAACGTCGCTCCAGGGGTTCCCTTTTGAGTTACCAGAACCTTCTCGGTAACAAGTGTGTATTGTTCGAACCTATCGATATCAAATCTAGCAACCCGCCTCTGAATTGCTTCGATGTCTTTCTTTAATCCGACCTGGCACGGATCCCAAACACACGAGTAGTACTCAAGTATAGGTTGCACTAGCGTCCTATATGCCGTCTCCTTTAGAGACGAACCACACTTTTCTAAAATTCTCCCAATAAACCGAAGTCGACTATTCGCCTTTCCTACCACAATCCTCACAAGCTCGTTCCATTTCATATCGCTTCGCACCGTGATGCCCAGATATTTAAACAACGTGACTGTGTCAAGCAGGACATTACTAATACCTTATCCGAACATTACGGATTTGTTTTCCCTACTCATCCGCATTAACGTACATTTTCTACATTTAGAGCTAGCTGCTACTCATCTATACCAGCTAGATATTTTGCCTAAGTCATCTTGTAGCCTCCTAGAGTCACTCAACTTCGACACCTTATCGTACGCTATAGTATCATCAGCAAACCACCGCAGACCGCTTCCCACCCTTTCCGCCAAATCATTTATGTATATAGAGAACAATAGCGGTTCTATTATTCTTGCCTGGAGCACTGCTGAAGGTATCCTTGTCTGTGATGAACACGCGCCCTCGAGGAAAAAATTCGTCCACCATCTTCAGCTGCCATTTGAATATGCGGGATGAGCTGAATGACATGTTTCCTGAGAGCCTGGCGGGTCGTGACGGTTGTGTGGCAACGCCCCCACTCTCTCCCAGTGCCACACCATTAAACTTTTTTAGTGGGGTTACGTCACACCACCCACGAATCAATGAAGCAGTCAGAGCTTTGGATACTGTACTGCTGATCCGTACATGGACAGAACTCGAATATCGCCTTGATGTTCTACGAGCTCATTGAAATCGTGGCACAACACAAAAAAAGGAGAGCTGCTAAACGTTTTACAACAAACGGCGATGCTCTATCTTTAATATTGTTCAAGTTATGGTTTTATGAAATGATAGTGGGATTTTAGGAACAACTGTATGTGGCTGTTAAATAGTGACGTATCAGAATCGATGCCCAGCGCCGTGCCATAACGTCATCGAGGTGAGAGCTGCTAATTCAAGTGCTCAAGTGTCTGATGAATTATTAAGAATGCAAGCACGTGGCACTCTTTTGTGCGGCTGTTTTACCTGAAAGTACGAGGTGTGGCTGTAGAATGACGGAATTGACGCTGTCACAGAGCGAGTATGCATGCACCAAAGATGAACAACCAATAGCTGTGAAGCGTGAAGCTTTCTCACTCGGATGCGGCATGTCTGGCATCTGACAGACAATTATCTGAATGCATGGTGTCTGTTCTTTGGGACATTGATATAATTGATTCACCGAGATGGGCAATGGATACACTTTGCTCAGTGCGGATGCGCAAATACGTCCGGCCTCCTCCGGGAAACT